>NW_019154109.1:24429959-24488883 GCF_002288905.1 Enhydra lutris kenyoni | reverse complement strand
CTTCTGCTCAGGTCATGATCCCAGGGTCCTGGGATCGAGCCCCACGTTGGGCTCTCTGCTCAGCAGGGAGCCTGTTTCCCTTCCTCTCTCTCTGCCTGCCTCTCTGCCTACTTGTGAACTTTGTCTGTCAAATAAATAAATAAAATCTTTAAAAAAAATGAATCTGTCACTTTTCATCCAGAGAGACAGAGGACAGAGCTAACCTCTATGGTGGAAAGGGCTCACAGGCATCTCTGTGATTACAATGAGCCTTGCCTAGCACCCAGGCAAGTCACAGGTTAGGGACAGAACATCCAGGGAAGGGATGTTAATTATCATTTGGTCCGACTCTCCCCACTCCTCTCATTTGAGATTGAGGAAACCAGATGACCCATTAAGTTCATCCAATTGAACCCAAGTTCAAGGTCACCCAGTAAGTTATAGGAAATTTATATAGGATCCATGAAAAGGCATCCAAGTCATCTTCTGTCTACAGAGAACGGGATCGTAAAGCTCACACAAGCAGTGCCGAATGCAACAAAAGGTAGGTCTAATACGGTGTATGTATCTCCTGAAAATAAACAGTGCAACTCGGACTGCATATTTCTACCTCTTCCATCCTAGAATAACTTTGATGGGAAACATCAATATTTACCCCCACCCAGTCCTCATACTTAAGACATACCCATTGGCTCCATCTCCAATGATAAACCCTCATTTCTAGGAGATGACAGGGGGAGGTGAAGCGAAGGTCAGCTAGAATGCACATCCTGCCACTTCTTTGGTGTAAACATTCGCTACCCGTAGTGAATGTCCAGATGTCAGCAGAGAAACGGTCAAGAAACCACGAAGAACTGACTTGGCTGACCCCCACTGATGTTCTAAGCTTCGGTGCAGTGTCAACATCTGGTCTCAAGCTCTGTTCAATCTGGTTCCAATTGACGGGATGGCACTGATGCTTTCAAAGCCACATGCAAGGACGAGGCTGTGGGGGAGGAGGAGAGGGGGTTGCAGAGTCTTCGCAGTAGGAAGAAAGGCTGGAAAGTTCAGGGAGGACAGAACTTGGGAAGCCTGGGTTCTGTTTTATTGTCTGCCCGCTCTGGAGCTGGCTGTTTAGGACAATAGCAGGCCCGGAAACCACAGGCATTTGTCCCCCAATACCTTGTTCCATTTGCTCAGCCTCACAGTACCCACCCCCATCTCTTCCCCTAAAACAGTCCACAGACCCTATGGAAAAACTACTAATAACCCCTCCCTTTTTCACCACCATGAGTTTTGTCCCTTTCTGCACCGCCCCCCCAAGCCTGCTGGAACCTCAGCTTCTCCAGAAAACCACCTTTGACTCACGTACCTACCTGCCACCCTCCAGGAAACTTTTAGGCGTAATTTCTTACAGTGGGTTGAGTGCCTTCTCTATTGTGAGCATTGTATCTTCTGCTTTTACTGATCAAAAGCAGGTGCTTTATTTCCTTGGTGAGCTTTGGCTCATGTTGTTCTCATCACGTGCCCAGTTCTTCCAGTTCCTCCCATTCCCTGTGGGGCACTAACTGTTTAAGTTACCAGGAAAACACAGGTCAGTACTCCTGTAACTGCTCCTCAGCCCCCGCCCCCAATGCCCGCATGTTAGGTCTGAGCCGCTCTCAGAATGCTGCTAACAGTTTGGGAAAGCTTGAAAAGATAGGTCAGGGGAAGGTCTGGAGAGGCATCCTCAAGAAACCACAAGGGCAGGTGTGCATGGTTGCTATGGTTACCAGACCTTGGTGCTCTAGCCACCTCCTCCTAACGAGACAATCCTCCGTGAAGCACCGAGATGCTCAGGTGCTCAAATCCAATTCAGCCCAAGAGCAGGGAGACCAGTGACGGTCATAACAGCCAGCTTGTCACGTGTCACAGCCTAGGTAGAGGTCACCAGGGCTGTGAGCGTAACACATGGAAAAAGCCACCTTATAATATTTGTTAAGATTAGAAGGAAATTAAACAGTGAAGTCAAACCCAAACGTTCCCTGCACTCTCTGAGTTTCGTTCTGTTTTGCTTTGTTTCTGTTTCTTCTTGAACAAGGACTGACATCACATCTGCCCGTGTGGTGCCCGTGTGGTGCCCGTGTGCCTTGCGGCCAAGCCTTTGGATGCAAAGAGGGAGGGGGCAGTGGGAGCTAGGACTGCAATCAGGACAGTCTCCTCTTTCTACCTGAGCCTCAAACTCTGGTTTTCCAGGCTCCAGATGGTGATCATGATTGTTAAAAAGCAAGCGTTATCCCTGTTAATGAGGATAATGAAACTGAACAATTCATGAGCACCAGCAACATATGGGGCCCTCCACAAAACACAGATTTACCCTGCATTATCAGGAAATGAAGTTTTCCACATCAGTGAATTTTCTGGGAAATTAGGGCTTACCTCTTTGGCTTCCATATTTCTTCTGAAGATATTAACCATTTGGGGTGGAAATAGGTGTCAAAGATGTGGGACCCTTTCCTATCTTCCTAAACCATTTGTCCAAACACCATTCTTTTTCTGGATGTGTCATTATGAACATGCAATGATGCCCAGGGGGAGAGGGGTGTCTCCATTTGTAACAGATTTGGGTTGTTACTAGGACAGCCCACTTCACCTTGGCGTAAAGTCAGCTGTATGATGGCTCGCTGCCCCTCATGGTAAGCACTTTAGGTGAGAACCAGGGCTTTCTATCCTTAACGGGGTATCCCCTACAGCCTTGCCACTCAAAAGGGGGTCCACAGAAATGCAAATCAGCACCTGGGAGGTGATGAGAAATGCAGACTCTTTGCCCCTATCGCTGACCTGCTGAATGAATTAAACTCTGAATTTGAACAAGATCTTCAGATGATTCACATGCACATTAAAAGTAGGAAACGATTACCCTCCAGCTGTGCTTGCCAGCTTGTCCCCGCCCAGTTCCATCACCGTCACCTGAGGATGCCTGTTGGCATCACAAGGACATGCAGACCTCAGAACCAGAACTTTCTGGAAGAGAAACCCAGGAATCGATTTTTATCATACTCTGGGGGGTCATTCTGACAGGCACCAATATGGAATAGCCCACCGTAGATTTCGCTCTCTGGGGGGTACTCAAATTGTTTTCTACATTAATGCCAATTCTTCATTTCAACTTCTACTAACAAACCAGAGCCACGAACTTTTGCAAAGCACGGGGACTTTTGACCAAACCTCCCGACGAAGGCATTTCTGCAGCTCCATCACCATTTCTTGAGGCTCCAAGAACTTGACTTTACATTCAGGGTGGGGAGTACTTCTCCATCCCAGCCCAGAGCTGGGGAGCTGTTGCTGGGCTTGCCAGGGTCGTGGACTTGGGGCTTCTGCAGATGCATCCACGTGGACAAAACTCAAATGCCCATTGCCTCCTTGGTGTCCATGGGCTTCTCCTGCTGCTCCTGGCATCTGGGGCCCACGGGGTAACGCGGCCACCAGTGGCTGGAACCGGCAATGGACACCCGACCCTGAACTCCCAGACCACAACCTAGATATCTCCTGCTCTCACACGTGAAACCGCTCCCCGGGGCACACACGTGGTCTTTATTAGTCTTCATTAAACTGAATGGCATTCTTGTTTTTGTGTTTCCTGGGTATCTCATCTCCTCCTGCACTAGCAAGCTGACAGGTATAAGTCCTTTTTGTCTAAGCAGATACGATCCCGTTTCTTAATTTTCTGACACAGCAGTTAAGATCTCTGGCTGTACTAAATGAAAAAAGCCAGACACAAAAGGCCACATATTGCATGACTGCATTGATATGAAATGTCCCGAAAAGACAAATCCATAGAGATAGTAAATTCATGGTTGCCAGGAGCTGGAGGGGGTGGGGAATGGGGAGTGACTGCCAGCAGGTACCAAATTTCTTTTTGGGGGTGACAAAAATAAAATGCAGAATGAGTGGTGACGATTATATAATCTTGTGATTATAATAAAAAACACTGATTGTACACTTAAAAAGATAGAGATCTGAACTATATCTCAATTTTTAAAAAGAACTTGGGCTTTAGAATCAGACCATCTGGGTTCAAATCTGGCCTCTGCCACATCCCAGCTGTGTTACCTTGGACATGCCAATTAACTTCTTCAAGACCCAGCTGCATAGTCTACAAAGAGGATGATAACAGTACTTATATCATAGGTTTGTCATGAGATTTAAATAAGATAATCTTTGTACTATGCCTGGTACATTATAAGTGCCAATAAATGTTCATGGCTAACTTTGAATTCAACAATTCTCAAATTTCAAAATGCATGAGGATTACCTGGGGACCTTGGTAAAATGAATGCCCCTTAGACTAAGGTTTATAGAGTTTATGGAGTTGGCTTCAGAATCAGCATTTTAAATAAGCTTACCATTCTGATACAGATGGTCTGAATTGATAGTACAATAAATACTGTCCTACACTCTTATAAAATGAAAAAATTGATAGCAAATGTTTTAAGAATTATGTGTTATCTTCCCACTTAGGATGTAGAAAACTGGAAAGAACATGACTCCTACCCTTACAGCCAAAAAAATGTTGGACAATCTGCAAATTCACAACTTTTGTTGAACCCATCAGAGAGCTAGGACTGAAGGATAACCAGCTAACCCCAAATCCAAGGAAACTACAGGCACCTCCAGAGAGAGATAAATATAAGCACTTGATTATCTGGGGCCAATGCCACTGGACCCAGATAAAAATAATTCAGCTAAAAATGTCAACAAATTGCTAAAGGCTGAGCTTAGGCCAGCAAGAGACTATAGAACCCCTGGGGACATAGACAAAGGCAAATTCCTACCCTCTTGTGGGTTTTCCTCCACAGACCTCATTTAAGTATACACAAAAAAGATGGGGAACAGGACATGAGTCTTCAGGTAGCATCCTATATGCTCTGGGCCTGGGGAAAAGGAGTAGCTCTGGGAAATACATGAAATTCCACCTGGATTCTTATCCCTTATCAAATCTAGCCTTGAAATGTTGGCAGAATGGCAACAACCCTGTCATTCTTAGGGTGCTGGTGAAAAAAGCTATTGAAGCTGGGGCAAAGGACCTAGGAGTGGAGGGGCAAACTCTATAGCCTTGGGAAGGAGCAGGAATATGTTCTAGACTCAGCCCTGTAGCTAAAGGTAAAGGACAACTACTACAAAAGCACCACTTCCAAGATCCAGAGACACTAAGACCTATCTACAACTGAGACTTAATTAGAACATCAGAGAATGCTTCCCCACCACCAGGCCAATAAGCATCTAGTAATAAGTGAGAATATTCTACTGCTGAATGGGTGCAAAAGCACGGGAGACACCCCCACAGAAGCATAGTGCAAAGGGAAGATCTACACCCGAGGGTACAGCAGACACTGGGGGAAAAATACCTTCCAGCAAACCAGCCACCACCCTAAACCCCAGAGGAATTTAAAAACTATTCTACTGAAAGTAACCATAGCAACAAGACCCAAACTTGTTCAACTGGTAAGTAGGCAGACTCAGTCCCCCACACTAAATGCTAGAATCAGAAAGACATGCCCACTTCCAGGTGTAATGACTATTTAACTCGGTCTCTGATACCCTATACAAGACCTCTGGGTTTCATCAAAAAATTACACGGTATATAAGGAAATAAGAAAAACACTGTCAAGAGGCAAAGCAATCAACAGAACCAGACTCGGAGATGACACAGATGTAAGAACTATCAAACACAATTTTACTTTTTTAAAGATCTTATTTATTTGAGAAAGAAAGAGAGCGCACAGAAAGAGAGTGAGAGAGAGAAGCAGACTTCCCACTCAACAGAGAGCCTGATGTGGGACTTGATCCCTAAGATTATGACCTGAGCCGAAGGCAGATGCTCAACTGACTGAGCCACACAGATGCCCTCAAACAGGGAATTTTAAATAAATATAATTACTATATTAAAAGGCTCTAGTGGAAAAGGTGGGAAACACACATGATGAGATGGGTAACTTCCATCAAGAGAGGGGAAACTGTAAAAAAGAATCAAGTGGAAATGCTGGAAATGAAAACCTTACTCAGAGAAATAAAGAATGCTTTCAATGGGCACATCAGTAGACTTGAAATAGCCAGGGAAAGAATAAGTAAATCTAAAGATAGGTCAGTAGAAATTATCCAAACTTAAACCCAAAGGAGAAAAGAGTTAAAAAAAAAAAATAGGGCACCCAGGAACTGTGGGACAATATTGAACATGCTAATATGCATGTATTTGGAATCCCAGAAGGAGAAAACACAGCAGAAAAATATTTCAAGAAATAATGTATCTATTTTTTTTAAGATTTTATTTATTTATTTGACAGAGAGAGAGAGAGATCACAAGTAGGCAGAGAAGCTGGCAGAGAGGGAGAGGGGGAAGCAGGCTCCCTGCTGAACAGAGAGCCCAATGCAGGGCTCAATCCCAGGACTCTGAGACCATGACCTGAGCTGAAGGCAGAGGCTTAACCCTCTGACCACCCAGGCGCCCCTTAAGAAATAATGTATTTAAACTTATCCTCATTTATTCCATTTTCAGTGCTCTTTATTTCTTTGTGTAGATCCAAGAGTCTTTCTGATATCATTTTCATTTGCCCGAAGAACTTCCCTTGACATTTCTTGCACTCCTAAGTCTGCTGGAAGTAAATTCTTTCAGTTTTTGTTTGTCTGATAAGATTTTTATTTCTCTCTCATTTTCAAAAGATATTTTTCTGGGTATAGAATTCTGGATTGACTTTTTTTCTTTCAGCAATTTAAGAATGCTATTCCATTGCCTTCTGGCTTATATAGTTGCCGACAAGAAGTCTGCTGTAGCTGTTATCTAAATGCACTGTGTCTTTTTTCTTAGCTGTCTCCAAGAATATCTCTTGGCTTTTAACAGTTTGAATGATATGTATAAACGTGTGTGTTTTGGTATTTATCCTGCGTGGTGTTCTCTGTTGGGTGTTCTCTGAGCTTCTTGGATCTGTGGTTTGGTATCTTAATTTTGGACCTATCTCTGGTTGTTAGGAGAGTGTATAATTTTTTAAGCTGAGAATTGACAAATCTGTAAATCTTAGCCAGAAAAAAAAAGATTGAGAAGTGAGTTTCAGAAAAGAAGATTCTGAGCAAATGGAAGAAATAGCATGATTAATGGCCTACGGATGAGAGATTCTTACATTTAAGGCAAATAAAAAAGACCATTATAGTTAAGTAAAGAAGGGTGAATGGGAAGGTGCAGTAGATCAGGCTGGACAGACAGGGGATACATTTTGGAAGACTGTGTAACACACATTAATCATTTATTCTTAGGGTAGACACTGAAGGCTTTTAAGCAGAGAAATGACATAATCAGATATAAATTCTTAAATTCATAATTCATAATGGTCATCTGCCTACAGAGTAGAGAGTATATTTGTACATAATGTCTTAGAGCCAAGGGCCTACACATTTCCTTGAATAAAGTCTCAAGCTCTGGGCTCCTCTTTTCTATCTTCCTTTGCTATACCTTCTATTACTACTACTTACTTCCTAGTCTTCCTGCAAAACTTGGTCCATTCATTTTAGTCTTGCTAAGTGTATATCAGTATTCTCTTTTCTCCATACAGTTCAATTATATTTACCAGTCTTGTTTATTATTAGATGTGGTCTGAGTTCTGGCCATTATGAGCAAAAAAATAAACTTTTTACTACACCACTAAGACTTAGGGATACTTAGTTACAGCATTTAGCCCACTCTGACAAATACACAAAGCAACCAAGTAATCACAAATAAACTGTTTTTTAGATGACTAGTAAATTCCTTGAATCGATATAAATAAATATAAATATTAAAATATAATATTTATAAAATATTATATTTTATAAAGAAGGATAAGAATAGATAAGTAGAAGTTTGTGTATTCTCCCAACTCACACAACAGTGAGGGCCACATACTTTACCAATCTACCTCTAGGAAGTCTCTGACAAAACTTCTGGGATTCATGTTCTTAATTAAGCATGAGCAGAACAAGAGGAAGTGCCTTGATTTTATAACAGGAGGACAAAAGTCCCAGTTCCTCTGGTCCACACGACCTCAGAAAAATTATTGACCTCTTTGGTGTCATGTTTTAATCTGAAAAGCAGAAATAATACCAGTCTTTAAGGGTAATGCGTTACACAGGAAGGATTAAGTGAGGCAATATTTCTGTAGTAGATTGCTATAATCACCCATATCTACAGCCTTTATCAAGTAGCTTTGCAACTGCTCTAACAAAAGGAATGAAGCACATTTCTGCATACTTTGACACGGAGTTCATCCCTGTGACTTCCTCTGGTGGGTCTATGAGTGTATGAGGACTAGCATGTTTCTGCTTGCTCTCTTGTGCCTCTTCTGCCACCTGAGGACATGTTTGGGTTGGCTTGTTGAAAGATAGGAGACATGGATCAGGGCTGAGTCACCCAAGTCACCTCAGCTTAAGGCCATCCTAGATCAACTGATAGCAGCCCATCTCCATCTAAGTGAACAAGGCTAGCCAAGATTCATAGCCACCTTAGAAACCTCTGGACACATGACTAGCACTTACTGTTGTACGGCAGTGAGATGGCATGGGTCTTTGTGAAGTGGTGTCATTTTCGCAACAGATAACAAACAGACTCTGTGAGATTAAGTCCCAACAAACTGTAAAGTACTGCACAAATGTAAGTATTAAAGCTCAGGAAAATTATATATATTAAATAATTACATTTATATAACTATATATTTATATACCTTATATGTATATTTGTATATTATATATAAATATTATGTATATTCATATAACATTATATTAAATATAATTGTATATATAACTTTCCTGAACTTTAATAGTTATAATAGATTATATATATAGATTTTATAAATAAACTAAATATATTAATATATATTAATTATATATAATTAAGTTGTATATAATTTCTATGTATGTGTGTATGTGTATACACACACACACATATATATACATATATATATGTATATGTATATATATATATATCCAAGGACTCTGTTTGCCTATGACATAGTGTCTATGAAAAAAATCTCATTAAATCCTTATTCAGGGAGTCATGGAATCAAAGTTTGAGTTGGGCAGAACCTTGGAGGTGGTCTAATCTACTCTGCTACTCAGGTATGTAGTCTTTTCTTTTCTTAGCCACATTGGTTCTCTTTTTTGTGTACCAACAGATTTGATTTCTCTAGCTCCTCTAAGCTGAAACTTCCTTACATCTTTCCCTCTCTCTAGAAATACCTATGTGGAACCCAGAAGGGTCTAGTTCCATCTTCCTCAGTTGGCCACTCCTCTGCCTTGACATCTGTCACCTATGCTCTGGATGTGCTGTGATTTACAATTTTTCCAGATGCCTTCAACATGCAGCCACTTTACAAACTAAAAGTTGTTAATGCCGTATCATTCATCACATTTTCCTGCAGATTGCATTCATCTTAAAGACCCAGCTTATTGGGACGCCTGGGTGGCTCAGTTGGTTGGACGACTGCCTTCGGCTCAGGTCATGATCCTGAAGTCCCAGGATCAAGTCCCACATTGGGCTCCCAGCTCCACGGGGAGTCTGCTTCTCTCTCTGACCTTCTCCTCGCTCATGCTCTCTCTCACGGTCTCTCTCTCAAATAAATAAAATCAAATCTTAAAAAAAAAAAAAGACCCAGCTTATTACATACAAGAGTACCCTCTTTGAATATGGAAGGGCTGGTCTACAAAAACTCATAAAATAAACATTCTCCTGGATTTCCAAAGGAATGGAAAACCACAAAAATAAATTGGAAGAGAAATCAGGCAAGATGTTTTTTATTTTGTGAAGGAAGGAAGGAATTATTTAGCCTCATTTGGGGCTCCTTTAGGCACCTCACACATTATTATCACTGAACAAATGCTTATTATTCTTCTTTGCAATGAGGTAACCTGAGATGGACCTTTTCTGCCCTAAAAGGAATCAGGAGTACTTCCAAGTCCCATTTCTGCATCCTAAATGGTATCTTCACCTTAGCAGCTGAAGGATCTTTTTTTCTCTAACCTAGAAGGCAAGAGGCAGAGTGCCTGTCTACAAAAAATGACAAATCAGACATGACATACATACAGACCTATTACTTCTGTCATATTTCTCCTCTTAACTTTTCTCAGCAATTAAGGTTTCCATGAGCCTCCCACTCCTTTTCAAATCCTGCTCGTGAGGCAGTTGTAATTAAATTCCCTTGATTTCCCAATGCTGCTTCTTTGTAAAATAACTTTATCTTAGAAAAGTTCCCTTTCTACATTTCCCCACACACCCTTTCCTGACTTGGACTGTGATGGTGAACAAAATCTTTTCCTCCCTCTCTTCCATGCCTAAATTTAAGTCAAGCACTGCATCCTCCAGGAAATCCTCCCCGATCACCTATTTTAACACCCTTCCTCGGGGCTCCCACACCGCTTTCTATACACTTCTATCATATTCACCACGCAGTCCGATAGTCATCAGGGTCCTACTATCTTCCACACTCGGCCTGCACACAGAAGACAGGCTCATGCCTCGGTTGCCTTGTATCCCTGGAGCCCGACTTACCAGTAGAATTTGGAAAGAGGAACACTGACCAGTTGTCTACATACCCTCACAGCAACGATTTTGTTCCCCTTGTTGGAAGGCTCCATGTGCAAAGCTAAATCAAAGATTGCCTTTGTTCCTGCCTTGTTAACATCACAAAGAGAATTTACCTGGAGATGAGCATCATGGAATCTTCTGAAATCATCAAATTATCAAATAACTTTTGGGTACCTGGTCTGGGGCCAAATTTATACAAAGCACTACGGTGGGAGGTGATGAGGGGGCTAATAAGAAAATATAAAACTAGGTCTCAGACAATAAGAAATATATCATTTAGTTGGACTTTTTTTGTTTTGGTTTGGTTGGGTTCGGATTTTTTAGGGGGAAGGGGCAGAGGAAAAGGGAAAGAGAGAATCTTAAGCAGGCTCCATGCCCAGCATGGAGTCTGACATGGGATTTTATCTTACCACCCTCAGATCATGACCTGAGCCGAAATCAAGGGTTGAACAATTGAGGTTTCTGGGTGGCTCAGTTGGTTAAGAGTCTGACTCTTGATTTTGTCTCAGGTCATGATCTCGGGTCCTGGGGTTGAGCCCCATGTCAGGCTCTGTGCTCAGCAGGGAGTCTGCCTGAGGACTCTCTTTCTCCCTCTCCCTCTGCCCCTCCCCCAACTCATGCACGCACCCATGGGCTCTCTTTCTCTCTCTCAAATAAATGAATAAACCTTAAAAAAAAAAAAAAAAGAGCTGGACACTTAACCAACTGAGCCACACAGGTGCCCCTACGTAGTTGGGAGATTTAAATATATGCATATAAAACCCTAACTTTACATCAGATTCTGTGAGTGTGAATAAATTACATACACAGTACAGCAAGGGGAGAAATTCAGAGGGGAGAGTGCAGGGAAAGGAGGAAAGTCAGAAGGCTTTTGAGACAGTTTTACAAAAGCAGCTAGATTTGGGTCTCAAAGGAGAGTAGGATCTCAGGACAGGGGAGAGGAGAGGGTACAGGCTTTGCAAGGAACAGCATACACCAAGCTATGGAGACAGGATCTGTGCATTCTATTCAGATTGGGGAAATAAATGAGTAGACGTGCCTGGCTGGGACGAAGGCCCCATGATGAGGAATAATGGGAAACTGGGTTCCAAAGCCAGACCAAATCATCTTGACTTGCCCCCCAATAAAAAGAACTGCCTAAGTCACCTACTTTGGAAAGGCCCCATCAAATCCATGTCTTGCACAGGAAATGTGCACTTAGCGGGGAATGTGCAGTGTTACCATAACTCAGCCACCACCAATTACTCTTCAAGAGCACCATGTTAACTCTTGGTTAACCAAAGGAAACTTCTCTAGTCTGTGCCCTTCCTAACTCAACCAGCCAGTACATATAGCACCCACAGCGTCCTGCTGTCTGTACTAAACTCCCTAAATCAAAAATGAAGGAGACAGAGTTCCTCACTTTTTTTTAAAGATTTTATTTATTTATTTGACAAGAGAGAGAAATCACAAGTAGGCAGAGAGGCAGGCAGAGAGAGAGGAGGAAGCAGGCTCCCCGCTGAGCAGAGAGCCTGATGCGGGGATGGATCCCAGGACCCTGAGATCATGATCTGAGCCAAAGGCAGAGGCTTAACCCACTGAGTCACCCAGCTGCTCCAGAAATGTATTTTTTCATCTTCTTTTTCTTCTTCCATACTTCTCTCTCTTCTACCATTTCCTAGGCTCAGGATTATTTTAGGAGTCCCACCAGAACCCAGACCTCCTGTAGCCTTCCCTTGTTAAACACATTTTAAACATGCTTATAGATTTAAAAAGAGGAAAGAAGAAAACAAGCGAGTAAATAATTTGGAGGTGAAAGGGTTAACTTTGGAGAGCCTTCCATATAATGTTAGATCTTCAGCCATTCTCTCCTAGGTGGTTGAGTTGGCTCCATCTGCCAGCAAACTTCCTTTGCATCTCCCTCTGATGAGAAATAAGACAGGTCTCTTCTTGTCTAAATGGAGGATTGAATCCTTGACCACACCAAGACAGCACTGTTCAACTCACCCTTCCGAGCCAGACCTTGACGAGCCCCGGAAGCCAGCTCTGAAACAGCACAGCATGCCCGGAAAACCCTCCCTCTTCCCATGCCAGGCCATGTGTCTCTATCATTCCTGAACTTCCACCTGCTTTGTGGTCCTTTAGGATTTCAGAGACAAATAATTAAATGTTTCCCTTCATCAGATATTATCTTCTCGTGAAAGGCTTTGGCCACTTTCCCTGATAGATCACCACCCCCTCTCTAATACAGATTCTGAACTTCTCCTTCGCTCCTCATCCATAAACATATGCAGCCTTGAACTATATTTACTATAAACAGCCTACATTTCAACTCCTCTGTGGCATCCTAAAACCTCTCTGTGGATCCCAACAATACCCTTGGGTTTGTTGGGATCCTGGGGCCCAGCCCTGTTGGTATTGTTCTCATAAGTGGACAGGGACAAGACTATGCCAAAAAGCAATCACACCTGATCTTCTCACTTAATAACAACTGCAAAAGCCAACATTTCTAGAGCATTTGTAAAGTGCTTTCATATCAATGACCTGTTTTTTCTTCAACCTAACCCCCGTGTAGTAGGATTTCCTTGATCCTCTCTGAATAAGAAAATGGACGTTAAAGAAGGTGAAGTAACTTGCCTTTGGTCAAGGAGGACGTGTTGCTAGGAAATCTATTTAGGAAGAGTTCTATCTAGATCCTTCACCTGACACCATAAACCAAAATGAATTTCAGACAGATTAAAGACTTAAAAAACAAAACGATTAACAAAAGGAGAAAATGTAGTTGAAGATTTGCCTGATCTCTGGACAAGAAAGATTTTTCAAGCATAAACACGCTGGAAGAAGTCAAAAAAGGAAAATAATTATTCCATCAGTCTACATAAAAATGTAGATACTACATATGTCCCAAAGCCAAATAAAAAACCAACAGCTATCTGAGGAGAAACTGCCTGAAAAATTGCCCGGCTATTGTGATACACAGGCAGCCATGCTCAGGCACCAGCTGGGGCTGGCTCTAGAAAGTGGGACTTTGGTTCAAATGCTGAGGCCACTTCCAAAGTTGCTCGTCAGCTCTCTGGTGAAGGGGCATTTGAGTGGCCCATGGCCAAATATGCATAGAAAAGACTGGAAGCTCACCCAAAAGGTAATAGTGGTTATGGAATTATGTATTACTTTTACTTTCTTCTTCATACTTTTCTGCATTTTCCATGTTTTTCCCGAAAGCATCATAGTCAGGGAAGAAAAGTTTTATACTCAGAAGAACAGGGTTTTGATTTTTAAATGAGGGCTGGGGCGTCTGGAGAGCTCAGTCAGTTAAGTGTCCCAACTCTTGGTTTGGGCTCAGGACATGATCTCACTGGTTTGGGATCGAGCCCCGCTCAGCAGGAGTCTGCTTGAGATTCTATCCCTCTGCCCCTGCCCCTACACACTCTCTCTCTCTCAAATACATATATATCCTTTAAAAAAATAAGAATCATTGAAGGATTTCTGTTTTACTTAATCATTCTCAGTCTTATCACCCCACGTCTTCCCGGAGGGATGGCTCTAATGTGTTCACGGTTTACTTACAGACATTTGAGTTGGGCCATTACTTTCAGAACAAAACAAAGCTTTAAATTACACACATCCACAGAGAATACTGTTTTTGGTTTGCTTTCTGAGGTCTTGGCTTCCTTCAAGGTTTGGGAGGAACCTTCCATTGCTTCTCATAACAACTGCGCTGGAAGGAAGAAGCAGCAGGGGTTGGTGGGGAGGAAGCTCCCACTTACTGTCGGCACCACATGGGGTGGGTCAGAGGGTTCGCACCAGCACATCAGCTGTGATAGGTGACAACGCCATGTGACAGAGAGCAAGGTTCAGAGTCAAGCACCTTGATGCTCATCTAGTAAGAGCTGGACACAGGATTCACTCCAGGTTGGTTTGGCCCCAAAGCTTGGCTCATTCATTTACACCTCACTGCTCAGTCAAGCTACCTTCACATCCTGCAGCTCAGTCACTCTGGGGGAGCCGATCACTGGAAATGCCTTGGTCTACAACATGCAGTTCTGCCAAGCTTGGGCTGAGAGTGAAGAGACTGTGTCCTAACGTCAGCTCTGTCAAAGGGGCCAGATGGCTTTGGACAAGTTTGTTTTCTTTCCCACAGAAGCAGTGGCTGGGACTAGTGGTTTCAAACAGGCTTTCCCGCTCTGAAACTCTGACTCCCTAATATTCCTTTATGCATGTGACAAAGGTGCTCTCCACAAGCCAGGGCTGTCCTTTCTCCTTAAAGGGCAGCGTTCTTTAAACAGTTCCCTATGATTGCCTTACCCAGAACCACTGATGAAGTCCAGCTCATTTACTCATTTACTGTTTACCCGCAGAAGACTGGTAACCATCTAAATGCTACCAGTTACATGAGCTGTGGCAAAGCAGTACCAACAAGAAAAAGAATTGGGAGATTTGGCCAACATTTTTGATGCTCACTCAGCTTCCAGGATCCCACATTCTTACATTTTTCTCCTTCCTCCCTGGCTGTCCCATCTCAGTCTCCTTTGCTGCCTCTTCCTCCTCTTCTCAACCTCTAAATGTTAGAAGAACCCTGGAATCGGTCCTGGCTTTCTCCCTACATTCTTTCTCTGCATTCAATCTCTGATGCTCCTTGGGGCGCAGGGGTTAAAATATCATCTGATGACACCCAAATTTCTTATCTCCAGTGCTAAGCTAAGCCATGCCCTCCAGATTCATACATCCTATTGCCTTCTAAATGTTGGCCCTGGGACATGAAACAGGCAGCCTGAGTTTAACACACCTGAGCCAGAAAATAGCAATCGCCACACTAGCCCCTCCATCCCCACGGCTCCTCATTTTAGTAAATGTAAAACATTCTCCCATTCAGATCAAAAATCTGGAATCACTTTGCTTCTTTTCTCTCACACCCCATATTTGGCAGATTCTGTTTGCAAAATATAAATCTGTTAGACCAAGCCACTATCACCTGCTTCCTGATTATGGCTACATCCACTGGACCACCTGGTCACCCTCAATTCCACTCTTGCCCCCTTGACAATCTGTTCACCTCACAATAGCCAGAAGGAACTTTGTAAAACATCCACCAGTTATTATCCCACTGCCCAAACCATCAGTAGCTTCTTGTGTCACTTAGAATAAAAGCTAAATTCCTCAGCACAGCCTCAGGGCCTGTGGGCTATGTCCCCTGCCCACGTCTGTGACTTCATCTCCAATCACACCTCATTTTCCCATAGCCACACCTTCCTGTTCCTCTAACAGGTCAGGCACATCCCCCCAACCCTGGGATCTTTTGTCCATGCCCCCACTCTTCTCCTTTATGTCATCCCCCAGGCTGGCCTTCCCTGACCAACTTACCTAAAAGGAACCCCAATTAGGATCCAAAATCAATGTACAGAAGCCCACTGCATTTTTATACATTAATAATGAAGCAATAGAAAGAAAAGACAAGAAATCAATCCCATTTACAATTTCACCAAAAATAATAAAATATTTAGGAATAAACTTAAATAAGGAGGTGAAAGACCTGTACTCTGAAAATTGTAAAACCCTGATGAGAGAGGAATTGGAGATGAACAATGAAATGGGAAGTTAGTCCATGCTCATGGACTGGAAGAACAAATATTGTTAAAATGTCCAAACTATTCAAAGCAATCTATAGATTTACTGGAATCCCTATCAAAATACTGACAGGATTTTTGACAAAACTAGAAGAAATGATCTTAAATTTTGTTTGGAACCACAAAAAAACCCCAAAGAGCCAAAGCAATCTTGAAAAAGAAGAACAAAACTGGAGGCATCACAATTTCAGATTTTAAGTTACACTGCAAAGCTGTAGTGATCAAAACAGTATGGTACTGGCCAAATGGCAAAATAGGCAAAGGGAAAAGGATGGTCTCTTCAACATATGGTGCTGGGGAAACTGGAGAATTACATGCAAAAGAATGAAACTGAACCACTCTCTTACACCATATACAAAAAGAAATTCAAAATGGCTGAAGACCTCAATGTAAGACCCAAAACCATGACAATCCTAAAAGAGAGCACGGGGAGTAGTCTCTCTAACATCAGCCATAGCAACTTTTTTCTAGATATGTCTCCTGAGGCAGGGGAAATGAAAAAACAAAATAAACTGCTGGGGGCACCTGGGTGGCTCAGTTGGTTAAATGACTGCCTTTAGCTCAGGTCATGATCCTGGAGTCCTGGAATCGAGTCCTGCATTAGGTTCTCTGCTCAGCAGGGAGTCTGCTTCTCCCTCTGACCCTCCCCTTCTTGTGCTCTCTCTCTCTCTCTCTCTCTCTCTCTCTCAAATAAATAAATAAAATCTTAAAAAATAAAATAAAATAGACTATTGGGACTACATAAAAATAAAAAGCTTCTGCACAGCAAAGACAACCTATGGAATGGGAGAAGATACTTGAAAATGACATACCTGATAAAGGGTTAGTAGCTAAAATATATAAAGAACTCATCCAAATCAAACCAAAAAACAAATAATCCAATTAAGAAGCGGGCAGAAGACCTGAACAGACATTTTCCCAATGAAACCAGACAGATGGCCAACAGACATATGAAAAGATGCTCAACATCAGCCATCACATCAGGGAAATGCAAATATCAAAACTACAACGAGATACCACCTCACACCCGTCAGAATGGCTAAAACCAAAAACACAAGAAGCAACAAGTGTTGGCAAGGATGTGGAGAAAAAGGAACCCTCGTGCAGTGTTGCTGGGAATGCAAACTGGGGTGGCCACTGTGGAAACCGGTGTGGCGGCTCCTCAAAACATTGAAAATAGAGCTACCCTTCAATCCAGTGACCACACTAGCATGTATTTAGCCAAGGAATATGAAAACACTGATTCGAAGGGATACATGCACCCTTATGTTTATAGCAACATTATCTATAATAGCCAAGTTATAGAAGCAGCCCACGTGCCCATTGGTTGACGGATGGATAAGGAAGATGTGGCAAATATATACAATGGAGTACTATTCGGCCATAAAAAAGAATGACATCTTGCCATTTGCAGCAACATGGATGAAGCTAGAGAGTCTAACGTTAAATGAAATAAGTCAGAGAAAGACAAAAACCATATGCTTTTCACTTACATGTGTAATTTAATAAACAAAACAAATGAACAAAGAGGGGGAGGAAGAAACTGAGAAACCAAATTCTTAACTATAGGGAACAAACTGCTGGTCACCAGGAGGAAGATGGGGAAGGGGGGATGGGAGAAATAGGGTAGGGGGATTAAAGAGTACTCATGCTGGGATAAGCACTGAGTAATGTATGGAATTTTGAATCATTCTATTGTACACCTGAACCCAATATAACGCTGCACATTGACTATAGTGGAATTAAAATTGAAAACTTGATAAAAAAATAAACATTGTCTAAAACATTTTAAAAAATAAAAAACAGGGGCACCTGGGTGGCTCAGTGGGATGAAGCCTCTGCCTTCGGCTCGGGTCATGATCTCAGGGTCCTGGCGTCGGCGGGGAGCCTGCTCCCCCCCCCACTCCCCACCCCGCCTGCCTCTCTGCCTACTTGTGATCTCAGTCTGTCAAATAAATAAATAAAATCTTTAAAAAATAAAATAAAATAAAAAACAAACATACTAGAATTAAAATAAAAATTAAACTAAATAGATAAATTTAAAAAGCAGATAAATAAAAGAGCCCCATCACTTCCCCTCCCGAGGAAGCACAGAGCTTTGCTGTCTCCAGGTCACAGCTCCCCTGCGCTCCTGGTGACTCCTGCTATCCCAGCCCTCCAGGCTGCCAATTCCAGATCGCACCAGTCTCCGAATCACACATCATTGCCTTGGACAAGGTGTTAAAAAAGTACAGCCAAAGTGCACCTTTCAGTCGGAGATGAAGGGGCTGTTTTCCTGCCCTACCGCTTGTCCCTGGCCTGACTCCATGGTAGCCAAGACCCACAGATGTAGCTCCCTGGGTTCAGGGATGGTGAAACATAAGACTAGGGAGTGAAGGGCTTGTCCAAGTTTGCACAGGAGTTTAGGAAAGCACCAGGACTAACCTTCAGTTCCCCACATTCCTGGTTCCAGACTCTTTCTGGCTAGATCTCCACGCAAGGGTCCCTGCGTGAGCCTACCCCTCTGCTCCACTCCTGGTTTTCAGAGGAGCTGAAGAGGAGGGAGGAAGAGAATGAGTTCTCACAACAGAGCAGCTTCTGGAAGTTCAGAAGGGGCACTGGTCTATCACAAGGGCTGGGGGCCAGCCTGTGGGCACTCTTGGAACCTTCAGGAACACCCTAGTCATCTCAGACCTCAGCCTCTTTCATAGACTTCCACACCGTCATTTCCTTCCCATGCTCCGCAGTCCCCTGTATGTAAGCTGACTACAGAAACTTCTTTTCTTTAAACAAGAAAAAGAAAACAAAGTAACATAAAAGCAGGGTACATTAAATAAAGCAACTCTTTGCATCGCTGATTGTGTCGCTGATGCATGATCAGAGGGAGGAATCCCTAAGAACACACCAGGGACAGGAGATTCCATTTTTAATAAACGTATTCGTCAGAGACTACACACTCACCCTCTAAGAGTCAAAATGAATGACAAGCTTTGGGAGTCACGGGTCTGATAGGGACAGAATTAAGAGGCGGCTGCGGATGTAGCTTTCATGTAAAGCCTCAAGGAAGTTCCTCTTCGGGGGTTTCCTACGCAGGACAGGAGGCGCTGGGCTCTACGATCTGGCAGAGATGGGCAGAAAGTTTGCCTGCCCTGCGTGCCCATTGTGTGGCGAAGCCGAAGGTCTGTCTCCAGGCAGCTGGGTTCTAGCTGTGTCCCAGCCTCACCAGACACATCCTGGGACTCTTCAGTCCGGGAACCTTGTCTGCCGGGCTCGCTGGGCTCAGAACCACACGTATCTGAGTGGCTTCCCCCGGATGACCTTAGTCAAGCAGTTCTTTTGGAAACCTCCTGGGACTGGGTTTAGACCCTGACAAGTCTCCAACAGCTACTAATAACCAACCACATTTTAACTCACCAGCAAATCTGTAATGATGGGGTGCCTGGGCAGCTCAGTCCGTTAAGCGGCTGCCTTTGGCTCAGGGCATGATCCTGGAGTCCTGGGATCAAGTCCTACATCGGGCTCCTTGCTCCATGGAGAGTCTGCTTCTCTCTCTGCCTGCTGCTCCCCCTGCTTGTGCTCACGCTCTCTCTCTCTCTCTCACAAATAAGTGGTGAAAAGAAAAATCAGCAAGGATTACTTCATTTGCTATTTCTTGGGGGAAACATGTTAGTGTCTCATTTTGCATTGCTGTTACACATTCTGTTCATAACCCAGAGCCATTACAAAACCACACAAAAATAACAGCTACTACCTTTTGTTAAATACTTTCCTGGAGGCTGGGTACCCAGTCATGTCCACCTCACTCCACAGCTCACATCTGCAACACCAAATGATAAGGCCTCCCACCACCGCTGAGTGTCTGGAGTGTCCAGAGGATGTTACTGGCATCGTGAAAGAAAGGACTCTGTTGTGGACTCAAACTTCGCCCTTTCTACTACTTAACCAGAGGGGTAACAGCAAGCTCCAGATTAGTTTCACACAGTTGGGTGTGCAAAGACAACCACCTTCAACAAGAGGACTTTTTTAATTTAAAAAATTGCATCTTTTATTTATTTTTTTAAAGATTTTATTTATTTATTTATTTATTTATCAGAGAGAGAGAGAGAGAGAGAGAGAGAGAGAGCACGCACAAGCAGGCAGAAGGAGAGGGAGAAGCAGGCTCCCCACTGAGCAAGGAGCCCGATTCGGGACTCGATCCCAGCACACTGGGATCATGACCTGAGCCAAAGGTAGATGCTTAACTGACTGAGCCACCCAGGTGTCCCAGAACTGCAGCTTTTATCTGGTGTGCCAAGACAACACTCAGTTGGCTCATTTGTTCTCTGAAGAAATCTTGATAACGTCATACTTCATAACACAGACTATTAACTGGCAATGTAATGCCATTCACGTAATCTGCTCCAACAAGAGTGATTCAGGACCCACGATGAGCTAGATACCATCTGACTAGGTCTATATTCACAGAAGGCATTGTACACATTCATATGATGAGTGGGTCCCTGGGGTCCCCCAAGCTGCTCTCAGTCTAGTAGGGAAAATGTATAATTGTGGTGCATTATAATAAGAATTGTCATAAAAGTACAAAGACAGAATATCTGTCTGGAAGAATCCAAAGAGGCCCAACATTTAAATGGGATGTGGAATTTGAACTGGGTCCAGAAGAGCAAGCAGGAACTCGCAAAGTCACGAGAGGATGAGAAAGAGAATCCAAGGGGTAAATAATATAGGGAGGCTTGGCCCGCTGCAGGTGGCAGCAGGCGCCGCCATCACCTATGTGGCGAGCTGGTAGCACAGGAGCTGGGGAAGGGAGGTCGGGCTAGGTCCTGAGGGTCTGGGACACCATCGGTACCCAGGACAACGGTGAGCCATTCAAAGTTTCTGAGCAAAGGAGCGGAGCAATTAGAGAAGGCTTTCCTGACAATGAAAGATCACTCTGGTGACTGTGTGGCCAGCAGATTAATAGGTATCTAGGTCTGGGTAGATTTTATGGCCCTGAATATTTAACTCAATGAATTTCCTAAACATGGAAAGTATGGTACATTTTCATGGATTTCTGCCTCTCTCCCTCTCTTTCTCTCTATGGCAACTAATCTTAATTATCACAGAATTTAGAGTTCAAGAAGCTATCTCACCTGTTTATCTTCAAAGGGAACAAGTCAAGGGTTTATGCTGAGTATTAAATGTGCATTTTTAGAGGTTAAGTCTTAATTAAATAGCAACTAAAGCGAGATGCAGTTTACTGAAAGTGTCACTACCTGAAATGATAGCGGGAAAACCATTTTAAAAGTTGCCATGTTGAAGCATTGTTAATAAAAGAAGAGAAAATTCCTGTTAAAAGCCAACTCATCGTACCCTGCTGTCTACTCAGACTGCTATAACAAATGCCCCCATCTGGGGGGCTTGTAAACAACAGAAATTTACTTCTCACAGTTCTGGGAGCTGGAAGTCCAAGATCAAGGTGCTGGGAGGGCCCTTTTCCAGGTCTCGGACTCCTTGTATCCTCCCAGGGCAGAAGGGGCTAAGAGCTCTCTGGGGCCTCTGTGATGGGTCATTCATCTCATTCATGAGGCTTCACCCTCACAACATAATCTCCTCCCAAAGTCCTCCCCTCCTTACACCATCCCATTGGCCTTTAAGATTCAACTGTAGCATGGGTTCCATTTACTGCATGTAAACTCACGTCCCTC
Source organism: Enhydra lutris kenyoni (assembly GCF_002288905.1). Lineage (NCBI taxonomy): Eukaryota > Metazoa > Chordata > Mammalia > Carnivora > Mustelidae > Enhydra > Enhydra lutris. Next base: position 24,467,071 of record NW_019154109.1, on the reverse strand, counting down.
GGGGTCTCAGAACACCTTTCTCCATCACTAAGGAAGTCTGTAGAGGAAATATGATCCAGTCGACCCCCTTGTCTCTCCACACCTGCCACCTCCCACCACCTCCCCATCTCCCACCACATATATGGGCACACACCCAACACACGGCACGGGGGCTGTAGCCCAATTCTGCCATTATGGTTTAGCTGACACTGTAAGTTTAAACAGAGTCATCCCCAAAGCATGAAAACTGGGGTGACCATCCAGGACAGCAGTAAGTAGAAAGGGAAGCCATCTCAGTAGGATCAAACAAAAGGGGTGGACCCAGCACCATACAGAACTATCTATACGGTAGGTTGGTCACGTATTCACACAGAGATCAGCAGGTGGAAGCCCAGCTCTGGCCCAGGCCCTGGGAATGTTGAGAAATCAGAAACAGCCCCTCTCCTCAAGAAACATCTATCTTTTTTGATGCTTCTTGTAATTCTGTAACTGCTTAAGTTGTTCAGGGGAAGAAACTGAGGTTCAGAGATGTTAAGGCACTTCAAGACCAAGGACACCATGTGGGGAGAGACTGGGAATGAGACCGGGGGAGAGGTGAGCACTGGGCCACTGGCTCGGAGCACAAGCTCAGGGGAGCACATGTCATAAAAGAGGTCCCCAAGTCCAGGGGACAAATTTCCACACAGGGACCCCCAAGTGAGAGGGCAGACCACTGCCTTGGCAGGAAGCAACGCAAACCATTATGTTCCCCCAGAGACCACCTCAGCACTAAAGTGCATGTGTGTGCAATACACACACGCACATGCATAGACACACACAAAAGGACTGGACCTCCTAACCATAGTCAAGATATTTAGGAAGCAGTGCATATAGTAGTCAAAAGTGTGCAGCCGCTGGAGACACAAACACCTGGGTTCGAATCCCAGCTCTGCTGCTTACCGGCTGGGCAAGCTGCTTGATCTTGCCACGTGTCAAGAATCCCCATCTCAGGGGGTGCTGTGGGAATTATATAAGTGACATACCAGCTAGTGCCTGGTACTCAGCGACGAGCAACTCAAGTGAGATGTGACACTTCAAACTCAGTACATCCCCAAATGAAAATATGACCCGTTCTCACCAGCGGGTTCCTTCTGCACCTGGATTCTCTCTCTGTGCCATTCCCCCCCACTCGCCCAAATCCGGAGCCACTCTCGACCCCATTTCCCATAGGGTCCCCCTTCGTCTGTCAGCCACCATCATCATCCCAGGTAACACAGCTGCTGTGATTCTGTGCACACAGGTACTAAGCAAAGTGTTCTAGAAGATCTTTAATTGGGCAAAGAAACCCTTATGAAGAAGGTACCACCATTATCTCTATGTTGTCTTTGAGGAAATTGAGACTTGAGGGAAGAAACTAGCCCAGGGGTGATGGTGGTCGGGGGCTGCCTGGGTGATGTACTCGGTTAGGCCTTGGATTCTGGATCAGGCCATGGTCCCAGAGTTGTGGGATCGAGCCCCGAGCCCAGCTCAGCAGGGAGTCTGCTTTCTCTCTCTTCCCTTCCCCCAGCTCCTGCACTCTTTCTCTCTAAAATAAATAAATAAATCTAAAAAAAAAAAAGAAGAAAAGAAGAGAAAGAAACTTGCTCAAGGTTACAGAACTATTGAGTGAGAGTTTTTATAAATTTTATAAATTTATAAAATTTTATATACAAATTTTATAAAGTTTTACAAATTTTATAGAGTTTCATTCCAAAGCCCAGATGCTTAAGCCTTCCACTCTATTTATTGCCTCTCCACCAACCAGTTGCTACCTAAGTCCTGTGGATTCTCCGTCTTTGTTCCTCCTGGACCTCCTCCCTGTCACTGGACTTCAGGCATAGCCCGCTCTGCTAAAGTGCACGGAGCCCTGTGGGCTTTGGGAAGGGAGCACTGTGGGCTTTTGGAAAGTGGTATGGGCCACGATGGGAGGCTCTGAATGCCAGGCTGATGGGGGGTTTGGTCAACAGAGAGTCTCTGAGGCTGAGAAAGGGTGTTGCTCAGCTGGGAGCCACCCTGGGGTGGAGATGGGGAGCAGGTGGCATCTGGGGCCAGGGAGGAGCTGAGCCCATCAGTCTAGGGGCAAGATACCGAGAGCCTGAAGTGAGGGGCTGGGGCTAGGAATGAAAAGGCTGCATGCGACAGACATTACCTCACCAGGCACAAATACTCCCGAGGCTGGAACATGGTTTAATAATTCTGTTACTAGGGCAACAGCAAAAGAATCCATCTCGGAAAGAACCCAGCGTGGCCCGTTTCTGCACAGAAGCGCGCAGATGTAGGCTGGGGGAGCAGGGGTGAAGGCGAGCGGCCAGATGACGCAGCAGGACGCACGCACCAGGATTTTCTCAGAGGCATTTTCCTGACCTTTCATCCTCTCTGGCTTTGGGGAGTGGAGAGACCTTTGGCTGAAATAAGCTGTCCAGGAAGGTAGAGAGCTTGCTCCATGAAGTGGGGGGCTATGCGCACCCCGTGGCAGGTTAGCGGTCCTGCCCCTGACCCTTGGGACACTGGGGGTCTCGTGCAGAAGGGCTCAGACTGAGAGTCTGCCAGGCAACAGGAGCAAAAGCATTTATCATAAAGTTAACCAGTCACTCCGCTATCTGCTCTGCCCCACTTTTGTCTCACTGGGCCCACGGCCAGGCCGTAGAGGGAACTTCTTCTGTCTGCCCGAGGAAGTGAAACGCTAGGAAGACCTGGGCCGCAGAAGTGGGCTTGTGGGCTCTGATGAGAAGGAGGGACACTCCTTGCAAGACCCACAGTCGAGTCAGCTTTCTTCTCAGGAGCTCCCTGGGTCTCCCCCCATTTGTCCTGGGAATATCACAATAACACACCTGTGTCCCTCTGATAGCTGGCCCTTCCGAAAAACTAACAGGCTTTTAAAGACGCTAGGAACACTTTGAGACTTAGAGACCTTCTCATCAACCTCTCTCAGGATGAATGGTCTCCTTTTCAATTGCTATGCCAAATGCCAAGATGGCGTCTCTCCACGGCTTCCAGTGGGGAAACCTCTCACAGTGCCTGAGGCACTTGTGCTCCAAGTTTCTACCTCCCACTTTACCTACTTCCCTGAAAATCTGTCCACAAGGAATGCTGAAGGAGAGACGGGACCCAATTTCCTTCGGTCCTCCTCCTAACTTCCTAGGGCCTCTGTGAGGTACAGGTTCCCCCTGAAAGAACACCAAAGGCTTCTAGTGCTTCACAATTTCAATATCCAAGTTTGCTCTTAAGGGCAGGCTGGGAGTACGGTAGCCATGCAGGATTACGGAGACATTTCCACTAGAGCGGTTCTGCACTATCTGGGGCTTTGATAAGTACAAAATGCCCAGTGGTCTGCCCAATGGATACAGCACATTCCAGATTACCTTGGAAAGAATTCCTCCTTACGGAAGTGCCTACCCAGGGAATCGGAGTCACCTCAGGCATCGACAAGTCAATGGCTGGTAGCTTTGCCACTCACTCTCTGAGTGAGCTTAGGAAGGTTGCTCTTCCTGTTAACTTCCTCACCTGCGAAAAGAAGAAAATCATACAACACGATATCAAAGGTGAAAGTAAGACTTTAATGCTGAGAAGCGTCGTAAACCTTCTGAAAGACAAGGGACCCCAGAGGGTAACGAGGTCACGTACCAAGGGTGGTTTGGTCTGGCCTGAAGTTAATGGACCATTTAGGGCCTAGGAGGGGACAACTCATTCCACGAAGCCTGTAAAAATAATAACAAGTATTTTGAGGCACTTGTGTCTGTGGTGGTGGTATAGCTTAGTAACCAAGAGCGTGCTCTCAGAGTAAAACCTCCACCGTATCCTGCCTTCGTCACCCATCAGCTCCGTGACCTTGGACAAACGACACCTCTTAGAGTTTCTTTTTCCTCACTTACAAGATGGGGTCATGCCCCATGACTCACTGGGCTGCTGGAGGATCCCATGCCTGACGGGTTGTATAGTAAACAGTAGACACTGCATTGTTTTAAATCACGGTCAGTCTTTAGAACAACCCTGGAGAAGCCAGATTTGGCATACTGATTTTATCAAAAAGGGAACAGGTCTCTAGATGCTGAAGGGCTTGTCCAAAGTCACCTCACCCCTTCTGAAGCTCATACGAGCCCTGTCTCTCCTGTGGTGAAAGAGAATCCATGTTCTCCTCCCAAGTCAAGGGGCTCGGGCAAAGTCACAACACGAGTTTCAGGCATAATGACTACTCATGGAAGCCTAGCCATGGGCAATAGTATCTAGGTTTGTTAGAAGCTGAGAATGTGATCCAATCCCTCCAACCCCAAAATGGTATGTAATTCCAAGACTTCCCTTGGATTCCTCTGGAGAATGAACGCTACGGAAATGTAGCATGTGGAGAAGGCGTGAAAACAAAGGCATCCCCAGAGAACACGGCCACGGGAGGGATTTCCCCTGGCCTGCACGCTCTAAGGGTCCAATCTCCTGAGCGAGGACTTTGGCAGCCTAAAGGGAAATGGCAAAAAGAGCTCATACCAGCTGCTACTAAAAACAGACCAAGGTTCACAGACAGATAGAAAATAGGTAATAGATAGATAGACACATAGGCAGACAGATAGACAGACATATTTGGCCCTTAGGCCCCAACCCTCCTGACATATTTTAAAACTTTTTTTCTCTTCCAGGCCACCCTTCCTGTTCATTTTCATCTGCTTTCCATGGTACTTGGCCCAAGCCCCATCCCCGCTGAGATGACCCCGCTGAAAGGGACACGGGCATGTCAAAAGTCTGGAGAGAACCAGATATCAAAAGCAGCTCGTGGGACGCCTGGGTGGCTCAGTTGGTTGAGCGGCTGCCTTCGGCTCGGGTCATGATCCCAGCGTCCTGGGATCGAGTCCCACATCGGGCTCCTTGCTCGTCAGGGAACCTGCTTCTCCCTCTGCCTCTGCCTGCCATTCTGTCTGCCTGTGCTCGCTCTTTCTCCCTCTCTCTCTCTGACAAATAAATAAATAAATAAATCTTAAAAAAAAAAAAAAAAAAGCAGCTCCTGCATCAAAGTGTTTGAAATTCTGACTTTCTAGAGACCTGTACCCACTAAATTCCTGGCCCGGAAAGCAGAACACAGTCCTGACTTCTGTGCCCTTAGGTTGCTAACCCCACAGAGAGTCCTGCGTTGAACACATGAGCAGTTTTCCCTTAAGAAAATGGCACCAGCATATCTTTCTGGTTTTCTCCTGAGCAAATAAAAGCATGCTAGAACTCTATTTCTCCTAGCCCATGTGCGCATGCCTCTGGGTGGAACACCTACTGTGAAAATTCACAGACTGCTTACACTGTGCCAGGCACCCTGTGCTTGCTTGAATCTCTGTCCCTAGTGCTGGGGTCGCAAGGCTCTAAGCACCTGTCCTCCCTTTGCACAGACGGGGTCTTGCTGGAACTTTACGTTGGAGGGAGGGGGAGGCCCTCGGAGAGCATCCTGCCTTGTGTTCTAGAAAGGAAATCAAGGCCCTAGGAGGGAAAGAAACCAGTGCCTCGGTAATGTGCCCTTTGTGCTACCTCATCGTGCCCTTTCCTCCTATAACATCAGGGACTTCTGGGTCAGGAGAGGCTGACCCTCGAAAGGGATCATTAGACAGGGAAAGCAGGGGCTGTCAGCGCTAAAAATAGGAGCCGGCCCCAGACCAGCCCCAGCTGGTGAATTTGAGCCCAATAACCAGGTGCTCCCCAGCGGGCTCACCTGATATCCTCACTTGCACTATGGAAGGACAGCCGCCCTGGGGTCGAGGTGGGGCAGAGGTGGACTCATCAAAAGCTGTAAGCACTAAGGGTGACCCAGCTGCTGCTAGAGGTGCGTGAGCAGCTCACCGGGGAGAGCAAATTCTGTTTCTGCAGCAGCCTGTCCCAGTCGGCCCGCGTGGTGTAAGAAGGAACAGCGAGGATCTCCTCTCGGTCCCTCCTGGCCCCTCCTGCTGTGCCTGAAACCTTCCCATTTCTACAGGAGTTTGGAAGTCCTGAAGAGAGTTGGAAGTTCTCTATTATCTAGTTCACCTCCCTCCATACAGTGAAGAGGAAAACAAAGCCCAGAGACGTTTAGCAGCTTGGCCAAGGACATATAGCCTAGTTCAGAACTTTCCAAAACGACATCCCTGAAATAATAGTCTCATAGATGTTCCTTGAAGAGAAATTGTTTTAAGGGTTCTGAGATCAGGTAATGGGGAAAAGGCTGCATTCTCTCTATTCACCTTTTTCTCTATTCGCCTTTGTCTCTTCCGCTCATTCTCTATTCAGCAAATACCTACTCAGTCTCGCGATGAGGAAGGCACTTTAGAGATGTGGTCTAACCTGGCAAAGCCGAAACCAGCCTGTGGGTATGCAGACCTCAGGACCACAACACACACAGCTACCCTGGGCAAAAGGACTGTTCCTTGACATGAGCTGTTCCCCACGCTTTGTGAAAAGGGCAGTGCTCCAGAAAGAGACATAGCTGACCGGCGTCGCCAATAACTTTGAGTGGACTTCATTCGTTGGAGACTTTTCTCAATGAGAACACGTGCCATCCTAAGGCCAAAAGGCTAAGCCTGAGCCAGAGGCTGCTGTCTAGAGAAAGTTTGCCCCAAGAGGAGGCTAGAAATTAAACGGGGAAACATGGAGACACTGGCTCCCCTGGAAAGGAAAAGTCAGAAAGAAGGAGTAAGACCTAAAAGAAAAGGTGGAAAGCGGGTAAAATCACTCCATAAGCTTTGGCAAACCGCTGGGCGATCAGCTCTCACAGGGAGAAAACAAACAGCAGACCCCGCCCACTGGGAAGGCAGCCTCCCCACCCCCACCCCCTCCAAGCCACACCCTCCACTCGCCGGCTCCTCCCCACCCGGGGCGGCGGGGCGGGGGAAGGGGGAGGAAACCGTCAATCCGGAAATTAATTCTTGCCCATAGCCTTCACCGGCCACATTCCTCTCCTGGGCAATCATGTAAGATCTAGCAAGAACCTTTTTTTTTTTTTTTTTAATTATAAGGAAAGGGTGGCTCCCCTATCAATAAAATGCTGCTCCAATTAGTACAGCTATCCTTTGGGTCATTATTTTAAGTGTTTGAAACGTCTACTTAAATAAGGTCACTTTCAATTTGGTAAACACTCCTAAGTCATCATCTTAATTCACGGCCAGTCACACTAGGAATGCTGAGTAAGTAAACACAATCACGCATTAGCTAACCAGCCACAAATCCACTTGAGTTTATTAATTTCTCTCTTGGCAGAGAAGCATGAAAAGGGAACAAACCATTAGAGACATTCACGCATCATTCATTCAATAAATATTTATTATATACCAGGTGCCAGGCACTGTGCTAAGCTAAATATAGGTTGCATTATTTTATTAATATTCAAGCTAAGTTCTATATCAAATCCCATTTTCTCCCAAATATAAAGCTTTTTGTCTTCATTTCTGCCCACTGTGCCTTCCTCTATGGAGTAAATGATACATCCTAACTCTTAAGCTTCCAGACTCTCTATCCCTCCCTCCAAAAGACAACCCCCCCCAGCATCCCTCAAATAGTTAACAAATATAAACTCCCACTAGAAACTCTAGAAAGGCACTATTTTAAAAGTCCAGGAGAATAATAATGGTAAGAAATAGTTCATATCATTGCACTCATATATTTTTTGAAACATTTGGGCTTTGTGTTAAGGGGAGTACCTTATACTTGCTCTAAAGGCTTTTTAAAATACTAGCACACATATATATGCCAAATGCAGACAGGGCTGTAGGCACACTAAGTAAGCAGTCTTAAGAGGACCACCTTATCAGAGGAATTCCCTTTCCTCGCTTCAAAAGAAGCTCCCCTTTCCCATCCTCTCCCAACACCACCAAGAACTGGCACCCGTCCAAGTTCATTTCCCAAGGAAAGGACCCTAGGGAAATGAGAGAACCTTGGGAGAACTGACCTTAAACAAGTCACTTTGCTCATCAGTAAAGAAGGGAGTTGGTCTGGAGACTTCCAAGGTCCCTCTATAGCCTGTGGATTAGGGGATTCAAGCTAACCTAATCCTCCAGGACATCTCTGGTACACACACACACACACACACACACACACACACACACACACGTGAACCCCAGCACAGCCCCCTACCCCACGCTGCAGGCCCTGGTTCCCCCAGGGACAGCCAGCTTACCAAGACACACAAAACACCCCCACACCACCCAGGAGGAGCAGAGGCAGGACTCTCCCTCCCTCAGCCAGGCAGTCTCCTGAGGCTGCTGACATCACAAAGGTGTCAACTGGCAACTTCATTGTCATGTGGCTCTCCCCTGGCTCCCCTTCACTTGCAAACGCTGGGAAAGGGTGAGACCTTTCAGAGCCGCCAAGCGGGCAGGCTTCCAGCGGCAGTCTGGGAGTGAGCCGGCCGCCGAGCCACCAAGCCGGGCGGCGGGGCATCGGGCCTCGCGTTTCAACTTCTGTTCGGTTCTCCTGTAATGGAAAATTGCTTTGCACAAAGCTAGAGTGTTACCGTTCTTTCCAGCGCCCCTCCCCCCCAACCCCGCCCCTCGGCAGCCTTCTGATCAGAGGGACGGCGCCCGCAGCAAGGTGGAAGGAGGGTAGTTGCGGCTTCTTACTATGTCCCTTGCCTCAGGCCCTGGGCCCGGGTGGTTACTCTTTTCCTTTGGAATGGGACTGGTCTCGGGGTCAAAGTGTCCAAATAATTGTGAGTGTCAAGCCCAGGAAGTGATCTGCGCAGGAATCCAGTTAGCCGAGTACCCCCCCGACATACCCCTGAGCACCCGGAAGCTGTACTTGAATGATAACCGCATCACCTTTTTGCCAGCGATGAGTCTAGGACTCCTCAGTGACCTTGTTTACTTGGACTGTCGGAATAACCTGATTCGTGAGTTGATGGATTATACCTTCATCGGGGTCTTCAAACTCATCTACCTTGATCTCAGCTCCAACAACCTAACCTTCATCTCCCCACACAGTTTCTCCGTGCTCAGCAACCTGGTGCAGCTGAACATCTCCAACAACCCTCACCTGTTCTCTCTGAACAAGTACACCTTTGCCAACACCAGCTCTCTGAGGTACCTGGACCTCAGAAACACCGGCTTGCAGACCTTGGACCACAATGCCTTCCAAAACCTCATAACACTACAGACCCTGTATCTGAGTGGAAACCCGTGGAAATGCAACTGCTCCCTCCTGGACTTCACCATCTACTTAATAGTGTCCCATCTGAACCATCCAGGTGAGGGTTTGATCGGGTATGGGGACGAGGAGGATGTGATGGAGCAGGAGGAGTCAGTTCCAGAAAAGGTAAAGTCAAAAGATGGTCAGGATGGGAGAAAACTCTCGAGAGAGTTCCCCTCCCTTCTGGGGGAAGCTGATCAAAAGCATTCTTATTGCTCTGAAGGATTCACCCTTGGGTTGACTGGAGAGGCAATAGGGTCTGTAGAAAAAGTTCTGGAGGAGGAATCCAAAGAGCTGAGTTCTGGTCCCAAACTCAGCACTGACTAGCAGGCTCCCCTAGGGACAGACCTTTGAGTCTTTGAGCCTCAGTTTCCTGATCCATCAGGTGGGGACAATAATATGGCCCAACGTACGATGTTGTCGTGTCAACATAAAATGGTGTGTGTGGAAATGATCAAGTTCTTTTACTGCAAAGTAACAAATTCAGGGACACTGTATTCCATTGTATTTTAATCTGTTTGACTCAGTGACTGAATTTTTCCAAGATCCAAAAGTAAATTCCGTCACACATAGGCCATCCAAAAGCCAACAATATACTGTACAGAGAGAAAGTTCAATAGAGGTAGGGGGAGGGGCACGGGAGTTCTCTAGACAATGAGAGGGGGAGTGGAGAGAAGGGAGAGGAGAAGGCTTTTGATGGCTCCCGTGTCTTCAAGATATTAACCCAACAAGGATAGAGGGAATGGCAGGCATCCACGAAGAACAGGTCAGTTGTGCTCACTCTGTCCCACAGGGAGATTCTAATCTCATGGGCAGTTCTCAAGTATTACCTGATAGATTTCCAAGCCAATTGCTGCCATTTTCTGCACTGCCCACACCCCTCTGCCATGGACCCCCAGGCACTCCAGTGCCTCAACCCCCTCTTCTTTTTGGTGACTTTTCTGTCCCATCCTCATCCTCCAATTATCCCACTTTACCGATATCACCTTCACTCAGGACTTCAAGGAAATGGGAAATGACTCTTCATAGAAAGCCTGGAGCTACAGATGTAATCTGGCATAATTGGGCTTTAGATTCAAACCCTGTCAAAACCATGTCATCTCTCCCTTTCCTGAGTGTCTGTTTTTGAAAATATTTTCACACATCCGCTCCCTTCCCTGAGTGTGTGTTCTTGAAAAATATTTTGATGCGCCAGCAGCTGCCAAAGCCTCCACCATGAAGTTCTTGCCCGGGTGGCCATAACCCAGAAAGATTGCTGGCCAAAATAATGGGCTTTAAGGGAATCTGGGGGAGAGCGAGCTGAATGGTGGCAGCGAGTGAAAATATGCTCTCCTGGCCTTCCTTCCAATTGATGGGTCTTAACATGTCTTCTGGGCAGGGCCTGGACTATGGTGAGGCAAGAGTTTCTAGGGATGCAAAATTCAGGAAGACAGTAAGAGTGAGTGGCTCCTTACATTTCGTGCCCTAGGCACCTGGGCCGGCTGACAGGTACCCAATCTGAGTTAGAATAAATCAAAAGGAAAGAACTTCATCAGACCATCTTCTTAAGAGTATGAATCCTAAAAGAATGAAGGAGCATTTATCTTGGGTAGGTGGGTAGGTTGCCTTCTCTCTCCAGAGATAATGGCTTCAGCTTTTCACAGTGACTGGTGTTATGGTGCCTTCTAGAAAGCTCTCTAAAAGAGAGTCACTATTAATCACTCTCATGCATTAAATGTGATTCTCCTGGCCATGTTCATGTAACTAGCCTGGGAAGAAGCTTCCTCTTCTCTTGCCCCCTGTCCACCATTTAAGTATGTATTTCCCTTGAGCAGAGCCTACCAAGCAGCCAGGAGACCCTCCTACCCTGGCTGAAAAGGGTGACCTAGATTGGTTTCTTCCCCAGTCCCAAAGCCTACTGCTTTCCTTGCTGTCAAATCTCCCTCAGTCAAAATTCTGTTTACAGAGTCGTGTCTTCTCAGAACGCTCAGGCTTGCTGCTTAGGACTCCTTGACTCATTTCATTCTGGGATTGAGAAGGATTATAAACCAGACCTGTTTCACTGTGTATTTTCGAAAACATCCGAAGCGGGTATCCATCTTGTCAAGCTCATAAGCTCCTCATGAACCAAGAGTCTGTTCTTTTGAGGCAGACAAAGCTTTTATCCACTGGCCAATCCCCCTCCCCCTAAATACACCCACCACAACTACTGATCTGTTCATTTCTCTCTGCTGTTTGGTGGCCTAGAGGAACCCTCCCAGCCCAGTTCAGGCAGAACCATGGTCTCATTGCCCTGGCTAACAATTGTCATCTCCTGGAAACAATAATAAGCCCAAGGCCAGACATAGAACGATTTACCTTTGTAGAGAGCTTTCCAGTGCTAGAGTTTTTTTCCAACATAAAGTCTCATCTTCTTTATTTTGAGTATCATACCGACCCATAAACTTTGTGCCCTAGGCCTGTGGAAGAGGCTAGGATTGGTATTGTTAACCCTATCATGAAAGGGTTGAGAAAACAGACTGGCCCCAAATCTCGTGGCTAGTAAATGGGGAAAAAAAAAAAATTGAACCCCTTGATTCAGGTCTTTCTTTTTTTAAAAGATTTTATTTATTTACTTATTTGACAGAGATCACAAGCAGGCAGAGAGGCAGGCAGAGAGAGAGAGAGAGAGAGAGAGGGAAGCAGGCTCCCCACTGAGCAGAGAGCCCAATGCAGGGCTCGATCCCAGGACCCTGGGATCATGACCTGAGCCAAAGGTGCCTCTCAGGTCATTCTTCAGGAGATTACTATATCTTAAATTTCTGAATTCCATGGTAACTATGATCCTGTAAGTCAGTTTAGTTATAAATATAAGCCATGTTATAAGCATATGGCCACAGCATCTAAATTACAGCTTTGTTTCCTATCTGACTACATATGCAACTCACCCAAGATCATGTCTATTGGCTAATGAGCTCTAGTCATCATAAACTCATCACATGCCTGCACGCTCCTTACAAGCCCAAGTTCACCCCAACCCACCCGAACTCCCAAAGAAGGAGCTTAACCTCAGTGTTTGCTCACCTTTGCATCTCAGTCTGGCTGTCCCTTCCCACACACACACACACACCCCCATCACAAACACATGTGTAAACACATACACACACCAACATACATACAAGCACAAAGATGTGCCCATACACACAATACTACACCTGCATACCTATATACACACCTGCTCACAGACACAATGTCCCACACATTACACATACATGACACACATATACACATCAATGTGTAGATGCACTAGTTACACACCCACACATGAAGAGGCACACGCAGACACCGTAGAATTCATAGGTGCTTTTCTTGCCCTTCAGCCAGCCCTCAGCACAGTGGAAGATATTTATTTCGTGTGACTCTCACATGATTCATGCCTCTGTTAAGTGGAAATATCTTTGCAATTGACAAATGCTCAAGCTCAGTTAGGCCCACCTCTTATACCACCTTGGCTATCAAAGGGTGATCTTCGGTACGTTCTAAAAAGGGGTGTATACATCTCTCTCCCCGTGTATCCACTTTGAGGGATCTAAGAAGAATCTCTTTGAAATGAGCTGAGTAACGTGGTTATTTAGAAAGAAGAATCCACTGAAGTCAAGAACTTCCATGCTACCACTCAGTTCCTCTGTGCAAACATCTATGTATAAATATCTATCAATTTCATCCATGCAAATATCGACTGAGTCCTATTATATGCCCAACAAGTGGTCATGGAGAGAACCTTGAGCTGTGTGTGGAGACTCACATGACTATGGTCATCTGCACTATGTATGTCCCATGTCTAGTCAGGGACAGAAGAACTATCCTACTGGACAAAGCCCGACAAAAGAGGCCACCAGGTACCTACTGGGTGGAGCAGGCACTTGGGATAGCCACAGTGGCAGCTGGGGAAGGGCAGCTGCAGACAGGGGAACCCATGTTAAAGAGCTCGGGTTGGAGTGAAGCAGACCTGAATTATAACCCTAGCCCTGCCACTTGCTATTTATAGGCTATCAGAGAAGTTACTTAACCTCTCTGAACTTCAATTTCCTCATCTTTCAGACAGGTATAATAATAGAATGAACCTATCTAGGCTGCTGAGATGAAAACGCTTACAAACTGCCATTAGCATTGAGTCTTGCACAACAAAAAGCATTCGATAAGTGAATAATTGGCAGATGTGGGAAAGATATGGGGCACTTAGAAGAGTAGCAGATACCAGTCAGGTGACCCCGGGATAAGCAGTAGACCTCAGGAAGCCTTGGCACACATGGAATGAGAGGACAGTGCACCCTGTGCACAAAACATGACTATAGGGATGCATGGGAGGGGAATATAGATAGGATGTTGAAAGGTGAGCATCAGGTCCCAGGGCTCTAATTCCTGGGAAAATGCAACAGAGGGAATCTTAGAGGGAGGTGGGCATTAGACAAGTTATGAATGCAGGAGTTCAGATTGGGGAACAAAACCAGAAGCCTGAATCAAGGCTTGGTCTCAGCCTGGACCAGAAGATTCAGGGCTGGGTCAGTAGTAGCAAAGTGGTTCTTCCTGAGTCTGGAACTGGAGTTCCAGCTAAAGGCAAGCCCCACTTGCAGGAATAGGTGTGGACATGCAGACAGCTTTCAAGGGATGAGGGAAAGGAGGTCCAACTGCAGGGCAGACATGCCCTTGAAAGCAAGAGTCACCTACATGCTGTGATTTTGTTATCTGAAGAGGACATTGCCCCCATTCACTGCCCCCACTGAGCTAAAATTAGCCATTAGAGAGTTTACCCCTTTGAATCCCCCCAAAGTGCCCAAATCTTGAAGAGAACCTTGCAAAAATATATGAACTCCTGGGCTGAATAATACCAGTGCCCTCAAGCCTTTATCAGCTCTCATATCAGAGGCAGAAGTGAATTCTTGAGAAATACAATTAGCTAAGATTAATTCTGCAGCACCAAGGAAACTTGAAGGAAGCCAAGGTGCAGGAAAGACATGGGGAGATCTTAAAACAAAAGATGTGAGGGCAGTAATGTGTCCTTCCCCCATGTACCATGTTGACCCAGCCGACCCCCCCTAAAGGGGCTGTAGAGAAGGCTAAATGTTTATTTACCTTCTTTCATCATAAAGCTACACTGAATAGGAATATAACAATTTTCCCACATTGGCAAGAGATTTGGTGCTATTATCAAAGGTCTTCATCCAAAGACACCCTCCAATGATATACTCACCAGATGCACTGAAAACCATTCTGTCCTCAAAGAGCTTACCTACTCACTTTGTAAATGTGAAAATCACAGCAGAAATGGAGGTCAGTTATAAAGTGCTGGTCACCCAGATGCTCTGATCAATGCAGAGTTAAAAACAGACCCACAGATTCCATTTTCTTTTTGGCCTTGGTCAGCAGATAGGAGGACTGATTCCTGGCTGGAACTGTAATTTCCCAGGCATTAATGCTCTTTGAAGGTGAGAGCAGCAATTAAGCTCTTCCCAGGATAGAGCTGCCTCATAGGACAGGGTTGAATGCTTCTGAAGATGCTCTCAAAAGATCACGCAACTCTAAGCTCCCGGACATAAGGATCCTGGCCTCCATTCTGTCTTCTCCCAAAGTCTAGTCTAGCGCTGTCCAGTGAAAGTCTCTGCTGAGAAATGGCCGGTATCTGTGCTGTCCAGTATGGTGTCCCGTAGCCACATACGGCTACAGAGCTCTTGAAATTAGACTACTGAGGAGCCGAATTTAATTTTATGTTGTTTCAAATCATGTAAGTAGCCCCATGAATGACCACTGGCCACCATATTGGTCAGGGCAGCCTTTTAATATAAGATGCTTGAGCTGGAAATTTAGAATCTCGCCTCCTCGCAGGTAAGCGGCTATTGAGCCACACCCAACATGGAAATCTTCTGATTCCATGTTTTCCTCCCCCATGCCATGACCTCTCCTTACTCTCAACAGACCCCAGTCCATTCTACTCTGCAATATTTGTTGTATGTTCCTTATATGCCCCACATTGTATTATAATGCTGGAGTGCTTTCAACACAGAGAAAAGAAGTCATAATTGCCATCTTTAATAAGACAAGATACAAGGGATACAAGAATATTCTTGGGATACAAGAGAGAGAAAACACAATTGAAAGCCAAGAGGTCCTGTCCTGGTCCTAACAATGCCACCGGGTGAGATGGGGCAAGGCCGTTTCCCTCCGAGACTCACTTGTCTTTGAAATAAAAAGAAAGTAGGATTAGATACTCTCTAAAGCCCCTTCTAGCTGGTAGTGTATGGAACTAAATGGAAAGATAGGGTGCACTTAACTGTAGGAAGAGAGCAGTGATCCGCAGATAGGGTCCCATATAGGCAACGGAATGGGATCAGTGCTGACATGGAGGCATTCCTGGAGAAGCAGGCCACAGTCACATAATTAGGACATACACATAATTGGGAACTAGGCAGCCTCAACCTCCTGCGCTATCCTACCTCCCATCTTAAGCATCGTCTAGACTGGAAAAATACCTCCATCCCCAGGGGACTCAGTGCCCAAGACTGTCCTCCCAGGCCTGGCCTGCTCAACCAGTGGTTCTCAAATTCCAGTGAGCACAGAAACCCCAGGCCCCATATCCAGAGATTCTGGTTTGGGACAGTGCAAATCCTTAGGCCATATTTTGAGAGACCCTATGACAATGGCTTCTGTTCTAGATCTACAGCAGCTGCTCCCACTGGTGAATAAATTGATTTGCACTGGGATGCTGAGTGGCTAATAATGTTTTGACATGTCTCCCTCAAGGGGCGTTTGCAATGTGACAGAAAGCAACAAGAAACAGTGAGAGTTTGGAAAGTGACAGACTGCCAGGGGAGAAGTGGGGGTGGTTTGGGGGCAGAGTGTCCCTCTCCATCAGGTCTTAAATTACCAGCCTGAAGCAGTCCTGGGTGACCGGATGGTGGGGCCTGCAAATCGGAGAGGAGTCTGGGCAGGAGTGCTGCAGAGGCAAGGGGACAAAGCCACTCAGGGACATCTGCCAGGAGCAGATGGGTTGGGTCATGTGCTGTTCCGGGTCCACGTCATCTCGAGGGCATTTTGAGCAGAGAACATCTTAGTTTCATTCCAAGGCTACTTCATCCTGAATTCAAGGCTGCTGTAATAGGATAATGGCCCCATTTCAACCCACCAAGTACAAAGTCATCTACAACTGTGCCAAGACTTAGATTTCCAGAATGAATTCAGGTCCTCGCACTCTTCCACTACTAATGCCAACCCATCTTCTCCATCAGAGAAATTGTGGCAAAGACCGGATGCCCAGAATGGGAACAGCTGGGCAGCAGACATTTCCAAGGCTGTCAGCTGCTTGGCCAGCCTGTCTCTTCTACCTTCTCACAAACACCCTGCTGAGAGCCAGAGGAGCAGCCTCATGAGGGCAATAGGGGGGCCGGGAGGGACGCAACAGGGTCAGCGATCCCTAAACCACCCAGAAGAGCCAAGAAGGGAGGGGGTGGCCAGCACGTGCAGTTTAGGAAGGATCCTGAGTAGTTCTCACACGCTCTTGACCTCAGCCCACTTGAGATCCTTGAAAGTAGGTAATCCAAAGTCCCTTCAAGCTCAGAAATGCCCAACCTCTGTGCATGGCCTCCCTGGTCACCCAGCGCCACCTCTGGAAGGCAGCAGGGCAAGGCTGGCCAAAGCAGCCAACCTCAGGCTCCTTATCTCTAGAAGCGAAGAGCTCTGCAGCCTGGAGATAATCCAGCAGGGTGTGGATGTGGCTAGAAAGAGAAACAGGGATCCAGCTATGAAGGGCCTTTGAAGGATTCTCTGGGGAACATGCAGTACAGCATGAGAAGCTCTGGGAGGCAGGCGAGCCTGAGTGCAGGGCTAGGATGCTCCAGTGGGCATCCAGGTAAGGCAGGAAGGTGGTCTACAGCAGCAGATGAGGAAGTCTAGACAGGTTAGAAGGAACCATTTAAAAGATAGAAGCAGGAATGCCTGGGTGGCTCAGCCAATTGAGTGTCTGTCTTTGGCTTAGGTTATGATCCCAGGGTCCTATGATCGAGTCCCATATGGGGCTCCTTGCTCAGCTGAGAGCCTGCCTCTCCCTCTGCCTGCTGCTACCCCTGCTTGTGCGCTTGCTTTCTCTCTCTGACAAATAAATAAATGAAATCTTTAAAAAAAAAAAAGAAGAAGAAGAAGAAAAAGGAAGAAGGTAGAAGCCATAGGACTCTGGACTGAACTAGATTCTCCCAAGTTCCCAGTACTCCCTTCATGACTTCTGGAACAATTCTAAGTAATTAATAGATTTGAATATTTAACATTTATCTTCTCTGATAGACAATAAGTTCTATGAGAGCAAAGAACATGTCTGAATCTTCAGAAACTAGCTCAAGGCCTGACACAGAAAAAACGTTCAATAAATATTTATTGAGAAATCAATGAATAAATGAGATGTGGAAAATAACAGGAAAGATTTCACTTGAATAGCTCTGGAGGATTCCCTGGGATGGACACTCTTGGAGGAGGGGCAGCAAGGAGTTTAAGGGAGAACCATGACCCATCTTGAGCATGTTGAGTGGGAGGGCCCCAGTGAAATGGATGTTCTGACCTGAAATCCAGAATAAAGAATAGAATATATATTTGAGAATCATCAGCTTACTGCTGATCACTGAAATCAAAGGATGAGATAGGCCAGCAAAGGAGTTTAGAATGGGCCGGGGGTGGGGGTGGGGAGTAATAGGTCAAGGACAAAAGCTTTGGGGAATGCTAACATATGGAAGGACCAAGAAGAGCCACCCCTGAGGTG
This sequence comes from Enhydra lutris kenyoni, assembly GCF_002288905.1. Taxonomy (NCBI): domain Eukaryota; kingdom Metazoa; phylum Chordata; class Mammalia; order Carnivora; family Mustelidae; genus Enhydra; species Enhydra lutris. The sequence goes on along the minus strand of NW_019154109.1, from coordinate 24,449,196 downwards.
CCCTGGACAGGAGCAGTCAGGGAAAAGAAAGGAAATCAGAGAAGGGTGGCCTCACAGAAGCCAGGATAGGAAGAGTTTCAAAGAGTAGAAGCTGGTCCAGTAAGGATTGAAAAGTGTCCATCACATTTAGCTACCAAGGGGTCCCTGATGTCTTGGAGAGTTCCAATGCCACAGTGGGAGTGGACAGTGGGTTACAGAATGGACATCAAGAAAGAAAAGGGGTGCAAAAAAAAATGTAAACATGGGGTGCCTGGCTGGCTCAGTTGGTGGAACATGTGACTCTTGATCTCAGGGTTGTGTAGAGCTTACTTGAAAAAAAAACATGCAAACTCTTCCAGGAAGTTCGACTGTGGACTGAGACAGGGTGATAGATGGAGGGGAACTGTATAAAGGGGTATGTCTTTTCTTGGAGCAAAGTGGTCCATGCATGTGTTTATCTACTGCTGAGAAGGAGTCAATGCAGGGCAAAGACTCAGGACAGGGGGAATGACTCATGTGGAGGCAGGAGTGGTTGGACTCCAGAACCAAATGGAAGGTCAGCCTTAAACTGGGAAAGTCCCTTCGTCTGGGGGACTCATCTTTGTCTCCTTGTGGAGAAGGAAGCGAGGGTAAGCACGCAGGGGCCTGAGTGTGAGGATGTGGGCCGAATGGAATCAAGCAGCCCATCTGAGAGTCCCACTTTTTCTTTCAGTGAGATAAAAGACAAAGAACAACTTTATATCTAGAAAAGTAAAAAGTTTCTCATGCTGTTTTCTCTCTTTTTCTTCTTTTGGTGTTAATTCATTCTCTTTTTTTCTTTTTCCTTTTTTAAATTTATTTTTTCCTTTTTAAATTTTATTTTTAAATTTAAATTAAACTTAATTTAATTTAAATTTAAAAATTAAAATTAAAATTAATTAATTAATGTATTATTGTATTACTGGTTTCAGAGGCAGAGGTCAGTGATTCATTGGTCTTCTATAATACCCAGGGCTGCCCATGCTGTTTTCTAGGCGATCCTAAAATATCCCTTTGGTCTCAAGAAGATCATACTACTCGTTGAACAGGCAAGACTAAGATAGGCTCTGGATTCAAAGTACCTGGTTTTTAATCTTGCCTCAGTCACTTACGAGCTGGGCCACAGTCTGCACAGGAACCATGTTCCTCATCTGCAAAATGGTGATAAGTTAGTACCTATTTCTTGGGTCATTGTGCTAATTAAATGAAATAACCCACATGAAGATTTTAGAAGTGCACATAGTCAGTGTTCAGCTAATGTTAGCTGCTGCCATTGCTGGGACAATTCTAGGTGGTGACTGTGGATGCCACATGAGGTACAGAGAACGGGGAGAGCCGTGTGGGGGGACAGAAACAGGGTAAGTGGTGGTCTGATGCTGCCTGCCTTCTGCTGAGGTGCACAGGACAGGGAGCCCAGCTTGGGTGGGAGCAGGATGCCTGGAGCTTTAAGGGTGGGGAATCGTGTTTTAAAATCTTCAAAATGATAGCATTAGGTAAAAAAACAAGATGTAATGCCAAGGCCTGGGCCAGGCACTGGGCACACATCTAAGAACAGAAACAGACATGCTGTGACAGAATTTCTGCTCTAGCACAGAGGAAGAAATTAGCAAATAAGTATATGACATGATGTCAAGTGATGACCAGGGCTATGGAGGAAAATACGGGAAGGGAAGGGAGGGAGTGTGCCTGGGATGGAAGACTGGCAGATCTTTTCTGTTGGGTGGTACTAAGGAGGTGACATTTGAGCAGAGAACTGAATAGAGTGAGGAGACAAGCTATGGAAATAAGACGTGGAGAAGGGGGACTTTCTAGACAGAAGGAAGAGCAAATACAAAGGCCCTGGGGTGGAACGAGGGTATTAGATGTATTAGAAGGGGAGTATGGTGGAGACAGATGAAGGAAGGAGACAGAAAATTAGTGAGAGGCCAGATCAGGTAGGACCTCTAGGCTAAGGAGAGGCTTCTGATTTTGTTCTAAGTGTGATGGGAAATCATGAAAGAGTTTTGAGCAGGGAGGCAGCATGACCTATGACCTGCAGAGGGATCCCTGTGCAGGTGAGAAGGGTTGTCACAGTTCAGGCGAGGCAGGGAGGTAAGGGTCCAGATGACAATAAGACAAAAGAAACAGGATATGTTTGGAAAGTAAGACTAACAGGAATGGCTTTGAGATATGGCTCGTGATGTGAGGGGGGAAGCAAGGAGAGCTTTCTGCATGGATGACTGGTGATTGGTGCTTCTGCTACTGAGATTTTCCCAATTGCCTCTTATCCATGAGGACAACTGTCCACTACCTGGGTTTTTCTGAGCAGATGAACAGTTATATTAAGCAGGCTCAGCTCTAGACCAAACTGAAAAGAAATGAGAATTTGCCTTTAGCTTCAGAGAACCAACCGGTACCATCCCCCAGCCTGGCCTGTGGGCTGGCTCCCCTCCCCCATCAAAACCTCACTCAAGAGGGGCGGGCGCCTGGGTGGCTCAGTGGGTTAAGCCTCTACCTTTGGCTCAGGTCATGATCTCAGGGTCCTGGGATCGAGCCCCGCATCGGGCTCTCTGCTCAGCAGGGAGCCTGCCTCCCCTTCTCTCTCTGCCTGCCTCTCTGCCTACTTGTGATCTCTGTCTGTCAAATAAATAAATAAAATCTTAAAAACAAAAACAAAAACAAAAAAACCTCACTCAAGAAAGGTGGTAGCAAGAGTTGTCTCCTGGGTAGGGCTTAAGCTGTTAGCTCCTTTGTCAGAAGACTATACACTTTAAGCCTTATTTTGTTTGGCGGAAGGAAAGGTTCTATCTCCTATTGGCATTATTCTGGGTACTGACAAGTGCATGAGAAGGAATTAGGAGGAAAAGGGGTCTCTGTACCTGTAGATCATGCCCATATGCAACCCCTTATACAAAAGCCCAGTCCTGAAGCCTAAGCACCTCCATAGCACAAGAAGAATCAGGTTGACCTTGTTGGCTTGAAGGCCTTTCCTGTAATGTTCCAACCATCTACGAGTCACTTGTAACACTTACCAAAATATGGACTCTTTATCCAAGGGGGAAAAAATTGTATTAGAGAAGAACTGCAGTGCCTAAGCCCAAATCATCCAAATCTTTATGTTTTCAAGATGCCAGGGATGGTTTAGACCAGGAGTCAGCATTGCTTTCTATAAAACCCAGAAAGCAAACATTTTAGGCTTTGTGGACCCCTGTTGCAACTCCTCCATTTGGCCATCTGTGACCTGAAAGCAGTCATAGAAAATATGTAAATAAATGGGTACGGTGTTTTCCAAGACAAATTTATTTACAAAAATAGGGGGCGGGTTGGATTTGGCTCGTGGAACCTGGGCTTATGCCATCAAGGGGAGACAGACAGGTGATGAGAAAAAAGGCACTCTTGGTAGGAAAGGTAGAAGACCACGCATGAGGGTCTGAGGACAGGGCCCTACTGGCTGGTTGGCTTTGGCATTGTTGGGCTGCTATGTGGTCCAATCTAGGTTCCCCCCTAGAGAGTCATTTCCTCTGAGCAACCTAGAGTGTAGCAAGAGATAACAGTGGTCCCTTCAAATTCCAGTCAGGTACTGGTCCTAAAGAGCAAGGCCAAAGACACAAGCATTTAAGAACTGTTGTATGAGGTCAGACCAATGGACCACCCATTCTCTCCCATATGCATTCAACAGACATTTATTGAGCATCTACTATGTGCCAGGCACTCGGGATACAAAAGTGAACAAAGAGGGCCTCTGTTCTCATACAGTTCTCTAACACTAAGTGGGGAGTAGTGATAAATACCTTTTGATGCCACGCCCACAGCACCTGCATCCTCCCTTGTCCCTAGCTGCATTTACCCTCTCTTTCTTCTCTGCAGTCTCAGAGGACTGAAGAGTGCCCCTTCCCAGCTCAAGACTTACCCTTCCATTTGGACCTTGGGACCATCTCTTTCTGACTCCTCTGGGACTTCACACTCCTTGGTTCACTGAATCTTCCCCCAAACTCTTACAAGGGAAGAGGGGTTAGTACTTGTCTAGTAGTAGAGTAATAGAGTCCACAAGTGGCAAGGGGTTAGCCGACCCACCTATGATCTTCTATGTCCCGGGCTCACTATCCTCTAGCTGGGCATTTTGTCAATGACATTGACCCCAATGGGTATTAATAACATAACATTTCATTCAACAACCATGCTTTGAGCTCTAGTATGGGTGAAGCACTGTTCTAGGTGTTGAGGGTACAACAGTGAACCACACAGACAAAAATCCAGGTCTTCATGGAGTTTATAGTCTAGTGGGCAGAGGCACACAGAGACTGATAGAAACCAGTGCTGCATTCTCAGTAGCAGGTACAGTTTAGTAGAGAAGGGAGCCTCCAAATTCCATCCCCAGTGTACGTTGTCACCACATGGAGGCTCAACCCTCCCCACAGTCCAGGTGGTTCCTGAGCAAACGCGCCAGCACGGGGGATCAAAGCCTGCACTTGGCTCCTTGGCAGCCTGCAGCAAACCAGAACTGTGGTCCCTGCAGGCCAAGAAAGGAGCAGTTTGTCTTAGAACCACTGGGTTCATACCAGGTTTCTGAAAGGGAGGCTTCCTGGGCTCCTGCACTAACAGATGTGATTCTAAGCCCCAGAAACTTTTGCTCCTGCAGACACCTGATTCTAACAAATAGGTCTTCTGTCTGGGAGTAACATGCTATGTGTAGAAATAAACAACGTGAGGGGTGGGGGGTTTTGTTTCCTTAGGAACTATTTGTAGGAAGAATTTAAACATTAATGACACCTGTAATTGTACCTGGGAGCTTTAACTGGGACAAATGCCCTGGGCCCATGGAATGGGGCTGAGAGAGGGAGGACATGGGGGCTAGTCACGTGGTTCTAATATGAATGAAGACCCTGGAGTTGTGCAGTACACAGCATGTACAACTGTACTTGGTAGCCTTTTGTCAGAGGAAAGGAAATCAAGAAAGCCAGAGAGGGAATAACTGATAAACAATTTATTCATTCTATAGCATGGGAATAATTAAAACTGCTCAGCAGGGTGGTCAAGAGTAGAGTTTAATTTTGTAAAGCACATAATGCCCACCACACATCTGGCACTCCAGGATCAGTAGATGGGCCTATAATTTCTAATGACATCAGACCAGAATAGGAAAACAATGTGTGACTATCAAACTAATGAAGAGGAAATGAAATAATAAAATGAAAAGCAACAAAGTAGAGAGAAACAGACATAAAACTAAGTGGGGCCAATGGAAAACAAATATATCAGTCTAACGTTAAATGTTAATGAAATAATTACAAAGTTTGCTAGACTGGATGGAAATCAAAACCCAGCTACACGCTGCTTACAAAATTATGTCTTAAATATAGGAACATAGAAAGGTTAGAAATAAAAGGATGGAGGGGTGTCTGGGTGGCTCAGTGGGTTAAAGCCTCTGCCTTCGGCTCAGGTCATGATCTCAGGGTCCTGGGATCGAGCCCCATATCAGGCTCCCTGCTCAGAGGGGAGCCTCCTTCCTCCCTCTCTGCCTACTTGTGATCTCTGTCTGTCAAATAAATAAATAAAATCTTTAAAAAAAAATAAAAGGATGGTAAAAGATAAACAAGGCAAACACCAACCAAAAGAAATTTGATGGAGCCATACTCATGTCAAAGACAGGAGACTTTAAAGCAAGAAGCATTACCAGAAATAACAAGAGATGTTGCTCAGTGGGAAGAGAGTAACTCTACCAAGAAGAGGAAATGGTTAGAACTTTCTACACATCTAATAACATATCTTCAATATATGTGAAGTAAACGTGACAGAGCTCTACAAAGAAGTAGTAAATGCACAATCAAAAGTTGGTGAGTTGAATTTCCTTCTCGCAGTAGCTAATAGACAATTAATAGACTGATAGTAACCAAGAGACAATAGTTTTTATAGATTTTTTAAAAAGTCAGTAAAGCTATAAATAACAAAGTCAACAAAGATACAGAAGACCTGTACAAAATCACAACCTAATTGGCATCCACAGAACAACATACTCAGCAGAGACAGAATACACATCGTCTGGGGGGCGCATGCAAAATTTATTAAAACTGATTTTATGCTCAGCCAGAAAGCAAATTCTCAATAAATTTCAAAGGCCTGAAATCATAGAGAGTATGTCTCTGACCACAGTAGAGTTCAAGTAGGATTCAACAATAAAAACATTACCAGAGGGGCACCTGGGTAGCTCAGTCAGTTAAACATCTGCCCTCGGCTCAGGTCACGATCCCAGGGTCCTGGGACTGAGCCCCACATTGGGCTCCCTGCTCAGCAGGGAGCCTGCTTCTCCCTCTGTCTGCTGCTCCCCCTGCTTGTGCTCGCTCTCTCTGTCAAAATAAAAAAAAAAACTTTAAAAAAATATATATTACTAGAAAATCCCCCAAATTAAGTATTTCTTTCAATAAATGATATCTCTTATTAACAAGAACAAGAATGATCAGTCATGGATTCTGTCTTCAAGAGTTTTGTCTGTCTGGTAGGGGAGAAAAGATACACTCCTTCTCTGGCCAGTAGCTCCCAAGGAAGGGAAAAGTATCATAGTAAGAATGCTATGGAGGGTCCAGGAGTGGGAACGACCCTATGCGGTCTGAGCTACGAGGATGAGGGGGCTGTGGAAACGCCCCTGGGAGCGCATGCATTCACACCAGACCTTGAAGGATAGGAAGGACTTGATCAGGCAAAAACTGGAGGAAGAAGTATTTGATACAGAAAGAGCAGTGGTGCAAAGCTAGCTCCTGGTAAGGGCAAAACGCCATCGAGGAATCAATAGTTTAATTTGACTGGAGCAAAGGGTGGGCCACTGGAGTGCTATGAAGTGGAGAGGGCAATGGCGAGGTAGAAGGGGGGCAGACGGAGAGGGCTCTGGGAGCTGGGTCGGGGGTCTACTGTTACTCGCAGGCTTACAGGGCAGTCAAAGGAAGTCAAAGCCAGTTTGCCTGGGAAGAGCTGTGCTTGCGGACGGGAATTCTGGCCGGGCTGTGTGAAATGGTCCAGAACTGGGCAAAGGGGAAAGTGGAGTTAGGGAGACCTGCCAGGAGGTAGGAGGACACCCACCTTGGCAGTGAGTGGGGAACGGGGAGGGGAGAGAATGCAGCGGTAGAACCTCCCAGGCCTCCCTCCCGGCAGAGCCACCCACATTCTGTGCTTAAGAGCCTAACAAAGCCTTCAAATCACAGCTAATTGCCCCTTTCAAGGTAATGCTCCCAAAAGGGACGTGGTGTTTCATGTTTAGTCTGCCGCTCAAGCCCTCATCTGAAAGCCGAATCTTCTTAAAATAGAAGGAGATAAACCCCCGACCCGCAGAACCCCACATTTTCCTTTCCCCAATACATCTTTCTTTGTAGGGTCCCGTGATGGGTCTCTGGCCGTGTGGGGAGGTGACCCAAGCCCCAGACGCCCTCCAGCCAGGCTGAGTGGTGAGAGGACTCCAGATGTGACTGGGTTCCTGCCCTAAACAGCAAGTGTAATGGAGCCCCTGGCCCCACCCGATTTTCCTCTCCTGAGAGCTCTCCCCATGGGGCAGGGTCCTCCAAGAGGACTTCTTCCTCTCCTTCCCTCTAATCTTTGCACACCGTGGAGGTGACCGTCCCCACACTGCCTTCCAGTTCTGGTTCTACAGCCTCCACCAAGAGCCAGTCCTCAAAGGTGTCATGACCTTTGGGCCATCTTCCTGAAAGTAAACAATTCACGGCAGATGCCCTGGCACAGAGGCGAGGCGCAGGGAATGCTGTCCAGCTTGCAGGGAAATTTGACCACTTCCCAGCCCCAAGGGCCTCCTCCCCACCCAGCTCACTTCTGTGCTCCTTCCTCTGATTCCCCTGTTGCTTAGGTCCAGGGCAAACCCAATTTCCCTAACTTCATTGGTCACCAAGGATAGGAATGCGTTCACATAACCTGGAGCTTCTACCCTAAATTTTAAGGAACGCGCCTCTCCACACTAGCTTGTCTGTGTCTCCCACTTCTGCAAATGAACTTAGATAGTTCGGTCTGCGTTTTCCATGTCTGGTCCCCTGCCTAGATCCTTCAGGTTATCTAGAAGCCTCTGTGAGTCTCAGTTTTCTCATGTGTAAAACAAGAATAGTATTCTGTGCGTCAAAGTTGTGGTAAGAACCAAACAAGACGTTTGTATACCACTTAGCATGTAGTCAGAGTCTGGAAAATATTAGGTGCCATTATAATTTTGAGCATGATTATCTCCAGTCTTGGTCTCCACCCGGCGTCGGAGCTCATTTATGGAATGCCTGCTGGATACATTCCCCTGGTAACACACACACAGGCCCCTCTGCTTCAGCGTGGCGGAACACATGGAGATAGGAACATGCAGGGCTGAGGGCAGGCTCCAAGTTCTGTGTGCGAGCCTGTGGCAATTAAATCCTGTCAGTTACCCTGGGAGCAGGTAGCATTCTTTGTGCATGTAACGGTGAGGAAAGGGGATTCAGAGAGGGAAATGGATACCCTGTGAAAGTTTACGGAATTATTAAGTGTCAGTCTGGATTTCAACCCCGGTCTGTCTGGCTCCAGGGCCCACTCTGCTTTCTGGTGTACACTCAAGTCCAGGCACTTGACACGGGGATGGGCTCGGAGAAGCAGCCAGGCAGCTGAGTCAGCCGCTAAAAAGGACTGAAGACTCATGTAGATCCTGTGATGAGCCAGTGACGCCAACCTCCTCGCTGAGAAGCAGGACTGCCTCCCGTACTGGTTATCCTTTCCCTGAGCTCCCCACACCCTGATTCCGTGAGCGGAGAACACATGGGAGGCATTTCCAGGGAATTCTGTCCCTCCCGAGTGCTGAGCCAGGTGTGACGCCTTCATGGTCCCTGGCTGGACAGAGGCCAGGGTGAGGGAAAGGGACAAGGTGGAGGGGAGAGGTGGGAGCCAAGAAGAGGGAGGGGAGAGGGAGACCGTGGATATCGGCGGGGGGGGGTCTATGGAAGGTCAACACTCCGTGGAGATCTGGCTTGTTTCCACCTTCCCAGCCCCCGTTGTGGTGTCTCGTTCCTTGAGGATCCTTAAGGAGCCAAGCTCAGGGGTGCCTGAGTGGCTTGGTCCGTTAAGCCTCTGACTCTTGATCTCCGCTCACATCATGCTCTCCTGGGCCGAGAGATCAAGCCTTGCACTGGGCTCTGTGCTCAGCAGGGAGGCTGCTGGAGATTCTCTCTCTTTCCCACTCTCTCAGACCCTCCCCAGCCTCCCTCTCAGATAAATAAATAAATCTTAAAAAAGAAAAAAAAGGGGGGGGGGAGACGAAGCCAAGCCCCTTTTCTGGAGGCAAGCAGAATGCAGAGAAATCAGAAAGGGGGCGAGTGGGAGGGGCAAGGAGCAGTTGGGGTGCAATGCGTCTCAAACCGACTGTGCCCACCCATCACCTTGTTGACATGCAGATCCTGATTCGGGAGCGTTGGGGGGGTGCCTGAGAGCTCGCTCATCTAAGTCCGTCCAGCTGCCACCCGCGCCGCTGGCCCACAGACCACACTCTCAGTAGCGGGGGTCCGCATGGCCTCTCCGGGTCCCCTCTGGACCTGGGACCCTGACAGTTCTGCTCTTTCCGCACTCTGCCCGCTGTGTTTTTCCTCACAGATGGTCAGAACGCCACGTGCGTGGAGCCTGCAGAGCTGGCGGGGTGGCCGGTCACGCAGGTGGGGAACCCGCTCCGCTACATGTGCATCACACACCTGGACCACCAGGACTACATCTTCCTGCTGCTCATCGGCTTCTGCATCTTCTCCGCGGGCACTGTGGCTGCCTGGCTCACGGGGATGTGCGCCGTGCTCTACCAGAACACCCGACGCAAGGCGAGCGAGGACGAGGTGGAGGAGGAGCACGGGCAGCGGATGGACGGCAGCGGGCGCGTCTTCCAAAGCAGGGTGTTTTCAGGCCAGGATGGGTTCCCGCCACTGATTTAGTTGCCAGCGACTGCCATCTGATTATGTCTTTCTCCAGGGCTCCCCGCCTTCTCACTCGCCCTCCCACTCCCTCGCCACCATCTAAACGCCCATTTAGTAAAACAAATAAAATGTTTGGTGGCCATTTCACAGCTGGTCCTTTCCTGCAGGCATGCCGGGCACTTCCCTGAGCTCAGTGGGATGGTGTAGATCAAAATCTAGAAAAGTCTAGAAAGCTGGTGCACACAGCTAGATGCTGAGGAAGCCCACCCCAAAAGCAGATCAACTTCTATTTAATGAGGATCTACTATGCCTGTCATTGTGCTGGTGGGAGGGAGAGAGAAACCTACAACTGAGAGGACCTGTCCTCAGTGCAAACAGTTTGGGATGAGTTATGATTAATCTGAACAAAACGGAGAAAACTACAAGACTCAACGGCAAGAAGTGACATCAAGAGAACATGTCCAAACATGGCCACGGGCCAACCTCATATCCCATCTCAAGAGTGTCACTAGATCCTATAATACTGACATTAGCTTACAGTGGAAAATTGAGGCCTGGATAGGTTAAATGAGGGGCTGGTCCATAGCACAGCCCTCCAAAGTCCACATTCTTTCCTTTTCATGAAGCTGCCTCCCCTGGAAATGTCTAGTGACATGGCCAAGGGTTCATCATGTATGCCTTGGATGAAACAGAGGCACGCAGTGGCAGCCACCACTCCCTGAGGCCTTACCAAGCACCCGGCACCGTACTCGGCTTTGTATGCATTTTCTTACCAGGTTGACCCTCACAACTATGGGTCAGGTGGTCAGTGCTACCCTCATTTTCCGGAAGCTCAGAGAGGCTAAGTCACCAGCTCAGGACCAAACAGCTGACAGGAAACTGAACAGTTGCTGAAGCCCAGGCTGCCTGACCCTGGAGCCCTTGCCCCGTGCTCTGGGAGCTGCTGTATCTCGTGAAGCTCCTGTGAAGGGCTGAACAGAAGAACTGAGCGGGTACCAGTGTGATCCACCTCCCAGGACCGGTCAGAGGAAGGGAGAGGGAGCAGAAGACGGGGCGGCTCAACCCAAAGACCCACTCAAGACTCCCATCCACAGCCCTACCCGCAAAGCCAGCTGTCCCAAAACCCCCAAGCAAATCCCACGTGATTCCCCGGATGTGTTCAATGTGATGGTTAAGAGCATGAGCCCCCGGATCCAGGGCTACGTTCCTGTCCCCGATTCTGTCCCTACCTCTGTGTGAACGTGGGCTTCCTGCTTGTCATGAGCTTGAGAACCGAGACCGCCTGGTAATTCTTTGTTGACACAGCACATAGAGGGGTGCCTTACACAAAGCAGGGGCTCATAATTGCCTTCTCCTGAAACCCCAACCCCCCTATCATTCCTACTCCATTATGTGGACTGTGAGGGGTGGCCACGGGCAAGCTGTTTCACTTTTCTGGCCCTTGGTTTCTTTAGCTGTAAATGGCAATCATTACAATGTCTACATCGTACAGGGATTTTACAAGAATAAAGTGAGTATCATAATGATACTACATCCTGGGAGAAATTTAGCTTATAGAAAAGTTACAAAGATGGCATGGAGAGTTTCCACATACCACTCACCCAGTGTCTCCTAAAGTTATGTCCCATTCCAGTGGTTCATCTGCCAAAACTAAGAAATTCCAAAACTAGAGTACTATGATTTAACTTCAGACTTCACTTGGATGTCACTGGTTTTTTCCTCTTTTTCTGTTCCAGGATCTAATCCCACAATTGCATTTAGGATACTCTTAACAACATACCTAACATTTACTGGGTAAGCACTGTCCTAAGGGCTCATCTACACCAACCTGTTTTGTTGCCACAATAACCCTGTGAGTTGGGTACTAATACTACTCTTCTCCCCCTTAGATAATGAAATTAAGACTTCAGAGGTCAAGTAACGTGCTTAACACCATGCAGCTAGTAAGACCAGAATATAGACTATTTCCCCCAATGACCAACCAATATGGTCTCTCAGGAATTTAAAATACCAAGAAAGTCTTAGCAAAAGAAATCTATCTGAATTACAGTTTTTCACAATAACTTGTCCTCTAAGATCCCCTGGATCTTCAAACACACACACACACACACACACACACACACAATGAACTGAGCACCTCCCATGACTGGCCCCAAGCACACCACAGAGAATGGGCTCAGGGAGGGAACAGTCTGATTTGGCAGAGACACAAGTCAATGGGCAAACTCAGGATGGAGGGGGAAGCGAAGGGTCGGCACAGGGTGCTAAGGGACACAAAGGAGGGGCCCCTCACCCAGGAGGTGGTGGGGACTCTTGAAAGCTTCCCAGAGGAAGACAACATGTAAACTACAGCTTGAAGTTTGAGCTGGGACCAGCCAGGCAACGTGGCAAAGAGAGCTGAGTAACGAGAAGACATTCTAAGCAACAAGAACAACGTGTGCAAAGCCTGGAAAGAACCCGGCATGTCGTGGCTGGAATACAGAGTCTAAGGAAAGGAGAAGAGAAGTAATATCAGCGGAAGAAGCAAGGCCAGACGCCAGAAGGCCTGATACATCCCTTGTGCTACTCCAGGTCACCACAGGCTAGGCTACAATGACGGACAACCCCAAAGCTTCGTTGGCTTAGCACAACAAACACCAATTTCTCACGCAGGTAAAGTCTGATGGGGGCAGGGCAGCCCTCCTCCCTCCTGTAACTACGCCTTCCAGAACATGGGCCTGGGATGTCCCCTGCAGAAGAGAGTAGAGGTACACTGGGCCCGTAGCTCTTAATTTCCTGGGCATGGCAGTGACACGTCACTCCCCCTCACATGTCACATGGCCCCAACCTTCATGGCAAGTCAATGTAGCCTGTGTGTCAGGAAGACACAACGCCATGGTAAATGACGTTCTGTGTCAACCCCACAATGCTCAGGAATTTGACATTTCCTCCGTGGGCCCAGAGGTGCACTCGAAGTTTTAAGCACAAGAATCCCATGATCTAATTTGTGTGTTTGGGGGCTCAGTCTGGCTATAAGAAGAAGCAAACAGAGAAAGGGATGACGGGAAGTGAGGAGGCTAGCATAATTGCAGCATTTGGCATGAGGTGACAGATCAGGGACCGAGGCATGTGGGAACAGAGAGAAGTGGATGAATTTGGGACACCTGGGTGGCTCATTTGGTTAAGCGGCTGCCTTCGGCTCAGGTCATGATCACAGGGTACTGGGATCGAGCCGGGCACGGGCTCTCTGCTTGGCAGGGAGTCTGCCTCCCCTCTCTCTCTGCCTGCCTCTCTGCCTACTTGTGATTTCTGTCAATAAATAAATAAAATCTTTAAAAAACACACACACAAAAAAAATGATGCTGAGTGGAAAAATAAAGGAGGGGGGAGAACCCTCTATAATACTCAAAACCCTGAGAGCACACAAGTCCTTACAGAGTCCCACAGGGCCCTAGATGATCTCCCTCTCCCCCACATACCCCTGTAACTCCCTGATATCATCTTCCACCCCTGTCCCCAGGGCTCACCCTGGCCCAGCCTCACCGGCACCCCGCTGTTGTTAACACACGCAGGGCCATGACCCTGCAACAGGACCCTTGCAATGGCAGTTCCTTCTGCCTGGAATGACAAGCCCTCAAAATCCCAGTACCGTAACCCCCCAACACACATATACTGGGTCCCCCTCACTCTGTTCTGTTTCTATCTGAGATAATGATCAATAAATGAAAAGTGGTAAGTACTCTCTCCCCACTTCCACCTGCATCACGAGAGTGTGAGTGTGACTTTCTGCATTTTATGCACGGATGCCTCCAAAGGCCTAGAACAGAGCCCACAATAAAGGAGGCACTACAAAAACTTTTGTTGTCGAATTGAATGATTACAGCACCATACCACTTACACACGCAGCAAATGCACCTTTTAAAACAGTCCCTGGGGCGCCTGGGTGGCTCAGTGGTTAAAGCCTCTGTCTTCAGCCCAGGTCATGATCTCAGGGTCCTGGGATCGAGTCCCGCATCGGGCTCTCTGCTCAGCAGGGAGCCTGCCTCCTCCTCTCTCTCTGCCTGCCTCTCTGCCTACTTGTGATCTGTCTGTCAAATAAATTTAAAAAAAAAAAAAAAAAAAAAACAGTCCCTGGATGTCATCCACGGAACGGTGAGTGAGCATGAGGGTAAAGGGCATTACATTTCAAAAGGGATGGGTGTTAAGGAGGGTAGGTAGTGTGATGAGCCCTGGGTGTTATACGCAACTAAATTCATTGATTCATTGAACATTGTATCAAAAACTAATGATGTACTATACCTTGGCTAATTGAATTTAAAAAATAAATAAGGGGCCTCTCATAGGAAAATGATGGGGAACACTCCATTTATTGAGGAGTGTGCATCACTTAAGTTTGTGTACCTGGGATGAACACACGGAGGCGACAGGAAAGTAGTGTCTGGTGCCCCCCAGCACCACGGGCCATCAGCACATCTGCTGGGAGCTCCCCTTCCTGCCAGGTGCTTGCCTTTACACTGTAGAATAAGTTAACAACTCCCAAAACCTTCCTGCAGCCTTGAAAGATGTTACTTACTGTCCCATTGTGTGGATACCAAAACCAAGGTTTAAAAGGTTAGCAGTTGCCCTGTTTCTTCTGGCTAGTACCTAGCCGCAGGTCTTTCTGATGCCATGTTTCGTGGTTTTCCTACCGATGTAGTCTGCCTCTCTGCATAAAGAAGACGTCCGTGTTACGGAAATCGACCACATTAACTCTCCCAGGCTTGATTTCATGTGATTCTGCCGTTAGCTCTTTGCTGTTGCGAACCGCTCATCTCTTGGATTCAGATTTAAAACCTGTGGACTTGATACAGGCTATCTGAAAGCTAATGTTGGAAAATAAGGCCGAACAAATCATCCATTACTATTAAGACTTTAAAAGGATTATCTGTTCTTTGCAAGCAGCCAGACGGTGGAGGCCGCACGCTGGCAACCTGCTCTGGCCGTTACAGTTCTGATCTTGTTGAGGGGTGAGGCGGGGGACCCGGTGCAAATGTGGGGCGATCTGAAGGCCATGCTGAGTGTTTGACAAGGATCAGATTAGGAAAGGGTGCAGGCTAACTGGTTTCTTAAGCAGACTGGCTGTTTAGGCCAAGAGATTAACATTTAAGAAAAATACAGTCTGGTATAGGCCTTGGGTCGACTAGGCTGCCAGGCCCTACATTCATTGAGGTGACAGTGGGCTCATCCCTAATCAGCACAGTGGTCAGAACAGGCCTGATCCTTTGATCTGGTCTCCCTCAGAAGCAGTCATGCCTTCTAGTTCTTCTTCCCCTCCCTGAACTTGGCCCAGTGCGGGCTCTGCACAGTAGGAGCTCCGTAAACCTCTCTGATCTGCAGCCTCCCTGAGGGTCAGACAGGCACCACTTTACGGGGAGACCCTGACACCATACAAGCCTCCTACTGGGAAGGCTCTTTGGGATTGCCAGGTTCTGATGAAAACGCACTCAGGCTCTTCTCATCTTAAGTCCTCACCCCACCCAACAAACCACAAGTAAAAAGAAATCACCATAATGATCAGTGTTACCAACACACGAGCTGCATGGACCTTGGACACATTGGAATCTCTGAGGTTCTCATTTCCCCTCCAGTTAAAATCGGGATTGAACGCAGTATGTAGTCCTAAAATTTAGAGAGTATTAGAACCTAAGACAATCCCTGACACAATGTTGGCCTTTGAAAAAATGGTAACTTCGGAGAAAGGATGAGCCCTCCTAGCAGCCCAGGTACACAAACCTTCGCCTTCAGGCAGGACTCAGACGGCTAACTTCACCTGACGCCTAACAGCTGCACAAGCCAACACAAGAAATTTCAACCCTCAAGGCTTTATTTTGTCATTAATAAAAGTAAAGGCCAAAGGCTCAGTTGGTTAAGCATCTGCCTTCAGCTCAGGTCATAATACCGGGGTCCTGGGATTAAGGCCCATGTCTGGCTCCCTGCTCCACGGAGAGCCTGCTTCTCCCTCTCCCTCTGCTCCCTGCCATCCACTCCACCGCACAGCTCACACTCTTGCTCTCTCTCTCTCTCTCTCTCAAATAAATAAATAAAAGCTTAAAAATAAATAAAGGCCATGCACAAGAGCTATCCCTTCCACCTCCAACTTTTGATGTTTGCAGTTATGAGTTTTATGCCAAAGAACTCTACGAGCAGTGAATTTTTCTCTAGACCTTATGAAGGGCTTTTGCACCATTTTATTTAAGCTCAAAAGGGAAAAAATATTGTTTGGAGAATGAGACACAACTCTGTCTTCAGACCTTGAAATCCAGGTGGAGAGTCACCAAAGCAAACAAAAACATTACAAGATACATTCTGCGCACATAAAGATACAGAAACTGTAGCTTGCAGAAGAGAAAACAAATCTCTCAACCTGGAGATGCTAGGGGGTGCTTCAGCAAGGAAGAAACACCTGAGCTGGGATTTCAAGGATGGAGGTTAAGGTAAGAACATTTCAAACAGAGGAAAGCATGTGCGAAGTCCCCAAGAGAGTGAGGGCATGACACGTGGAAGATCGGCAAGGGGAAAACACTGTAGCTACAGTATAAGCAGGAGAAGTGTGTTGCAAAATAAAATGCAGGAGAAAATGCAGAAAAAGCCAGATCATGCAGGATCCTGAGGGCCATGGAGAGAGTTCTTGTATTTATCCTAAAAATTACAGAAAGTCATTGAAGAGCTTTAAGCCAAAGGGAGATATGATCAATTGTGAATCCTTTTTTTTTTTTTTTTTTTTTTTAATGACTCTTGTAGGGACACCTGAGTGGCTCACTCAGTTAAGCATCCGACTCTTGATTTCAGCTCAGGCCATGATCTCAGGGTCATGAGACAGAGCCCCACACAGGACTCCATGCTGGGCATGGAAACTGCTTAAGATTCCCTCTCTCCCTCTCCCTCTGCTCTTCCCCTCTCCCCTTCTCTCAAAAACAAAACAAAACAAAACCACTCTGGCTACAACTGTGCAGAAAACAAATCAGAAGAAGAACACAAGGATATAGGGAGACAGCTGGGGGATACTGAAGGAGGATCAGGGTTTGGTGGTGGTGGCTGTGGGGATGGAGAGAAGTGGCTGATCAGAGAGGCCCTTAGGAGGTAAAGGTAGGGCAACTTGCAAAGGACTGGATGAGAGAGGGAGGGAGGGAAGAGGTGGCAAGGATGAATTCTAGGTCTTGATGTACACAAGCGGCTGGATGGTCTGGTCCTAGAGGGTATGCTCAGAGCCAGAGCTGGGTTTTACTCTTTGGAGATGTATAGAGCATCAAAGAAGAGATGCCAGGGGCAGCGGGTGATTTGGACGGGCTGCTTCAAGGCTTTGGAGCCACAAATGCTGAGATAGGATTCCTCAGTAAGTAGTCAGCTGAAGCCAGTTATATGTGAGATCACCTGGAGAAAAGAGTATACAAGGAGAAGAGAGGCCTAAGCAAGCCAACATTCAAATGAGTTAAAAAAAAAAAAAAAAAAAAGGATGAATCAGCAAGTGGCTGAGAAGAATAAGAAGGAAGAGAAACAGGAAAATCTTTTCTCAGACGCTGACAAATGGTCTTTCATCAGCTCTGCTTTTTAAAAGAAAACCTGAAAAAGCAAACAAATTGCCACAGCCAAGGGGAACGATTAAAAATGAAGAGGCTCAAATATTCCTTGAATATAATGATTACTCCTTGGCTTACCAAGAAGTGCCTCTTATCAAAATTCTCACTTATTAAGGTAGATTGTTTATTCATTCATAAAGCCCACGCCACGCTTCCCTTTAGATAGACTGTACTTTCCCACCAACTGACTTTGGGCTTGGCATATGACAATGGATGTGATATATGTTGTGTCCAAGCAGAAACTCGAAATATGCCTTACACATTGGCTCCTGCTCCCTTGAGTTTCTGTCCTCCGCTGTGAGAGCAGCATGTCTCTTCAGTTGGGATCCTGACATGAGAGGGTACAAAGAGCAGAACCCAACCCAGTGAAGCCCAGCAAAGGCACGGTTAATTCAGCCCTCTGATATCATGAGCTGGAAATCAATGTATGTGATCTTTAACCACCAAGCTTTGGGGATATTTGTGAGGGCAGCGAATGATGACTAAGCCACTTGTCCACAGTGAGAATTCTTTAAAACTAAATCTAATTATTTTTAACTCCAGTAAAAAGAAGCAAAGGGATTCTGTCTAGGACATATTACACACCTGGTGCTAATAAGCATTTTATGGATGTTGTGTCATTTTAATCCTCACAACAATTATTTGCATGATTTTACATGAACAAGCTGAGGCTCAGATAAGCTAAGTGCATTCCCCACAATCCCAAAACTAGCCAAGAGTGGAAATGGAACAAAAAATTCACCCGATTCTAAAAGCCGATGCACTTTCCATACCGCCATATGAAAGCGTTTGCTAGAAATCAGACCCCGATCTCCTGCATGGGAGTAAGGGAAAAGAGGATGAGCCATCAGCACAGGCTTGCCTCTACTCATATCCATGGGTCACTGTGCTGCTGTTGAGCAAGGCCAGGGGGAGGAAGCAGACGGAGGACCTCCGCAGCCCCAGATCTGAAATCTCACGTTGCCACAAGCTCCACCCCTCTCTCACCAGTGCTACTGTAGCTCAGAACATGGAGGCCGTAAGGTGCAGCTGAGTGCTCACGTCAGCTCACAGTAAAAATTGAGAACAAAGGTGTCTTTCATCTCGGTCTCTATAGTCATGTAACCCAGGTAACTTTAAAAAAAAAAAAAAAACCTTACTATGATCAACCCCCATGAATTCAGCTTGGTTTTTCCATCTAATCCTTGGTGATGGAAACCAAATCTGCCTTCCTGAATCTTGAGACAAAATTAAACCTTTAATGTGTCAAATACAAAGGTAAACAAGATCTAGTAATCACTTATCAGTGTCCATTTGTCCAGTGAGTTTTGTGCTCTTCCTAGAATTTATCGCTGCCTTGTAGATCCCCTGAAGGGAGCTGGCAGAGGAGAAAGTGGTGACATGTAGTGAAAAGGCAGAGGCTCTGGAGTTAGACAGGTCTGGCTTTCAATCCTGCTCTGCCTCTTACTAGCTCTGTGACATTGGAACCTTGACTTTATCTCTTCAAACATCAGTTTCCTTGATGACAAAATGTGGATGAGAAAAGTAAATTCAGTGAGTTGTCTGGAGATTAAATGAGATGGAATGTTCACTTCTCCATTGTGGATCACTGGCCTCTGCCTTGAGCTTCAAGGAGACTCAGTGGCCAGGATGAGAACCATAAGAGCAGCATCTTCTACTAGTGGTTCTTTTCCCCTGGCACACACAACACTGTGTCATCACCATCACCACCATCATCACCATCATCACTACCACCTTCATCATCATCACCATCACCATTATCAT
>NW_019154109.1:24114420-24429949 GCF_002288905.1 Enhydra lutris kenyoni | reverse complement strand
CATCACTACCACCATCACCATCATCACCATCACCACCTTCAACATCATCATCACCACCATCACCATCATCACCATCACCACCTTCAACATCATCATCACCACCATCACCATTATCATCATCACCATCATCGCAATTAATCACCACCTTCACCATCATGATCATCACCACCACCACCACCATCATCATCATCATCACAGGCACCAACACGCCTGACACCAAACAGTGAATAACCACTATATTTTTCTAGGCTCTTTGCACGCATTACCTCTAACTCTACAACCTTGAAGCAAAATAAATTACGCTATACTCATTTTAGAGATCAGCAGACTGGAAGGTGAAACGGCTTGCTGAAAATCAGAGTTGGTTCTCCTGATGCTCAGGCTACTGCCTTTCCCACTCACGGCATCATCTCCTGCTCCTGGCTACTAAGCTGTGTGTCTCTCTCCATGGTTTTTAATGAGACCTCTGAGGATAACAAAAAACAACAACAATAAACACACACACACACACAAAAACATATTTTCCTATCAGGACCACCCAAACTCTCAAAAAGTATTGACTGAAAGGCTTATACACCAAAAACTACATATCATTGCCAAGAGAAATTAAAGGAGATCTAAATAAGTGGAGAAACATTCTGTATTCATGTACTGGAAATTTCAATATTATTGAGGTGGTCATTGGCATCCAAATCGATCAATAAGTTCAACAAACAAAAAAATCCCAGCAGGCTTTTTTGCGGACATTGACAAGCTGATCCCAATATATGCATAGACATGCAAAGAACCTATAGCAGCCAAAACAATTTGGAACACAGTTGGAGGATTGTGCTTCCTAATTGCAAAACTTACCATAAAGCTATAGTAATCAAGACAGTGAGGTACTGACTATAAAGATACACATATACATCAATGCAATAAAATTGAGAGTCCAGAAATAATCCCTTATAATTATGGTCAATTGATTTTCAACAAAGGCACCAAGGCAAAAGGGAAAAGGATAATCTTTTTAAAATATGGTGCTGGAACAACTTGATATCCACATGCAAAAAAAAAAAATTAATTTATATCTCTACTCACGCCATACCTAAAAATTAACTCAAAATTAATTAAAGCCTAGATGTAAGAGCTCAAACTATAAGAGAATTAGCAGAAAATCTAAAATATCTTAAAATCTAGAGGAAAATCTTTGTGACCTTGAATAGGCAAAGATTTCTTAGATAAGAAACGAAAAGCATGATTCTAAAAAGAAAAAAATTGATGAAGTAGACCTCAATTAAAACCACATCACAGCCTCCCCCAGAGTCAAAAAGACAGATAATAACAAACATTGGTGAGGATGTGGGGAAACTAGAACCTTCATAAATTTCTGATGGAAATGTACAATGGTGCAGCCACTTCGGGCAACAATTTGTCAGTTTCTTAAAAAGCTAAACACAAATTTACCATACAACCCAAGAAGTCCACTCCAAGCTCTTTTCCTCAAGAGCAATGACAACATATGTCCACCACAAAAGCTGGAGCATGGGTGCCCAAGCACTCGGTAATAGCCCAGAAGTAGAAGCAATCCAGACTGACGTGTGGATAAATGAAATGAAGCATATCCATACAACGTAACATCTTTTAGCAGTAAAAAGGAAGAAAATACCCATGCGGGCTACAAGTTGGATGACCCTCAGAAATGTTACGCTACGTGAAAAAAAGCCAGACACAGAAGGGCACACACTGTATGGCTCCATTCATAGCAAATGTCCAGAAAAGGCAAAACTGCGGAGGTAGGACCCAGCCTTGTGGTTGCCGGGATGGGAGCTGGAACAGGAATGACTGGAAACAAGCACACAGGATCTTTCTGGGGTGATGGACATACTCTAACACTGGATCGTGGTAATGCTTGCACAGCCTTGGAAATTTACTAAGACTCATTGGCCTGTAGACTTAAAATAGATAAAGTTTATGGTGAATAAACCTCAAAAAATCTATTTTTCAGAGGACTTAGTCCCTGTGCAAAAGATGTCAGACAAGGTGGGGGAGGAAGCCTGGGTGGTCTGCTAGCCCCGCCTTCCCTGCTTTCCGTTCTCCAGCAAGGACACCTGAGCCCCTCTGTCTCAGTGCCAGGAGCCTTTTCCCCAAGAGCGGCTGTGTCCAACTCCTCCACCTTAGTGACTCCTAACAGGCCCGATTCGGGCCTCTGGCAGCAAAGCTCACCTTGCGGAAATACTGTAAGAGTTATAAATACTTTAGGTCCTTGGGGAGCCCTGTCAGTTCTCTGCTGTGGCACCGGTGACCTAGGGCAAGGAAAATTCTATTCCTAGGCACACTGAGCGTCCGTGAGCAGCCTGGTTGCAAGGCATTCTCAGATAATACACGCTCTCTCTTTCATGCTGTGGTTTGGACCCTGAAGACATCCACGATCTCCTGAAAGCTAATTCCTACAAGCTAATTGTAGCCAATATCCCTGAAAAAGAGGCGAATGCACATAATTAAAACTGAAGCCCGTGCACCCGGTGGAGGAGCTGGGGGACCTGATTTTAGAGCAATTCTGTCCTCCTCAGCCCAGGCAGCATCGCAAAGCCAAGAATACTATACCTGGGTCCGATCACCACCCAGCCCCTCCCCTCCCACCCCAGCCACACACACACACTTGGATTTAACTGGCCCAGAATGTGGCCTGAGCATCAGTATTTAAGTTCTGCAGTGATTCTACTGTGCATCCAAGGCTGAGAATCACCAGTTTCAGAAGGAGATGGTGTCAAAAGAAGGTCTCTCACCAGTAACACCAGACTCTGAATGCACTGTTCCCTGAATGAGGGCCTTCTCCGTATCTAGTAAGAGCAGCCGCTGCACAAAGCCAGCTGATGATGGGTCCCAGGATGTTGTCATTTGCTGTGTAGATGCTGCCAGTTTATCTCAGTTTAACCCAAATGAGCTCATGTTAAGTGAATTGATCTGTACTTCCTAATCATGACACCCAGAAGAAGAGCTCCCGCGAATAACCATTGATAGCGGAGAGGCTAAAAGAAAAAGATAATCTTTATTACCATTATTCGAGAACTTCCCTCTATACCAGGGACCAAGAATGAAACCAATCAGGTCCTAGAACAACAGTAACACAGTATTAAATATTTAAGACAATCGAGCATTAATCTTAGACGTGAGTGATCACGAGAATTTAGGACAGAGTCCCCTGCTGACTTGAGTGGACAAAAAGCTTTGTGGATGAGGCAGAGTTCCAGCTGGGCCTTGCAAGATTGATAGAATTTTAATTGGGGAAATGAAGGGACAATAAAAAATCACCACCAATAACAATAATTGCCATAGTGCTCCCCATAAAGCGGGCACTCCCAAGCATCGTTTGATTTAAACCTCACAACCACCTTATGGCCCTCATTTTACAAATGAGGATATGTGGACGTGAAGAGGTTTTAAAATGTGTCTGCACTCCCAGTCCACAAGGTTTGAACCCACGTAACCCTGACTCCAGGATCCAGGCACCCAGGCTAAATCAGAGAGACAGAAAGGAATCCATCACTTGTGGGATACCAGGCAAGGAATCTGCTATGCCTGGAATGCTGGGCTCTTGTCACCAGGGCCCAGGGGAGAAAACTGCCCACATGGAACAAGTTCAGACCATTCGTGTGGCTCTGACATGCCATGACCAGAAAGGGGGGTACCCCGGATCGTAAGCCAGCTGCAACAGAGAGCTGAAACTCAGGCTCAAAGCCAACTCGAATGGGCTTTCCTTTTTTCAAAATGCAAGACACAGGAGGAGGCGAGCATGACTAGGGAAGCACAGGTCTGGAGATTCCCAAGGAGTGAGGATTCGCCAGAGGCTGTGGGAAATGCTGAGAGCTGGGAAGGGAGACGACTCACTAAACTGAGTCTGTCTTCTCCCTATCATGGCCCCTCAGGACTGTGTGATGAGCGGGGACGTACACAGGCAGTTCACAGAGAGCACACGGACAGCTGAGCACTGGGGCACCTTCCTTGGCTGAACTATGTGTTTCAAAAGGCCTAGTTCTAAAGTAACCCACTGTTATCAGGTGCCTGGTGTAGGTTTTTTTTTTTTAATATTTTATTTATTTATTTGACAGACAGAGATCACAAGTAGGCAGAGAGGCAGGCAGAGAGAGAGGAGGAAGCAGGCTCCCTGCTGAGCAGAGAGCCCGATGTGGGGCTCGATCCCAGGACCCTGACATTATGACCTGAGCTGAAGGCAGAGGCTTAACCCACTGAGCCACCCAGGCGCCCCCTGGTGTCGGTTTTAACCTGGGAGCGCACCCGTCTAAGTGCCTGTGAAAAGCACGCAGAATGCAGGATCCCCGCCTGCCTCGCAAGGAACAAATGATGGTTGGAGAGACAGGGATACGCACAGAGAGGGTGAGTAGCACATATGAGTGATGGCCTCACATCACTGGATCCCAATTAACAGAAGCCTCAGAAGAAAGGGAAAAAAGCAAGCAAGCAAGCAAGGAAACGAGGGAGAGAGAGAAAGGGAGGGAGGGGGAGAAGGAGAGAGGAGGAGGGGAGGGGAGGAGGAGGGAGTGAGGAAGGAAGGGGTAGCAAGTGGAAGAGAGAAGGAGGGAGAGGGAGAGAAGGGAAGAAAAGAAAGAAGGGAGGGAGAGAGAAACCCAACTTCACATAAGACACTCATCCAAGGTTGTGGTCATCAAAGTGTGGAACCTGTACAATTTGCATCAGAGTCCCCTGAGGTGCCTTGTCACAGGACAGACGCTTTGAAGTGGGACTTCAGAACTGGAGCTGTCGGGGAACATCCCCAGAGCACTCTTGGGCAGTCTGAAGTCTGAGGACTACGGGTGTAGGCTCTGCCGGTGGTCGGTCCACATGCTGGGCCACGGCACCTGCCACTCCATCTCCAGCTACCAACTGCACCGGACAACCTCGTGTTCAGAATGGTGGACCCAGAGCTAGGTGACGTCTTGAGCCTGTGAAATTACATTCTTTCTGTGAAATTACATTCACAGGAAAGGATGGTCTTCAGAGTGAGGCAGATTCCAACTCGAATCCCACTTCCACTTTTTCTCAGCCACGAGATTTTAGGCACATGACTTGAACCCACTAAGCGTCAGTTGTCTCATCTGTAAATTTCTCAAGAGACTGCTGACCATGATCGTCAGGCAGGACCCGCCTCTGCCTCACAGCTCTTTCATTTGCTGACTCGGAAGCCTGGATATCTTAGAAGGATTCTTTTTTTTTTTTTTTTTTTTGTATAAAACATTTAATTTATTGGTCTTTTTGGGGTATTTGATGTGTCTCCAGTGTATTACAACTGAGCCATTAATCTTGTCGCTTCATCAACATTAACTGGTTCGTTTTTATGACACTGCTGAGGAATCAGCTGTTTCTGCAAAGGTTCAAGGGAAAGGCCTTTTGAGAAATGTGCAAGTTCCTTTTGTATATCTACAAAAGCTTTATTCACTCTGGTAACTTTTTCATTATTCACAATGTTTATCTTCTTTAGGTTAGTGGTAACTGGTTTTGCTTTATTTTTAGACTTAAAGTTTTTTTGGCTGGCTATATGAAATACATTCCTGGACTTCTGCCCTCTTAGTTTGTTCTTAGCCATTGTCTTCAACATCCTCATGCAACAACTCACGCTCCAGGTGACGCCATCTAGACCCACAGGATCTTCCGGAAGTTCTCTTAGAAGGATTCTTCAAGGGCTAACCCTAGTTAGACCTCAGAAATGCAACGCCCTTAAGGATTTCATCTGTTTGATCTTACGCGTTGCTCAGAACATTCTGCTGACACCACGGCCTCCAAGCCTTCCCACATGCATTTCTATCAGAAATACACACACACACACACATACACACACACACACACACACACACACACACACACACACACACACACTCTACACCCTCTTTGTTCCTGTAGGCTCATGTGCATCCTTCAACATCTTGCTCAAGCATTACCCCTACTTTAAAATTTTCCCAGACCCTACACCCCTGTCCCAACCCAACCATACCCACTGCTTAAGACTGCTCGAAGAACATGAACCTGAACGAGCTCCCCAGGTCTGATCTCACCACATTATGATGACTGATCTTCTGCTGTCTCTCCCCATGGGATGATGGATTCCCCAAGGAGAAGTACTTCCTGATCTCTGTCATCTCAGCACTTAATATCATGCCTAATATGCAGGAGAACTCTATGATCTGTTGGGTTTCTGTACTCCATGTAAAATATGTAAAATATGTAAAATAAAACTTCTGTAAAATATGAAATTATGAAACTGATTTTTTAAAGCGTTACAACTTACTACTCACACCATTGTTTTCAAAAGCCAGTTTAAATCAGGGGGGAAAATAATCACACTAGGTCAGTGTGTTAGGGTTTTAAAAAATCAGAATCACAATTGCTCAGCTTGATCCCTCTACCTTATTCATTAAATCTGGCTCTGAGTTACAGAATCCACCGGATAAAAGGAAGATTTTCCACCATCGAAAATATTAACAAGACTATCTCTGACCCTGAAGGCAATTCCAGTCAATGCAGCAAACACTGATCAAGTATAAAACACTAAGCAAGGCTTTGTAATTCAGAAGATTTGTAATTTGTAATTTGGAAGAAAGAATCCTTCCAAAATCATAGATGGAAACTCCCAAGGTGCTGACCTCCTGGTTGGCTGATGGGCTCTTCCCCAGACCATCTCCTGGCGTCAGCCTTTTTATCAGATTCTGATACATGCAGCAAGAGCCACATTCCTGTACCTGGGCACGACCCAAGCTTACCTTGCTGTCCAAATCCAAACTGCCCCCCTTATGAATCACTGCCCATGACTTTTTCCTGCCATTTCCTCTGCCTGAGTTTACCTTTTCCATTCAAACCATTAGTAGTCACTTTCAAAATTCTGCTCAAATAATAGCTACCATTTCCTGAGTGGATCTATGTGCCAAGCACCCTATTAGAGGTTTTATGTACAAGCTCTCACTTTAAATCCCAACAACACTATGATACAGGTACACACACTATACGTACACAAGTCACTTAGTTAAGTGATGGAGCCAGGGGCACCTGGGTGGCTCAGTTGGTTAAGTGTCTGCCTTCGGCTCAGGTCATGATCTCGGGGTCCTGGGATTGAGTCCTGCATCGGGCTCCCAGCTCAGTGGGGAATCTGCTTCTTCCTCTCCCTCTGCTTCTCCCCCTGCTTGTGCTCTCTCGCTGCTGTTCTGTCTCTCAAATAAATAAATAAAATCTTAAAAAAAAAAATAAGATGTGACTCCAAACCCCGTGCTCTGAGCCATAGAGGCACACACACCTTCAGGAGCTCGTTAAATAGTCATGTACTACCCTGTGGATGAGGTAATAGCCCATTTTACAGATGAGGAAACCAAGGCTCAGATGGATGAATTCCAAATTATTGAAGCCACTTCAGCGACTGGGCCACCACAGCAGTCGGCTGGCCACCATCTTGCCAACACAGACAACACTGTGGCCAGCCGGGAGGAGGGCAGAGCTGAGCTAAGAGGTGGCTGGAGTCACAATCAAGCCTCACTAACGGATCTGCGGTCTTCACAGTCGCGAAGGCACGAGATTGCAACTTTTACTTTAGTGTGACTTCTCTTTTTTTTTAAGATTTTTTTTTTTTTATTAATTTGACAGAGAGTTAGAAAGAGAAGTTATGGGGCGCCTGGGTGGCTCAGTGGGTTAAAGCCTCTGTCTTCGGCTCAGGTCATGATCCCAGGGTCCTGGGATCGAGCCCTGCATCAGGCTCTCTGCTCAGTGGGGAGCCTGCTTCCTCCTCTCTCTCTCTCTGCCTGCCTCTCTGCCTACTTGTGATCTCTTTTTAACTGCTGTTTGCAACCCAAGCAGTCCAACTGCATACAAAAATGAACAATACAGGTGAGACCATAAAGTAATGTGGGTGACTTTTTAAAGACTCACATGCCAAAAGTTATTCATCCAAATGAGAACGATTCCTTTCAAAAGAGTCATCTCAGGGGAAAAGAAGTTGCCAGTAAATAGGCAACCAGAGGGAAGGAACTGACGTATCTACAAATTCCAAGTATGTGTAATTACAGTATTAACCAAGCACAGAACAGTACTTTGGAATGAGCGACGTACATCATTCTGCAAGCACAGTTGCTTCACGTCGTAGAAAGAAGTAGCTCAAGGGACAGGAAGGAAAAGTATTTGCTCCTAGTCCCATTCACACTCCAAGCTGTCGCTCTCTCCCTTAGCACACGGGCAGCCCATTCTGGACATTCATGAATAATCCGCTTCCTACCCGGGAACTAACAGCCTTGAAACCAGCAGATAAAATCCCAACTCTCAGCAAAATGAGGTCCCAAATCCCCAGACAAGTGATATGCCAGAGTCTACCTTTGGCCTCAGATTTTCCCATTCCCCGCCGTGACTGGGCTGAGTCCCTCTCCTGGGACCAATTCAGCAGTTCAGCTAAGGCAGCACATTTCCATACCCAGTCCCTGACCCATGCCCGGCACTGCCGCCCAGACTGCGACACCAGTGGAAGTGAGTCACAGGACCATGCTTACTCACCACAAGCCATGAAATGGGGAGGGGGGGTTGCCCCGAAAATTCTCCCTTTAGAACTTTGCTATTTCTCCTCCTGTGAACATACCGATATTTGTGATCATTATGCAACCATGGAAGGATCACATTGGCACCAAGAAGAATTACCTGAGTTTAAGAAAAAAATAGGGGGGTGCCTGGGTGGCTCAGTCAGTTAAGCATCTGACTCTTGATTTTGTCTCAGGTCATGATCTTGGGATTATGGGATCGAGCCCCACACCAGGCTCTGCACTCAGCATGGGGTCTGCTAGAGATTCTCTCTCTCCCTCTGCCCCTCTCCCCCCACATGCTTGCTCTCTCTCTCTCTCTAAATTAATGAAATGTCTTTTAAAAAGAAGGAGAAAGGAGAAAGGAGGAGGAAGAGGAGGGGAAGGCGGTAGGGGAGGAGGAGGAAGAAGAAGAAGAAGGTAGGGACTTCCAAAGTAAAGACCTTTAGAATTCAAATCATTCAAATCTGAGGGTCTTTGCCTCAAGCTGTTCTGCGACCTCCACCAACGGAGCTGAAGAGTTGAGAGGAAAGTTCTGTTTGACCCTGTTGAGTTTGGACCAACAACACTGTTGACCCCTTTTCCCCTGCATTTGAGAGCGAACACCCGAATTAACACCCTGGGCTTTCAGCTCATAGAACACACACAAAGCTGTTGAGAGACACTGAATCCAAACTGGCAATGAATTTCAGAGAAATTGGAAAAGCAATGAAAACCGTGGCTGGAATTTCTTTAAAGGGCACCAAGGGACT
Source organism: Enhydra lutris kenyoni (assembly GCF_002288905.1). Lineage (NCBI taxonomy): Eukaryota > Metazoa > Chordata > Mammalia > Carnivora > Mustelidae > Enhydra > Enhydra lutris. Next base: position 24,420,654 of record NW_019154109.1, on the reverse strand, counting down.
TGGGCACCAAGGGACTCTTTGGACTGCCTTTCCCCATGCCCTTCTTAGTCTCACAGAACACAGATGTGCTACGCAGGTCGTGTCCCACACTCCCCATCTGTCCAAACACGCTCACTCAAAGCTCAGCCTGCACTGGCGGTCATCCCCCTTCCTGCTTCCCTTTCTCAAATGCCCTCCTTTCCCTCTAGGACCTCTCTGCCCTTGCCTGGGAGCTCATCACTCAGTTCTACTCCCTTCTCATGATAGGCTTCTGCATGTCATGAACAAAAGGAACCACCCATCCAGGAAACCGCTTCCTTCTAGAAGGCAGGGGGAAAGGAAAGCTTCCGAAGGTGAATGTGTAGGTTTTTTTTGTTTTGTTTTGTTTTGTTTTTTGGTCTTTATCTCATTTTGCTCACCAAAATATAGACTGAAATGTATGGAGCGAGGCTGATATCTGAAGTCAGATGGCCTGGATTGTCTTGGTCACTGTATGTGACTTCGGGACAATTTACCTAAACCTCCTGGCCTCAGTCTCTTTATCTATAAAATAAGGTAACAGTAATGCCTTCATCACAAGGACGTGGTGATGATTAAATGAGAAAATATGCTTTGTCATAAAACATAACAAGAAAACTATGAACTGTTCCATGAAAATGATTCTCGATCTTGCTGGCTTTAATTCTTTACATTGGTTTGGATATTATATATGCGCCATTCTCAATTGTTATAGAAGGTTTGAGAAGATACTAAGAGATTATAAAACGGTCTCTTTTCCAAATTGTCCACTTTGCTTGAAATAGGGTTTTTTTTTATTATTTGCTTTTTCAATGGAAAATCGGTTGACATAGAATGTTACATTACTCTCAGGTGTATAATGTACTGATTTGACAATTCTGTGTTACTCAGAATAATAAATGTAGTCCGCCAAGTTGGTCACTCCTGACAATCTCGGCTAGAATATTAAAGATTAGTTACCTTTGCCTGTGTAATGAGTCACCTGCTTCTACCAACCTGTTCTGGTGAACTCCATAAAGTGGAATACAGAATCCTTTGACCATTAATTCTCAGTCTGAATTTTTAATTCTCAGACTCTAGCTCCACATAAAATTTCCAAATCTTAGCTATCCATAGCACAAAAGGTATGTCTGATCTGATCCCCCTTTTAAAGAGACTCCTATTCATTTTGCATTGTAGAAATCAAGATTCCCGCATCCCCGAGTTTCTAATGAACAGCAGGCAAAGGCATCAGACGCAGGTTATAAGAGGGCTAGATTTGAAGGAACAAGAGTGTAAGAACCAGGACCAAAGGAAAAAGTCACTAGAGTATTTACACGAAAATACCCAAATCTATTCCTTCTAAGATAGATGAAAAAAAATTGTGAGCATATGTGGATCCAGTGCTCTCCAGTGAAAAAGATTCCAAAGTAATCCCTTCAGATTCCATGACATCCCCAAGGTGTCAGTGTAAATAAGTCAGAGACTGTGTAAAAGGGGACCTTAAGAAAGGGAGTCACAAAGTGACGTGCAAACTAATGGATGGTGGCACTTAGGAGCTCCTTGAATTTTGAGCTTCCCATGTGGGACATAGATAACAATGGACCAGGTAGAAGAAGAACCCACCAGCTCCTGTAGCTCCCATTCAAGAAAGAAAGGTAGCGGTGGGTATCTTTTCCCACCCCCAACCCCTGAATTGGAGGAGCATTGCCTTTTAATGGAGATCTGGCCTTTACCTTGGTTCCCAACTGCCTGTTGGCGAGCTCATCCCTGGACTGAGGGAAGAGGATGGATGAGAAAGATGAGCAGAGGCAGCTGGGAAGAGTTTTTTTTTTTTTTTAACTTATTTATTTACTTATTCATGAGAGACACAGAGAGAAAGGGGAAGAGGCAGAGGCAGAGGGAGAAGTGGTCTCCACGGGACTCGATCCCAGGACCCTGGAATCATGACCTGAGCAGAAGCCAGACATGTAACCGACTGAGCCACCCAGGTGCCTGGGAAGAAATTTTTCATAAGACTATTGAATTGTTCTCTTTGCCAGATTCCATACCAGGCAGATAATCAGCAACAAATTTAATTTCCCTTGCTCTTTTCTAATGAAGATATGCCATCTTTTGTAGAACATAAAAGTTTTGTGGGTTTTTTTTTTAGATTTTATTTATTTATTTGACAGAGAGAGAACACAAGTAGGCAGAGCAGCAGGCAGAGGGAGAAGGAGAAACGGGCTCTCTGCCGAGCAGGGAGCCCGATGCTGGGCTCTATCCCAAGACTCTGGGGTCATGACCTGAGCCGAAGGCAGCCGCCCAACTGGCTGAGCCACCCAGGAGCCCCTAGAACATACAAGTTTAAATAGGTGGGTTGTCTGGAGAGCTCACAAATTCTGCATAACCCCAGGATTTCCTTATGTGAGAGTCTTCCCATAGATTATCCACACCATCATCAACAACTATAGCTAAAAAGGAAATAACAAAACCTGGATTCCACTCCCAAACAGGCATTCAGCTCTGCCCAAGGTGGTAAGAGACTAAGAGCTCCAACTGATCACGTGCTCAAATTATAAGACTTAAACTTGACAATGAAGCTCAAATAAGCATAACACCCTAAGACATTTTTCATTGCTCCCTCGAGTTCCACTGCCTTTTGCTGAACCCAAAGCTCATCCACATCTGGCTGGCAAAGAAAATACCTTCAAAGGCAGAGAAAGCTGAAGAGGGCTGTCCATGGGACAATAGGCTCAACCATGGAAACTCCACCCTCCAGATTGAATTTCAGAGGCAGGACAGTCAGGCACCACCAAACTGCGCCCAGCGTCATGGCAATGGCTTCTACCTCTCTAATCTGGCTCCATCTCTGAGTCAAGAGAAAACCTGGAAATGTTAGAGTCACCAAACATGAAGGCATTTCCAAGAGACCCAGGATGCCATCCTCAAACAAGAGCATTTCCCTTTTCCCTTAATATCTACCCACCTTCAAAGAGTGATCACATTAAATCTCTCAAGAAGAACCTGACATGGAAAGAATGTCTAATGGAAAAAAGACAGCCTCTTCAATAAATGGTGTTGGGAAAATTGGATGGCCACATGCAGAAAAATGAAATTGGACCATTTCCTTACACCACACACAAAAATGGACTCAAAATGGATGAAGGATCTCAATGTGAAAAAGGAATACATCAAAATCCTTGAGGAGAACACAGGCAGCAACCTCTTCGACCTCAGCCACAGCAACGTCTTCCTAGGAACATCACCAAAGGCAAGGGAAGCAAGGGCAAAAATGAACTACTGGGATTTCATCAAGATCAAAAGCTTTTGCACAGCAAAGGAAACAGTTAACAAAACCAAAAGACAACTGACAGAATGGGAGAAGATATTTGCAAATGACATATCAGATAAAGGGCTAGTGTCCAAAATCTATAAAGAACTTAGCAAACTCGGGTGCCTGGGTGGCTCAGTGGGTTAAGCCGCTGCCTTCGGCTCGGGTCATGATCTCAGGGTCCTTGGGATGGAGTCCCGCATCAGGCTCTCTGCTCAGCAGGGAGCCTTTTTCCCTCTCTCTGCCTGCCTCTCTGCCTCTCTGATCTCTCTCTCTCTCTCTCTCTCTCTCTCTCTGTCAAATAAATAAATAAATAAAATCTTTAAAAAAAAAAAAAGAACTTAGCAAACTCAACACCCAAAGAACAAATAATCCAATCAAGAAATGGGCAGAAGACATGAACAGACATTTCTGCAAAGAAGACATCCAGATGGCCAGCAGACACATGAAAAAGTGCTCCACATCACTCAGCATCAGGGAAATACAAATCAAAACCACAATGAGATATCACCTCACACCAGTCAGAATGGCTAAAATTAACAAGTCAGGAAATGACAGATGCTGGTGAGGATGCGGAGAAAGGGGAACCCTCTTACACTGTTGGTGGGAATGCAAGCTGGTGCAACCACTCTGGAAAACAGCATGGAGGTTCCTCAAAATGTTGAAAATAGAACTACCCTATGACCCAGCAATTGCACTACTGGGTATTTACCCTAAAGATACAAACGTAGTGGTCCGAAGGGGCACATGCACCCAAATGTTTAAAGCAGCAATGTCTACAATAGCCAAACTATGGAAAAAACCTAGATGTCTATCAACAGATGAATGGATAAAGAAGACGTGGAATATATATACAATGGAATACTATGCAGCCATCAAAAGAAATGAAATCTTGCCATTTGCGATGACGTGGATGGAACTAGAGGGTATTATGCTTAGTGAAATAAGTCAATTGGAGAAAGACAACTATCGTATGATCTCCCTGATATGAAGTGGAGATGCAACGTGGGGGGTTAGGGGGGTAAGAGAAGAATAAATGAAACAAGATGGGATCGGGAGGGAGACAAACCGTAAGTGACTCTTAATCTCACAAAACAAACTGAGGGTTGCTGGGGGGAGGGAGGTCGAGAGAGGGGGGGTGGGGTTATGGACATTGGGGAGGGTATGTGCTATGGTGAGTGATGTAAAGTGTGTAAACCTGGTGATTCACAGACCTGTAACCCTGGGGATAAAAAATACATTATATGTTTATTAAAAAATAAAAATAAAAAAAATAAAGAAGAACCTGACAGGATGTTGAGATGCTCCAGAGGAAAGTCCAGTAGATTTTCTTCCAAATAGGGAAACTTAGCTCTTCAGAGCATATCTCAAGAATCATATATCTACATTAGCCTTTAATTGCAGACATTGACATTAGGAAATAAAATATACAGAGACTGCACCAATCTTGACAGAAATGTCAGCCAGCCAGCAATTCATTCAGTAAATATTCAATTAAACCAAACATCGACATATAAAACACCCATGTGACAAGCAAAATGAGGAATAGAAAATAGTTAACAGATTCTGCCTTCAAAAACGAAGTCAAGGGGTGACTGGGTGGCTCAGTTGGTTAAGTGGCTGCCTTTGGCTCAGGTCATGATCTCAGGGTCCTGGGAGAGGGCTCTCTGCTCAGCGGGGAGTCGCCTTGTCCCTCTGCCTCTGCCCCTCCCCCCAACCACCGCTCAAGCTCTCTCTTGCTCTGTCAAAAATAAATAAATAAAACCTTAAAAAGGAGACTAACTCTTCTTTCCTTTCTGAGTCTCCTGGGCAATCTGTATCTATACTTTCTATGTCTTCAATAAATTCTGCTCTCACTTCCTCTTAGCTTGTGTTTGATTTCTATCCTGTGGGAAGCCATGGACTCTCTTGGCTAGTCCTGTGGAATCCCACTCTGGGTCCTTGGACCCAGCCAGCCTGCATCAAAAAATGTGGACTGTAGGGGCACCTGGGTGGCTCAGTCAGTTAAACATCCGACTCTTGATTTCAGCTCAGGTCATGATCTCAGGGCGATGAGAAGGAGCCCTGCATCGGGCTTTGTGCTCAGTGGGGAGTCTGCTTGAGATTCTCTCTCTCCTTCTCCCTCTCCCCTCCCCCTAACATGCTGTCTCTCTCAAAATAAAAATTTCTTGAAATAAAATCAAAATCTTAAATAAAAAAAAAAAAGGGTGGACTACAGTACTACTCCAATTGCAGGCCAGGAACGGCTGCTGCCCCACACCAGACCACTGTTCTGGCCAGCAGAGGGAAGGGTGCAGAAATTAAGAGAATGCATTTAGACATGTCCATAACAATTTCACAGTCACCTATGTCTGTTGAGTCTAATAATAAAAATTAGGTGTCCTATCTCTTTAAAAACAAAACTTCAAAAAAAAAAAAAAAGAAAGAAACCTAAGTCAAGACACATACAGAAAAACAAAAACAGATCAAAACCAAATTACCATAATACAAAGCAGAAAACAGGGGTACCTGGGTGGCTCAGTTGGTTGAGTGTCTGCTGTCAACTCGGGTCATGATCCCGGGTCCTGGGACTGAGCCCCGCAATGGATTCCTTGCTCAGTGGGGAGCCTGCTTCTCCCTCTTGCTCTGCCCCTCCCCCCTGCTTGTGTGTTCTCTCTCTCTCTCTCTAATAAACAAATAAACAGGTAGAAAACACTACCTTCCCTGAGAGGGATACATATAAAGTGCCGTACTCATGTGAGTTCAGAGAAGGCTGAAATTATTGCGGGTGGAAGGGGTCAAGGAAAGCTTCACAAGGAAAAGAGTATCTCAGATGACCTTTGAAGGATGGGTAAGATTTCAACCTGAAAGATGGAAGAAAAGTGCATCCAGCTGGAAAGATTGGCCTAACCAATGGATCTGAGGAGGCAAACCCAGAAAACAAGACATTTTTCAGTCTGGTTGGAAAATAGGCTGCAAGGCATATAACAGGAGGTGGGAGGGTTGGAAAAATTAGCTATAACTCTTTCATAGATGGCCTTCAATAAGAATTTGGAATTTATATTGTAAATAATGAAAAGACACTTAACAGTTTCTGAGCTCAGGAGAGGCACGGTGAGACTTCAGAAGGTAGATTAGAGGAAAATGTAACCAGAGGCAAGAAGACCAGTCAGGATAGCAAGATGATGGTGTAGGTAAAAAACAAAGATCTGGGACTTCAGAGAGGAGATGAAGAGGAAGGGGTACCTAAAGGTTAGGGTCGACAGGATTTGGTCATTGGTGGTCATGTGGGACACGGACATCAACAACCATCCCGAAGTGTGCATTCTGGGTGTCTGAGAAGACAGTCATATTATCAACAGAAACAGAACTTAGGGGTGACAAAGCCTGTGGAACCCCAAAATGCGTATGTTTGGTTGTTAGCTGGCAACGTGGGGCTGGTGCCAGAAAACATGAAGGAGAAAACCTAAAGGTCTCATGCTGTCCCGTTACTTGGTCTCCCTGTGAATTTGCCATGGTTGACACCTTTCCCCTTGAAGTTATCCTCTTGGGTTTCCAGACAATACTCTTTCCTTGTTTTCCTCCTTCCTCTGTGGCAACTCCAAACTAGGCTCCAAGAGCTCCTCTGCTGCTACTTGTCCCACAAGCATTTCCACAGAGCTCCAGCCTCCGTCCTTTCCTCACTCTACATTCTGTCCCGGAAAGGTTTGCCTGCCTGTTGCTTATCTTCACCTCCATGCAGAAGACTCCTGAAGAAGGCAGGGGTCGGGGAACACAGACTCTGAAATCAGCCCAGGCTCAACCCCAGCTCCTTCCTGGACACGTCATGTTGGACAAGTCACGTATCCTGATCGTCCTCATGCATTACATGTGGTGAGAGTGTTGTGAAAAGGCTCTAAGGTGAGGATTAAAAAAGAATCTAGCACATTCTGTAGTACCGGGCCGGATTCTATATTATCCGTATTCAGAAAATACAGAATACAGATCATGCACAATCTGACACAGATAATTACCATTTGCTGGGGACTTATTATTCAGACAAGTCCTCAGTAAGTGGTAATGATTATTAACCAAATTTGTAACTGGAAATCTAGTCTCTCTCCTGATAGCCAGGTCCAAATAGTCAGTTTTCAGATGGGAAGGAGTCCCAGAAGTCCCAAAGCGAACCCACCATTTTCTCACTTCCCACAACCCTTTGTTACATTCATCCAGTCATCCAGATTAGAAGCCTAATGGGACGCGTCCTGTATCTCTCCCACCCTCCTGCTGCCCACATCTATTTCTTATCAAATCCTATAAGACAGAATTCCAAGTGATTGAAAAAGGCATAGAAGACCCATTGTTATCTCACCCCCACTCCCCTGTCCAAGCTCACTTCCCACCACTCCCTCTCCTGCCCTGTATGCTTACACGTTCTGCCCCACTGTCATGCTCACAATGACCAAGTAATCTAATATAAACGTCTTTACCCATTTCTTTCCTCTGCTTGGAGTGTCCTTCTTCCAAATGGCCATGCCCAATTTGGATAATTCCTACTTGCCTTTTAACACTCAGCTTGTGTCACTCCCCTGGAAAGCCTTCCCTGGCTCCATAGCACGGTACGATGCCTTTCTCTCTGCTTCTATAACAAAGTGTGCACTCCTGTTGAGCTACTTGCCACATCGAGATTTTGACTTGCTTTTCTCTCTTCTCTAGTAAATTGTAAGGAACTTATGGGCAAAAACCGTTATCTTATTCATTGCTTGACTCCCTCCTTCCGGATCTACACAGAACATAGCACATAAAAGGTCCTTAAATGATTTCTTATATAAATGAACAGCTGAGTAATCCAACAAAGCAAGATAATCCTAGATGCTTCATGCTCCCCCCCCTTTCTGTTCACATAGTTAATCATAAAATTCACATAGCTTGCCTTCAGTTCAAAAGTTTTTCTGGTTTAGTCCATGCCTCTGTAACAATAACCAATCGTTTTCTATCCTATTATCCAAGATACATATTTTTTAAAGCTAATGGGTGGTTTTTATTTCCTTCCTGGTGATTTTCTGCATTTTCCAGATGTTGTTGCTTTCTCGGTCTACACCAAATCAGTCACCTGACAAAAATTAGGAAATGTAAAGGAAAACTTGAAAGAACTTTAAGTCTGCAAATATTATTAGACTCCCTCTAACTCATATAGTTGAGTACTGCGGTGCCTAAAGATTAGCATTCAGAATACCAAACCGCCATTGTCTTGGGTGTTGGGGCGGGGGAAGCATATAGTAAATTCCAGGTGACAAGATATTAAAAGGAAAAAAAAAAAACAGAATATTTTTAAGCACATCCTCCTAATTCAAAGATGACGGGTCCTACTAATAAGGGGATGAAAATAAAGCCATTTCCCAGTTATCACAGTGAACCTACAAGACCAGTCTTAGATGTCCATCTGTAGCCTCTGTCTACAGAGGCTCTCGTGGTTTTTCTGCAGCCTCATAGGGTCAACGTCTCTACCCTTTCATTGCCCTTGCCTTGACCTTCAGGAATAGCCTGCTGGAAAGCATTTTATCCTGCCATCACCTTCCTGGGTTCCTGCCTCCTGACCTACCTCCTGACTTACCCCCCAACAGACACCTGGACTCTGGGCCTGAGCAGTCTCCCCCAGCGTCTGAATGGACAGCGCCTCTGTATGCTGGGCTTCCTCTAGCACTGTGGAGCTGACATTGTACTCCATAGTTCTAGACTTTTTGATGAAAAGTTCTCTTCCAGGTTGAGAGAATGAATCACAGAAAAGGAAAACCCTCAAGAACTAGCAGCTCAAAGATCCGTGACTTAGACAATGCTGCCACCCTCTGGCCAAAAATAAAAGTACTCCTGGTCTTCTTGTGGAGTGGAGATCCAATGGGTCATCTCATGCGGCTTTGGAATGGGCAGCAGCTACATTGCTAGTGCTCCAACAATAAATTTTTGATATTTATAACATAATCACAATTACAGCAGGCTTATGAGTCGGAGCTGCAGCAGAAACTGAGGTTCTGGGAATGCTGAGCAGGAAGTCAAATCAGACTTTAAAAAAGGGACTAAAGGGGGAGAAAGGTCGGACAAAGGGCCCTGATGAGAAAAATAGACGGAGAAAAAGGCAGGTAACCCTGGCAGACTTCCACACACTGCACACTGACTGAACAAAGCACATTCACATAAGGAATTTAATTTAATCCCTACTAAAACTCAGCAAGACTAGCATTTTTGTGCCCATCATTAGAGCAGGTAAAGGCCAAGAAAGCTACAGATTTGCGAAAGCTCACAGGTCCGACAGGGGCAGGGCTGGTTTGAACTCAGTTCTGTCTGTTCCATTCCCAAAGTCCCTTCTGATTACATCAGACCAAAACCACCTGTTCTCACTGCTCAAATTGTTCAGGGCAGACACTGAGTCCACAAGATTGTTTTCTGTTTTAATCACAGTCACCTGCTGGGGTGTTAAGCGAAGTCAATGTTTTGGTTTAAAGGTTAAATGTCCAGGGGCACCTGGGTGGCTCAGTGGGTTAAAGCCTCTGCTTTCGGCTCAGGTCATGATCCCAGAGTCCTGGGATCGAGCCCCACATCGGGCTTTCTGCTCAGCAGGAGTCTGCTTCCTCCTCTCTCTCTGCCTACTTGTGATCTCCGTCTGTCAAATAAATAAATAAAATCTTTAAAAAAAAAAAAAAAAGGTTAAATGTCCAACAAAGGAATGCACAGTCTGGGAAATCTGGTGCCACGGACTCTGCATATCCAGAAGGGCTCTTCCCCCCGCCCCTCTTTTCTGCCTCATTTCTCTCTCCCCTATAAAATCATCTGCCTCACTACAGATAAAATAACAGTTTAAAGCTCTGCTGTCCAGTTCAACAGTCACTAGCCACATGTGGCGAATGAGCATTTGAAATGTGACCAGTCTAAATCGACATGTATTGGAGAAGTAAAATAGACACCAGATTCCTAAGACTTCATACAAAAATAAAAATATTTCTCACCGAAGATTTTTATATTGATTACATGGTAACATGGTAATATTTTTGATTAGGTTCAATAGTTGTTGTTAAAATTAATTTCACCTGTTTCTTTTTACTTTTTGATAGGGCTACCAGAAAATTTTTAAATTACCTCTTTGGAAAGCCAGACATTTCTATCGGCTAGCACTCCTTTAAAGACATGCAAACACGCTTTTGTAAATAAAGACATTTCATACATTAATTAGTACAAGATAAGGGCATGAAACCAAAATCTATTTCTTCCTCAGCTGATAGACAGCAAAGTGCCACCTGATGTTCAACTAAGACAGCTATAATTATTAACCAGGAGCTCCACATTGTGCAGAAACTAATGAAGCCTGATTTTTTTTCTGACTGTGTCTCTTACGGGTGACTGACTTGTTCACTAATTATCCCAAAGTTTTCATCCTGCAGATTACATTAATAACAGTGTAATTTGGATATTAGAAGCACATGGCCTATCGGGCTCAACGGAGAACTTCACGTTGCTTACATTAAGGAAAGTAGGGTCTATTAACTGCTCCACTCAGAGCTTTGCTCCTAAGGCTGTGGAATCTTCTCATCCCTACTGAGCTCAAAACCGTTAAAAGTGGAGGGATATCTCATCCTGAGCAAGACCAGTCATACCTTAAGGTTAAACCAATTCAGCTTCTGAGGCTCCTTCCAGGCCAACTAAGGTTTCTTGGCAGGTTTTTCTTATCTCATCAAAAACAACTCTGGAAAAATGGCCTTAGAGAAATCTACAAGCCAATGAACTCTTAAAAATAAGACATATTCGCAATTCCTAAGAACTTATAGGACCAGTTTAGTTAATGGCTTCCCAGGATGACAAACCACTCACTGGTCCAAACCACGATTAGTTACCTCCTCTGCGGGGCCGTCCGAACAATGGTCACTTGGGACTAGAACACATGAGCAAGGGTAAGAGCCAACGGGAATGCTCCCTGCTTGCCCAAGAGTTTTGACAAGGCTCCTCTCGCCTTCAAGCCAGGCTCTACGTCCGTTGTGATGCTGAGTTTCTAGAGAGGAGGAGGCTGGACTAATTGATTTCTCAAGTTCACCTTCAAAACCAGACTCTAATCCTCCACTCTCCACAGAAAGGAACACACCCAACCAGTTAAACTGAAATTTTAAAAAATAACCTTGGCCTGAGGTCTCCTAGGAGCCCATTTGAACAGTGCACAATGCAAACTCAACAGAGATCTTCTGCCAGCTCGCCTCAATTTTCTCTGCTATGTGTGATATTTTCCATGGATGAGACCAGAGATGTTGGTTGTAAATGATAGTCAGATGTTTAAACAATTTTGTTGCTGAAACATGATAATTTCCAGAAGCCCCTTTTCCATACATGGTATCTTTTGGTGAGACCCACCACAAAGAAAATGAGTTGTTCAAGAAGAATGGCAGAAGATCTGGAAATTAACCAGGAAACTGGACCATAGCATGCCTCAAACAAAACAAAAAATCATTAATAGAAAACAGGCCAGTTTTTAAGGGTCATGGAAAGAATATACATTGGGTTCTCAGCAACTGGCTATGTTTCAAAGTCAGTAACCTCCAACTTGTCAGGGAGGATTGTGGTTAATGCTGCGAAAGACATGTGTTGAAAGGTTTCTAGTTGCCCTTAAATTCCTGAATTTCTACTCAGGATATCATACCACACATGTGCAAAACAGAAAAGTCTGGTAGATTTTAAATGGCTCCTTCTGTAAGTAAGCCCAATATATAAAATCTTAACTTGTAAAATCAATGCATTAGGAGGTAATCAAATATCAAAAAAATATAAACTTCAAACTATTTTTAAGTAAAATTTTTCCCATTCAGATATTGGGTTGAATCACACAAAATTGCCAAATTTTGACTGTTTTGACCAAATAAAGTCTCATGTGGGTCAATGTATACATTTCATTAACACACAGGTGCTAGAAAAATTAAAGAGATAACTAGGAATCCCTACTAATTTCAAAGTAACAAATAGAAATTTTTTTAAAGTAGTTCCTAAATAACAATCCAAAGTCAACAGGAAAACATTTTGTTCAACATTTTCAATTTTGGTCTACATAATTTTTCAGTAACATACCTAGAGCCTCTTTTAATCTGAGTATTACAGGATGTAGTTGGTGATCACTAAGAACCTTAGAAATGAATTTGGCAATGCCTAAAATTATAGTAATGAATTCCACACTTATATATTTTCACATTTATATACTTCCATATTTCAAACTATCTTTGACATTAGTCTATTAAGCCACGTCCCTGAATCCTTTGTGAAAACGAAGCAAAGATGGAAGAGAGAGACAGAAAGAAGGAAAGATGGTCTATTTTGATGAACAGAATTTACACAACCAAATGAGGATTGCTTTCAAAGTCTCCTCCTGGGGAGCTATAGGTCTACTTCTAAGTGGCTCGGCCACATTGCTCAGAATGTGGCCTGAAACTGCCTTCAGAACTACCTAAGAAAACCAGTACCCTACTTAATAATCCTATTTCTCCTTCTCCCTCTTAAATTTCAAACTAGGGCCAACCACTATTAACCTGCTTATTTCACAGACTTAGATCCAAATGCTTTGGGGTTATTTGCTAAATACATACATAAGTTATCCAAACCCATAGAGCGCACAACACAGGCGTGAACCCTAATGTAAATCACGGACTTTGGATGATGACGCCACGTCAAGTCGATACAGATTTATCAGCTCTAACCAATGTACATTGGTGAGGAATGTTGCTAATGGGGGAGGCTATGCATGGGTGAAGGCAGGGGCACATGGGGAATCTCTCCACTTGAATTCTGCTGTGAACCGAAAGCTGCTCTAAAAAAATAAAATCTTCATTTTAAAAAATTGCATAAAAGTAAAATTAAAAACCACTCTTGGGAAAGGGATGCTTGTCTACATTGAGGATATCCAAGAATGCCCGGCACACGCTCCCCCTTTCCCTGTATGTCCCCCTATCCCCCTTCCTCTCCATGAGTACCCTCCACCCTTTGAGAAGAAAAACCAGGTGTGTTATCTATAAATCAAGGCCATTAGGAATGAGCCGCTGGGGAGGGTCCCTGGGGTGGAGGGTCCTGGGGGTGGCCAGCCCAGTCCCACAGTGGCTTCGGTATATCCCTTCACTCTTTCCGCGTGCACGGACGCGTCTGAAGGTTGCACAGTGTGGCGGGGGTCGCAAGGGGCGCCCTGCGCGCGCCGGTAACAAGGCAGGCGTCTCGCAAGCGACAGAGTAACACCCAGGGAACGCGTTGTGCTCGCGGAAAAGTGGGGAAGTGAGAAGAGGGCTCAGCGCCCACGTTTCCAGTTTCCTTAAACGATTACAATGACCCGTAAGTTACAAGCATTTCTCAGGCCAACGTCAAGGCGAGTGGATGTTCGCTTTAAGGCTGACCAACAGGAGGAAGTACTTCAAGGATAACACACAGAGGCGATGGAATCCATCGCCTCCCCTTGTCGGAAGGGCGGGAAGAGCTTGGGGTCTGAAGACCGGGCTCAGAGGCGTGGGGCTCAGCGCGGTCCCGGCTAAGCAATCCGCCCCACGCAGAGATACCTCGGCCGCAGGGGCAGTACCACGTCCCCGAACCAACCCTTCCGCCTAACCGCCACTATGACGTCGTCCCGGGAGCTTACCGGCGCGCCTCCGCGTCCCTTTTATAGACGCGTCGAAAGGCCGTCCAATGAGCTCAGCGCTCCCTGACGCGCTCTCCGGGCTCCGCCAATCAGGCGCTGCTATGTAGAGTACGAAGCTGAATGGTCAGACTCCCGGGGGGCGGGATTGGGGAAAAAACAGAGGCGGGACTCAGGTGCGAAGGCTCTTCTCCCGCCAGGTGGAACGGGTCTGAGAGAGGAATGCCCGGGATTCCGGTCAGGGGAGGGGCCCGCGGTCAGGGGTGCGTGTGGGGCGCCGAGAGCGTTTTCAGGGGAACCCAGGCACGTGAGAGCCCCTGGACGGGTGCTGGGATGTGGGAAGGGCCGGAGCCCGCTCCGGCTGAGCTCGCATACTCTCAGCACTGAAGTAGCTGCTGCTGGAGGCGCCCGGGTCACCGCATCTAGGGCTTGCTTCTGAGCCAGGAAAACAGAAAAACCCAATAATTAATTATTATAATAATAAGTTGTCCCTGAGAGGGGACAGCTGCTGCAGGTCAAATGAAAGTCTGTAACTGTGCGGACTCCGAGAAGGTTTGGGCACGCAGGCGAAGTAAGGCTCTGAGTTGAAGGAGAAAGTGCTTGTTGGTTTTTCAGGGGAAGAAAATGTCAGCAAAAAGTCAATACAGTGAAGGGGTCGGTGTTCTGCAGACCCGTGAGACTTCCTAAAAGGAACTAGGGTTTCAGGAAGAAAAGCTGGACAAAGATTATGGGGGAGAACAAAGGGGAAAGAGGAGGGAAATATTTGAAAAGTCTGGAAGAAGAAAGGCACAGCTGAGTCAGTCGGAAAAAAAATAGAAAGAAATGAAAATTCTCGAAGCTTCTGTTCTGTGCGTAAAATGACTGTTCTCTGGCCCACCCTCAGGATACATGGAAAATCTTAAAAATGATAATAATAAAAATGAAAAGCTGCTTACTTCTGGAGTAAGTTGAGGCTGTTTTACATTAGTACTGCCCCTAGGAATCCAGGACGCATGTTTGTCAGGCTTAGGGTTGACTGGAATCAGGCGCAGGCCCAGCTGGGTAGAGAAAGGACACGAAGATGCCTGAATCCTTAGGAAGGAATTCTCATCCATCAACACTCAGAGTGTAAGATACTGTCCTCAAGAAGCTTCAGCAGAGCAATCTCAGGATATGGTCAGTCCTTTATCAGAATTATGTTAGATTCACTTCAGTTTCTTTGGTCAAATGCACCTGACACGTGGCATTGTGCTTTTAGCCATGCAGACCTTGTCCTTTCTCTGAAAGCAGCTGTTCTGAGAGGAATACAATGATGGCTTTTCGAAAGCCTTACACGTGTGACATCATTGTACGTTGCAAATCACTGTGCTCTCCCACTCCCTTCTCTTCCGACAGTGTGTCTGGCTGGATGTTCTGTTCTCCCAGAGGCTTTGCATCCGTTTCACCAAAGTCACATCCCATGGCTCACATCATTATACTGTTTTTTCTTCTTCTCCAAGTTTGTTTCTGATTTCCACAGAGGCTGTTGTAATTCTGAGCTCACTATATATAGAATTACTTTTCCAGGAATGTTGCTAGTGAAGGGAAAGGTCTCTCATTTCCATTATGGAGCTATACCAATGTCTTACCTTCCCAGTCGGTCTTATGAAACCAGTGTTACTATAACTTTTCACTTCCTTGAGCAACTCCACCCAGTTACTTCTGCATTTGCTCCCGAAGAATTTCTCTTGTTTCATTTTTGAATGTTTAGAGGCTCAGAGCTCTCTTCATTAGGAGTCTAGCACCTGTTCTTCCTACAGTTCTGAAACTGGATAGCAGAGCAAAGAGTGCTGAAAACAGTGTGCTGGTTCTCTTTAATTTTCTAACTAACATGGCTACTGTCTAGCTTCTACTGTCTCCCGACTCCTTTCCCCTTTTCATACAGCTGACCCACGTTACTGATGTTTTAGTCATTCTGTTAGTAGGTGTTCAAGCCACTCGAGGGTACGAGCAAGCCTTAACATCTAAAACTCAGTTCTGTTGGCCTGAAGATCTCAGTATCATTCTGCCGCATGGACAGGATGGTGTGTGCTGTTCTTTGATTTTACGTTGTATCCTTCTAAATGGTTCTTGGGCTGCTAAGTCTGGAAGGAAAGAATAGAATAGGAATTACTTTCCCTAACTCCTGCTCTTCTGTCCTTTTTTTTTTTTTTAAGATTTTATTTATTTATATGACAGAGAGAGACCACAAGCAGGCAGAGAGGCAGGCGGAGAGAGAGAGAGGAGGAAGCAGGCTCCCAGCTGAGCAGAGAGCCCGATGTGGGGCTCGATCCCCGGACCCTGGGATCATGACCTGAGCCGAAGGCAGAGGCTTTAACCCACTGAGCCACCCAGGCGCCCCTCTTCTGTCCTTTTTTAAAATGTCAAATATTTTGGACCTCCTCACTTAATCCTAAATCAGTATAGTCTGAGCGTTTGGAAAAGAGGTATCAGAGAAGAACAAAAAGATGAATGGAAAAAGTTGCAGTGAAGGCCTTCTCTCAAAAGTACCTGATCAGGGGACACAGCTGTGTAGGACAGACTACTCTAGAAACAATAGGGTACCAGAGGAAACACTGAAGTTCACAGGCAGATCTGCACTCTGTGTCCCAAACAGAACGCAGGTGCAAGGGAGACCCTGCATGCTGGGGGTCGTGAGCACAAGCTCCTGGATTTCGATCCCACCTCTGGCACCTACTCTCTGGGCAACACCAAGCAAATTACTCAGCCTCAGTTTCCTTGTCTGTAAAAGGAGCTAAAATGGAACCAACTTCATAGAGCTGTTGTGAAGATTAAATGGGTCAATAAGGGGTACTGGGTGGCTCAGTCATTAAGCGTCTGCCTTTGGCTCAGGTCATGATCCCAGGGTTCTGGGATCGAGCCCAGCATCGGCCTCCCTGCTCAGTGGGAAGCCTGCTTCTCCCTCTCCCACTCCCCCTGCTTGCGTTCCCTTTCTTGCTGTGTCTCTGTCAAAGAAATAAATAAATAAAATCTTTAATAAATAAATAAATAGGTCAGTAATACAAAGTGCTTAAAATAGGACCTGGCATTGAAAGTGCTATATATGTATGAAGTATCACTGTTACCAAGCCATGATTTCAAACCCACAGCAGTGTGAGCATCTCTGACAGAATCAGTCTTTGTGTATGGACAGTGAGGCATGGCTACTTCTCGTTACTTCTTTCTTTTGTTGACACCAAATCATCAAACCTTTTAGAATCTCTAAAAGTAAGAAAGAGAGTTTTATTTAAGCCCAAGTTAGGACAGCTGCCCAGAAAACACACTCTCCACAGGAAGAAAGTGGTCTGGAGAATGAAGAGTTTTTAGAGGACTATGTATACTGTTTACATCTTGTAAAAGCTCCAAAGTCTATAGATTAGCATAAAGGCAGACCTTGTAAGGCAGACACTGTGAGTTTTATTGTAAAGGAATGCAGGGGAGTAGGAGCACTGATCAGTATCTCAAGGACAAGATGGTTTTCCTCCAGGCTACTATTCACAAAGCAGATGTACGGTGTGTGCATAGTGGGCCATAAATCAGGCTTTGGGTTTGAACGAAGTTTACATACAGTCATATTGACTGAGAAAGAAATCTAAGACGTCTTCCCATGTATATACCAGGCCTTTAGATCTTTCTCTCATCGCTTTCTTGCCATCGGACATCCTTGGGTGTCCAGCAAGCTTTTGCTTAAGCTATAGGGAAAATATCAGAATCTGTTTTCATCTCTACTACAGTATAAGGATGGATATGAACTGTCGTCAGGATGCTGGGAAAGTCCCCCCACAGGAGTTCCTCTGCGACCCTCTTAGCATCAGCCACAGCAGCGAAGAGAGGCAGGAGTTCCCCGTCCGCTCCCCATCCCTCTCCCCCACAGCTGCCAGTACGTCCCATCAGATCCTTCAGCGCCGCCGAGGACACAGTGGGGTGGGGAAGAAATCTGTGTCCTGAGATCCACCACTGAAACTGGGCACTGCTTGTGGGCACAACCCAAGTGACTTTCAAAGGTGCCGGGGGACAGGCAACGTCAAGAATATCCAGGGAGTAAGAAGGTGGCGCGTTTGACGGGAAGTGATAAAGTGGCCACGAGGTGGCAGAGAGTGACAGCGACTGGGTTTCACAGGCGAGCCCTGACTCTTCCATCCTTAATGCCCTTGGAAGCTCTCTTTGCAAACACTCCAGTCTTCTTCCACCTTCCACATTCTGGGGTCTTTTTTCTTTCCCTAGTCCCTCTTTCCTTTCAGAAGGCTTCCGTTTTCACTGTTACGACGGTGGGTTCCTCTTCTCCCAGTTGCCTCTGCTTGCCGCCTCTACTGGCAACCCCCAGCGTGCGAAAGGCGGAAGCTGCTCCTCCCGCAAACCTGTAAGTCCTGTGTTGCGTGGAAGCTGAGCAAGGCGGGTGACAGGGTTCCCCTGGCTTCAGCATGTCACCAGTCAGGCTGGGGGCCAGCAGCCCTGCATGATGAAAGGCTGCTGGCTTGCTTTATGTCACCTTCCCAAATGTCCTGAGTGGCGTCACTCTGAGTTTTCCAGATGATACGATCTTCCACGGAGGACATAAATGGGGGCATTGAAGTTGGAAGAGCGCTAGCAGACCTCAAGGGGCCTTCTCTCCAAAGCCCTCGGTACTGTCCCTCCTCTGAGAAGGGCACCTGTACGGTCTCCCTGTGTCCCAGAATGGCACCCCGGACTCTGCCATGGCTGTCCTCCCCGGATCTCAAATGGAGAGTTTTCTTCTTCCCCTGTCTTCCTCAAAATGAAGCCTATTGTAAAACATCCTTAGTAACTCCAGGAGCATGCCAGCCGCCACACCTTTGCTGTCTGCCCCTCTTCAAAAATCCGTTTATTTTAGGGCTGATCCTAAATGTAGATTTATTTAGAAAATGCAGCTCAGGGGCGCCTGGGTGGCTCAGATGGTTAAGCATCTGCCTTCGCTCAGGTCCTAGGATTGGGCTCCCGCGTCTGGCTTCCAGCTCAGCAAGGAGCCTGCTTCTCCCTCTCTTTCTACTGTTCCCCCTGGTTGTGCTCTCTCGCTCTCTCTGTCAAATAAATAAATAAAATCTTAAAAAAAAAAAAAAGAAAGAAAGAAAAAGAAAATGCAACTTACTGGCATGTAACTAAAAATCCATAAATATGCCGTAAAGCCAAACCCAAGGAGATTCCCCCACTCTTCGTCCTGCATCAGACAAAGAGCGTCCTCTTTCCTTCCAAGCGGGGAAAGAAGATTGGCTAAGTAAGAATAAAATTTTGATAAGTGAGGGAGAGGAAGAGCTCGTTTTGTTTTCTCCTTGAGAGACAGCAGTAAACCCTAGGAAAAGAACGCAGATGCCTCCATGTTTTGGGGGTGTTCCCGAGGCCCCTGTGCATTGATGGGGGGCTTCCAGTCCCCCCAACCAGAAAAAAGAAGAGTTCCTGAGTGGGATGCGACCCTTGAATGAGAGAATATAAGTAAGAGTGCTTCGTGAGAATCAGGTGGCAGACGGGTATAAAGTATGTGAACCCGCACGGTGGTCAGACTAAGTGACATGTCGGGTCTGTGGCTGTTTGGCAAATACTGACAGCAAAATGCTGACTGTAACTGAAATCCAAGTGTCACTGGTTCAAGAGCCTCGCCTGTATAATAAAGAGTTTCCATACAGTATATTTGGGAAGAAGTTTTGTCCCATTTCCTACATCACCCAATTCTAGATCAACAATCTCCATTCCATCATGGGCTGTCACAGCCTCGCCACCGGCCACTTCTACTGGTCCACACCACTTCCCCAAATCCCAGGATGCTATCCACATACTGGCTCAGGAGGCAGGAGAATCTGTTTTCTACTATGTTAGAGGCATGAATAAAGATGTCTCCCTCAATTCCTTATAGTATCGTTGAGGTCAGGCTGAAATGGTTAACAGGACTCGACTGACAGCGAGACTCATATATGAAGTATATGAACGGCAAATGAGAGATTATGTCACATGACTCTATTATCCCACCATTCCTGAGAACCAGGGTTCTTGGTGACAAAGAAAGGTGACACAAATACAAGAGCCTAAGTTAAAATCCTGGTGACACTGAGTTTGAAGTAGAGAAGTATCAGCAGTAACTTGTGAGCTGTTTTATCTAAAATATTCCCTTGCTCTGTCCACTGAAAAGGCCAAAGAAAAAATGGCCAGCTCGGTATCAGTGAACACATTTAGTGCCAATATCGTGGTCCTGAAATATTTTTACCATTAAAAGAAACCATGGCTGGGGCACCTGGGTGGCTCAGTCCATTAAGCATCCAAGTCTTGTTCTCAGCTTAGGTTCTGATCTCAAGGGTTGTGAGTTCAAGCCCCACATTGGGCTCTACACTGAGTGTAGAGCCTACTTTACAAAAAAAAAAGGAGAAAAAGAAGGAGGAGGAGGGGGAAAAGAAAGAGCGAGAGAGAGAAAGAAAGAAAGAAGCAAACAAACAAACCATGGCTTCTTGAAGAAATGGCTGATTCCAGGTCTGAGGCAGGAAAGATAATAATGACCGTGTAACACCTCACAGAAAATGACCACTAGGGTGTGTAAACGGGATTCAGGGGACATTCACTGGTGAAGAAGTAATAACCAGAGCATCAATAAGAACAATAATTGCAATCAATTGAAATGCATCAAATACGTTTAGATCCATGGGTTTAAATTACTTTTAAAAAACCCTATTTGATCACCTTTGGTAGATGATAAGGGAAGAACATATTATTGAGAAATGGTAAATAAAGGGAAAGAATCAGACATGTGTTCTGCCTTTCCTGTAGGAACTGACCCATTAGGGAACCAAATAGTAGAAGGAAGTTTCTTTTAATAGACATATTCAAACTACAAGTAAGGAAGGAGTGATTGATTAGAATATCACCATTTTGTGACTCCTGATTCATTAATAGACATGGGCATTGAGCTATCAATGGTTGCTAACCACACACACACACATACACACACACACACACACATTCCTACGCATGCATGCATGTGTGCACACACAAACACATGTGCACCCCTACGTGTGCAAACATAAGTGCACACATACACATGCATACATGTGCAAACATGCATGTGCATGCACACATGCACATGCAAATATATGTGCAATGCATACACCTGTGCACACCTACATGTGCAAACATATGCGCACATGTGCACGCACCTGCGTGTGCAGACATACATGCACATGTGTACGCATGTGCACTGCAAGCACACACGTGTACATGCGGGCACACCCCTGCATGTGCAAACATGCACGCACACCGAGCAGTGGGAACCTGCAGCAACACAGAGCACATGCACGCACACCGAGCAGTGGGAACCTGCAGCAACACAGAGCACCTGTCTCAGTAACCACTCATACCCTTCGCACCCCATCTACATTGGTGCAGAAAAGGTGCCTGCGGGTAACTTGTCTCCCCTGATCAGCTTGCACGGGGCCTGGACCCTGAGTCTGTTCATTCAGCTCCTCCTTTCCGTGACACTGCCTCCCCTTTTGAGGTCCCCCCACCTGACACTTTTAAAGTGTTTTTGGTAATTCTTGGCTGTATTTTTAAGTACGTTTACACATATGGGTAAGTACCAGAGGTATCATATTCAAAACGTTCACAGGTCAAAGGCCTCTCCTTCCTTGCCTGCATTCCAGCCACCAGTTCCTCCCAGAGGCAATAAATGTTACTCCACTTTTTGCTGAGTACCAACTACTCCCATATACTGAAGCTGGCCCAGAAAGGAGGTTCCAGAAAACTGGTTTCACAAGCCTTGGGTTTTTACCACCTGAGGCAGGAGAAAGTCGGGAGAGAGAGCTGGTCGGGTGCTTTGAGCCTGCACTCTCCAAGCATCCTCCCAGAGCATTTAGTACCTGTGCTGTCATTACTTATTTACAAGTCTCTCTCACCTCCTAAACTGTGAGTCCCTTGGAGGCTGCGTGGGCCCACCTTGGCCTTATGACAGCATCACCTTCTTCTGATCCTTCTATAACCCCTGGGAATGGCTCACCATGGCCTTTAGAGCAGGCCTCCTGGCCCTAGAAAGGAGGTGTGCCCTGGGAGCCCCCCTTGGGAACCCCACCTGGTGCCCTTCCCACGTCCAACCTAGGACCCCACACCCATCCAGCGCTCGGAGGGGCTGCAGTAGTATAACCCATCAAGTATCTGTCCATGAGGCTGTGTTCTCACAGCCGCCCACCTCCCTGCCTTCCACAGGTGTTCCCACATGATCGATGACAGTCCAGTGTCACCAGGGAAGCCTGGGCTGCTGCCTGTCCCACCTCAGGTATCTGAGCATGAAGCTAAGTGAGCCGAGAAGATTCCTTCTGAGATGAGATCACTCCCCAAGCGCTGAGCACCAGAAGGGCTTGCACATGTGCAAACTGGATCTTAAGCCCAAGCAGAGCCTTGGGGACAAAGGTTAGAAAAATATCAATGGCCCAGATCCTAACCTCATAGATGAAGTGAGGGCACCAGCAAAGAGGAGGAGAGAGAAGCAGGAGCAGTCGGGCCTCAGCACCTGGAACATTCAGCAGGGTCGGGGGAGGCACACAGGACTTGCAAACTGGCCATGGTAGAATTTCCAGGAATGTCCAGGCACCAGCAAGCCCTGGGGAGGGATGTCCTGCAGAGCCAGGATCCCGAAGAGTGGCCTGACAAGGAAGGGCACAAGGAGCCCCAGCAGAGGGGGCAGGAACACAGGGCACCCAGGTGATCACGGAAGGAGGAGAAAGGATATGTAACTGTACAGAGCGGAGAGGGGGTGGGGACGGGGTGATGAAAATCAATGGTCATAGTGTATCGTCAAGAAGCAACGTCTAAAACTGATATACCAAGAAGCAGCACACGCATCATATACAGAGGTAAGGAGGCAACCATCAGGAAAATCAAATACAGAAAGAGTCCAAAAGTGGTTGCTCCAGGAGAGGACAGAAGGATCAGGTGGTACTGGGAACTCCTGTTTGCCTGTCCTAGCGTATTGATTTAACAATCGTGCTTGAACTCTGGTAGCAAAAATCTTAGAAATAAGAGAGGGATGGCTGTCATGCATTTGAGAGAGATGGCCATTCAAAATAGTAAAAAGTATATTGTATTATTTAAAGATTATTTATTTAAAAATAAAGTATAGGGGCACCTGGGTGGCTCAGTGGGTTGGAGCCTCTGCCTTCGGCTCTGGTCGTGATCTCAGGGTCCTGGGATCGAGTCCCACATCGGGCTCTCTGCTCGGCAGGGAGCCTGCTTCCTCCTCTCTCTCTGCCTGCCTCTCTGCCTGCTTGTGATCTTTCTCTGTCCAATAACTAAATAAAATCTTTTTAAAAAAATAAATTAAATTTAAAAAAAAATAAAGTACATTGTGTTCTTTCCAGAAAACAGAGCCATTTCTTGAGGGTATAAAATAGCCAGAGTTTCACTACATCAGTTCCCATTCCTGTGAAGTAGGTCACCGTTCACCTCCTCCCCACCACCAGGGGAAATCAGATGCCTGCAGCTTGGTTGCACTGTTAACCATTTAAACAGAGATAACTAATCAACTAGTCACTAGATATGCTGCTATTTCAAACGAAATCAGACTTTGCCCCAAGATACTGGACCTAATATGTATTATTTGCCTAACTTGAAGTTTTGTGTGTACACAGAATTTCCTACCAATCAAGAATCTACCAGATCGGGGCACCTGGGTGGCTCAGTGCTTAAGCCTCTGCCTTCAGCTCAGGTCATGATCTCAGGGTCCTGGGATCGAGTCCCGCATCGGGCTCTCTGCTCTGCAGGGGGCCTGCTTCCTCCTCTCTCTCTCTCTCTCTCTCTGCCTGCCTCTCTGCCCACTTGTGATCTCTCTCTGTCAAATAAATAAAATCTTAAAAAAAAAAAAAAAAGAATCTACCAGATCATTATACCTTTGTGCCCCCTGGGACCTACAGCCCACTGTCCTCTGTACCAATGGCCACACGGTAACCTTTGTCCCACACAACCTTGCTCAGATGCACTCCTGGTCCCTGTGTGTTTTGTGCCTATGTTTGGCTTTGACTTTTTGGTGAAGGAAAAAAAAAATGCCTTTGCTCAGTAAAACCCAGGCAGTGAGCAAAATTTAAAACTGCTTTAATACTAGGAGGAAAAAATAGATATCAGGGAAACAAAATAGAGAATCCCAAAATAGACCCAAATACATATGGCATTTTATTTTCTGATATAGGTGACATTTTCAACAAGGAGGCAAAACATGGATCCACGGACAAACTGTTAGCAAGGAAAAGCTTGGTTCTTGCTGCATTCCTTCCTTTTTGGTGCCTCAAAGGCTTAACCCCAAATTATCAAAGATTTAACACATGTCAAGGAGTTGAACATAAAATAAACCCTAAAATTTCAAAAAAAAAAAAAAAAAAAAAAAGCATGAGTCCAGGTTGGAAAAGGCCTTCCTATGAAGGATATAAAAACCTAGAGGCCATAAAGCAAACAGTTGGTCATTTTAAATACACAATTTTTTTTATGGAATAAAAGTAGCCTGGAAAGGTCCAAAGACTGGTGTTCAATGAATAAAGATATTTACAACAACATATGGCAGCAAAGGGCTAATTTCCTTAAGTGATGAAAAGCCTGTATAAGTTAATAAGAAAAAAAACAACAATCCAGTATGAAAATGAGCAAAAGATAAGAGCTTACAGTGTTTAAAGAAAAAACAGTGTCAGCCATTAAATCCAAATGAATACATATTAAAACTTGCTAATAACTAGATAAATGCAAATCAAAACAAAAGTGAAATACCTATGACATTGACTTAGTATTTGATGACAGCCAATGTTGCTGAAGATGTGGGAGAAATAGGCTCCCATATTCCACTGTGGGAACATTGACTGAGGACCTCTTGGGGAGGAATATTTGGCCACAGCTATCAGTATTTACTGTACCTTGACCTAGCATTTCCACTAAGAAGGAGATATACTCCAGGCATATTTACAAAAGCTTGCCAGGAGAGTCTATGAGGTTGGGTTCCTTGGAGAGAGAGACTAGATTGACCATCAGCAGGAAACTTATAAAAATAATTAAGTGCCGGACAACACTGATTGTTGGCAAGGTTGCTGAGCAATAAGAAATCTCGTCTGCTTCGGGGTGTGGGGAGGAATGGGTGCTAATATTTAGAAACAGCGAACACTACCTAGTAAAGTGGTTGCTTACATGACCTAGAAATTCAAGTCCTAGAAATATATATTTAAAAACTGGTGCACATACGCATCAAAATACATCTATAACCATGTTCATAAAAGCATTTTTCTATAGTAGGCCCAAACTGGAAACAATCCAAGTGAACACAATCATTAGAATTGATTTTTTTAAGTGGGATTTAGATATACAATGGAATAATACTACAGAGCCATGAAAATGAATACACTCGGCTACATGCCACAATATGAGTCAGTCTTATAAATATAACATTGAGCAAAAGAAGCAAGAAACAACAGAATTCATAAAAATGGTTCCATCTAACTAACGTTCATAAACAGAAAAATAAACTATCTTATTTGGAAATCCATCCATAGATGGTAAAAATTTTTTTAAAGAATTTTATTTATTTATTTGACAGACAAAGATCACAAGTAGGCAGAGAGGCAGGCAGGGGTGGGGTGGAGCAGTCTCCCTGCTGAGCAGAGAGCCCAATGCAGGGCTCGATCCCAGGACCCTGAGATCATGACCTGAGCCGAAGGCAGAGGCTTTAACCCACTGAGCCACCCAGGCCCCTCGATGGTAAAATTTTTTAAATGCAAGAAAATTGTTATCACAATCATCAAGATGGAGTAGCTTCTAGTTGGTAGGGATGATGCTATAATTGAGGAGGAGTCTCTGGGGACCGTTGGGTGGTAGCCATGTTCTATTCTTGTCATGGACAGTATCTGAACCGCGTGTGTGTGCGTGCATGTGTGCATTATAGAGCACAATGTGTACATTAGAGAGCACAATGAAATAAGGACAAGAGAAATTATAAAGGAATCACTGAACATCCCTGTGATATGTTGAATACAATGCCATAGTCAAAGAAGAGAACGGGGTAGTTCTTGCCGGTCTCTAAGATGTGCTAAGTGAAGGAAACAAGGTGCCAAAGTGTGCAGAGCAGAAAGTCTTGTGTGTAAATGAAACAGAAAGATAGGAATACAGATAGATGATAATGGGTTGTACACACATATGTATATATATTTATATATAAATAGATGAGTGATGAATAGATAATAGGGAGATAGAGACAGAGGACAGATAAATATATGGATAACGCAGATATATAAACACACTGATATTTGATAGATGCATACATAGAAAGATAAATTCTTCGATACCCAGATACCTACACAGATACCTAGGGAGATAAATGTGTAAAGAGAGAAAGACCCACACACAGATGGTAGAAAGATAAAACAAAGGAATGAATACATAGATATAGATTACATAGAAAGATAGAAAGATCTAAAAAAAGACAGAAAGGTAGTAAGTAAGAGATAAACTGACTCATAGATACACAGGTGCAATGATAGACAAGCAGGTGAACCCAGAGGTGACAGTCAGGATTCAGGTGTACAGGTTTTGTTTGTTTCATTCTGGGAGGGAATTAGAAGAACACTAATGGTGGCTTCCGCCATACCATGTTACAATATACAGCCAAAAAATATCAGGGGGCGGTGCTTGTGAGCTTACGCCATTCAATACATTGTTTACTATATGTGTCATTTTCACATATATTCTCTTTTACATGCATAAAAAAAGTAATAGTGTAAAATAATAATGTCTCGTGGTGCCTGGATGACGCAGTTGGTTAAGCATCCTACCCTCGGTTTTGGCTCAGGTTGCGATCTCGGGGTCACGATCTCAGGGTCATGAGATCGAGCCCCGCATTGGGCTGGGTATAGAGTCTGCTTCAGATTCTCTCTCTCCCTCTCCTTCTGCCTCTCCCTACTGTGCCCTCTGTCTCTCTGAAATAAATACAATAAATCTTTAAAATAAAAACAATAATGTCTGAATAACAGATCTATGGACCGTCTTATTCCCTTGTGCCCCTCATTTTGATTTCCCAAAACAGCAACAATTAGTATCTATGTTTCATTTTAAAAATACGCGTCTCCAACTAGAGTATACACAAGACACAGACATTCTTCACTTAAGAAAAACCAAAAGGACATGGCCAGTCAGTCGTTACCCTCTTTTCATTCACAAACTTTTCATTTGAGTCTTTAAGCAAGGAGGGGTGACTTTGGCAAGGTCCTCACTAGCTTTTTCCCTGAAAAGCTATGTGAAGTGAGTTTTTTTTGCTCCAGGGCCTGGGTATGTGATAGGGGAGAACGTGTCAGAGAAGGGGCAGTCTCAGAGCCCGCCTTCAAGCAGAGCCAAGACTTCACTCACTCAACAGACGTGAAGCCAAATCAAACAGCCCAGCAAACCACAACAGCATTGCCCAGAGAGTCATTCATTGACTTGCTAGACAAATATTTATTGGTCCCCTCCCAAACACTGAAATGGTCCCAGATCCTGGGAGCAGAAAGATGAAGTGTCTTCCTCTACGGCTATTACATTATCTGTTATATGGATAACAAAGGCGGTAGTGAATATGTGTAACAAAAGGTCAGGTATTGAGTGCCCTGAAGAGAAACAAAGCGAGCACAGGAGATAATAAACAGAGATTTGTCTGTTTTAGATGGGCTGTTCAAGAAAGGCCTCCCTGAGATGGTGACTTTTGCACAGAGACTCAAATGAGGAGAGGAAACAATGGTGCAAGGATGGTGGCGGGGCGGTGGGGGGGGGTTGCTTGCCAGTGGTGGGGAAGGCAAGTGCAAAGGCCTGAGGTCTCTGTGGCAAACAACAGAAGATGAGATTAGAGAGGTCAGCAGGGGCCAGATCAAGTACAGTCTTTCTCATGGCTTCGTATTTAATTCTCTATGCGCCATTGCAGTGACAGCCAAACTCTGATGTGACCAGTAATGCTGACAGCTGTCTTACGCTTGCTGGGCATTCTCCTGAAGTACTTTGGGAGGTTTTTCGAAGACAACCAAACACCACAGCTTCCCGCCAGGACTGGTGGTATCTCCCCTGTGGCTCCCTTGGCACAAGTACTTCTGACCACTTCCTTACTCCACAGCTTCTGGAAGTGCCCTCCAGCCTCTCACACTGAGCTCACTCTTCTCTGCATGTCACAGTCCCACTCTGCTATCAGGGCCCACAAGAATCCCCGGCTGCACCCTTCTACCAAACACACCGGGAGCCCAGGTGGCCCCCTATTCGGCAACCTCACATCCCCTTCTCCACCAGGAGCACAGCGAGCCAGCTTCAGCCTCCACACATGGGCCAAAGAACAGTCCCCTGTGTCCCCCAACCTCAAGAGCCATCTCACCACTCCTCGGGTGGTCCCAAAGAAGCCCCTCTCCTTGGGCCAGTGTTCCTCAACCTCGACACTAGTGACGTTTGAGGCTGTGGATTTGGTGCTTGGCTCTGGGGCTCGTCATGGGGACGGTCCTGTGCCAGCAGGATGTTCAGCAGCACCTGTCCCATGGAAGCCTGTAGCATCTCCACAGTCATGACAACTCCAAAGGCTTCAGACATTGCCAGTGTCGCCTGTGGGGGGGAAATCCCCCTCCGTTTAAGAGCTACCTTCAGTCCTAGGCTAAAGGTGAGGGAAAAGCCTTCTTCCCTGTAGGAATGGGTGTGACTTCAAAGTCCGAGGCAAGAGCTCTTAGTCAATCTTGACTCCACCTTGGCCTTCCCAGATTCTTTTATAGCCTAAGTGGTAAAGGCTCAAGACTCGGGAAACCAGTTCTCAGTACTCTTTTACAAGTACTGCAAAGGTCCTCTGCCATCTCCCTAAAAAACAGGGAGTGTTTGGAACCAGCGTCTTGGAACCTCAATCAAAATGGAAACAGAAATGGTCCTGTCCTCATGCACTATGATCAAATCACTTGGTGAAAAGTAAAGGGGCCATACCACGCATCACACTCATCTCTACTAGCACAGTCTCTGCATGGAGTATCTCTGCGAGGATTCACAGGAGGGCTTGAAAGATAATATTTGTTCTTCCGGAGGAAGGGAATGAGGTGACAGGGCGAGCAGAGACAGAAGGCCTTTCACTCTGTAACTTTTTAAATCTAAACCATAAAGTTATCTATAATGTTACTTTCCAAAGGAAAAGAAAGCCAAGAAGTCAAAACAGCAGCAACTTCAGAACCGTATATGGAGAGGCAGAAGTGCACGAGACAACGTGCACGCGGAGAGCCTGATTTCTGGAAAGCAAGATGGTCCAGCTGTTCTGTGGTCCAAGCATGTCCTCGGGTAAAAAATGAAGGAAACACAAGCGACTTGTGTTATTTTTATACAAATACTGCAAGTTCACAGGATCTTCTCTCTAAAGGATGGATTTAAAAGCTTGTCTATTTCAACCAGGAGACACAAAATCAATGTATTCGTTCATTCCTTCTTTCAGGCACTGTGCTGAGTGCAGGGGATAGAGCTTTGACCAAAACAAAACCCCAAACCTCAACTCTTTTAATGCAGGGAGGTCAGAAAAATGCAAATTAAGTAAGTAAACTACACATGTGTTCACGGGTGAGAAAAGCTCAAGAGGAAGAGGAAATCATGGAGGGTTTGTAAGGAGCTTCAGGTGGGGAGGTAGGCGCTGAGGTGTTAAATACGGTGGTCAGGATGGGAGGCTTCAACAAGAAGATGGCTTTCAAACCAAGTCCTGAAGCTGTTGAGCTGGGGAGACCTTCAGATGTTCACTCGGCCACATGCTCAGAAGGGCCTCATTTTGGGGTTCATGCTCTGCCATCCCAGTCTTGAAACTCTTAATAAATTTTGAGTAAGAAGCCCACATTTTCATTTTGTACTGGGCCTGCTTCCCAATAATCAGGGGATTAACTTTCCAGGCAAAGAGAATAGGAAAGACCATACCTGGAGTTTTCAAGGAGCAAGGAGGTCAGGGGACCAGAGATGGAGTCAGGACAGGACCTGCATCACCTAACACAATTCGGTCCTGAGTGCTGGGCTCTCCCTTCCGGTGAGATACAGAGCAATCTGTGGGCTTTGAGCAGAAGAGTGACACAACACTGTTTTAAGAGGATTACTGAATTTTACTGAGACTAGTCTATGGATGGGCAAGGATGGAATTAAAGGAGACCAGTCAGGAGGCTATGGCCCTAAACCAAGTGGGACTTGGCTTGGACCAGAGTATTTTTAGGGGGAAGGTAGTGAGAGGTAGTCAGATTCTGGATGCATTACGGAGGATTTGCCAGATTTTATATAGTGTAAGACATTAAAAGAAGAGTCAATGTTGACTCTAAAGTTGGCTGAAATAATTGGAGGGATGGAGTTGCCATTTTTGGAATGCAGAAGGTTCTGAGAGAAGCGAATTTTCCAGGAAGTATAAGGAATTCACTTAGAGATATTTTAAGTTTCAGATGACTATCCTGCCTCTAAGAAGAGATGTTCAGGAGGTCCTCTGTATCAGAAGTTTGGGGGAGAATCCGCACTGACAATGTATATTTAGGAATCATTAGCTCCCATGGATGAAATTTAAAGTCACGGGAGTAGATGAGTCCCATGCAAGTGTGTAGACAGAGAAGCAGGTTAAGGTGTGAGTTCTGACGTGCTCCATGGTAGAGGTAGGAACATGAGGCAGAATCAGCAAAGGGAGTTCCTAAAGTATACTTCATACATAAAAATTACCATCCTAATAGAGACCAACTAAGAAGAGTATCTTTTACTATGTTGAAAAATAAATGGCATACCTCCCTGCAGATGTTTACAATTTTTTTAAGATTTTATTTATTCATTTGAGAGAGATACAGAGACAGAGCACAAGAAGGGGGAGAGGGAGAAGCAGACACCCCGCTGAGCTGGGAGCCCAACATGGGACTTGATCCCAGGACCTGGAAATCATGACCTGAGCCGATGGTAGATGCTTAACCATTTGAGCCACCCAGGCACCCCAGATGTTTACAGTTTTAACATCAGTCCAGGCTTTTCTAAGAGCTCCCAATTCACACAACCCACTGCCAGATGATTAACTCAAGAGCGATGAATCCCAAGTCATGGAAATAGCTGATTACTATTATTGTTGTTGTTAATAATTTTAAAAGAAGGGAGAGAGTCTGGATTTGTAGGATGACCAATGATGTCCCCCAGCCTGAGGTGATTCCCAGGGCACAGGATTTTGAGCCACTAATACTGGAAAGCCCCAGGCAAGCTGGGATGAGTTGGTCAACCCAACTTGGTGTCCATCTTTTACTCGAATCCAGTCCTGCCAGCCAATTACCTTGGGTTTTCTCCCCTGGAAAAATAAGCGTAATGCAAGATGGTTATTAAGACAAAACAAGAATATTGCATATCAGAATGCCTGACAGTTGGTAGGTCCTGGACCAGCATGCAATCCTTACATCGAAGGATGAGAGATTACTCCAAACTTTGTTGCGAAAGAGAGGAGGAGGTAAGGGGATCAATGCTCAGAGACCAGACCCATCGCTCTTCTTTGTTCCTGGTCTTATTGGTCCCTTCAGGATCATCACAAATCCTTATCACTGTTTCTCAAGCACACGAAGTGTGACAAGGGGTCTTACAGAACTAGGAGAATCTGTTTAGGGGAAAGATATGCTAATCTGCGTGTGTTAGGAGTGCTGCTAAACAGAGCCTAAAGGACAATGCGTACACCCTTGGATCCCAGGGTGGCTGTTTGGGCTAAGAAAGCTTTGGGAAGGTAACTCCTGGCAGCATTCCAACCGCAGAGTGGTCACGCAGGCCTCAGCGTTCCAAGGCCCACGCCCTTTTCCAAAATCTTCCATCGCCCCCAGCACTTCTGTGTTACAGTTTAGCAAGCCAGGTGTTAGGACTAAGTTCGTGCTCTATGTTAACCCCAAAAGGTAAGTACTCAATAAATAATAGCTATCATTACTACCGGAGGAAAGACAGCACGAGATTACAGCAAACATAGTTAGGGTTCACAATTATGATCCCGAGTAACAAAGGAACACTAACGTACGTTTATTATACTCTGTTTAGCACCTTTATCCATTAAGAGGTAGTGGGTCATGACATGAAATAAGGAGAACAAGGCCAACACAATATTCGGTTCTGTCATAAACAGTACTTACACCATCATAATCATATGAACACTGGTTATTGACTTCTGACTTGTAGAATGGAACTACAGATAAATTACGGAGAAATTAAACATAGTTTCAAAACAAAGTATGAACTTTTTAAATTATTTATTTTAAGATATTTTATTTATTCATTTGCGAGAGAGAGAAACATCAGAGAGAGCACAAGCAGGGGCAGCGGGAGGCAGAGGGAGAAGCAGGCTCCCCGCTGAGCTGGGAGCCCCAAGACGTGGGACCTGATCCGAGAACCTGGAAATCACAACCTGAACCGAAGGCTGAAGGCAGATGCTTAACCCTCTGAGCCACCCACGCACGCCAGTGCAAATGTTAATCTGTACTTGGTCAAAGTGCGTCTATAGCTGTCAAAAGCAGGGGAACGAAATGGGGCAAGGAGGGGCAGAAGGCAGGAGAAGTACTAAGATTCTCAATTCACAGTGGGAAATTAA
This sequence comes from Enhydra lutris kenyoni, assembly GCF_002288905.1. NCBI lineage: Eukaryota > Metazoa > Chordata > Mammalia > Carnivora > Mustelidae > Enhydra > Enhydra lutris. The sequence goes on along the minus strand of NW_019154109.1, from coordinate 24,388,227 downwards.
ATACTATCTCTTATTTGTGGAATAAGAAACTGAGGCGTTTTTTTTCCCCCACTGTTTAAGGAATTTTTATGAAAGCAAGAATTTTATAATCCAAATTATGTTTTCTTACTCAATTTAGTTAATTTAGTTTCTTATCAATTTATTTAAAATGAAAGTGACAAAAACATGGAAGTGACATTCCAAGCGATTCCACAGTAAAGAATTAAACAAAATTTTAAAAAAAGGAATGCTTTACATTTTTGTACTTTGCTGAAAATTCTTTTTCTCGGGGTCTATAAACCATTAATTTCTTTTTATGTTTTGTTATTTTTGTAGGGTTTTCGTTTGCTTGTTATTATTAAGTCAGTAAGTAATCTAGGACTAGCACTATAAGAAGTGGCGACTTAGGGGCACCTGGGTGGCTCAGTTGGTTGGGCATTTGGCTCTGGTCATGGTCTCAGGGTGGTGACCCTGAGCCCGACGTTGGGCTTGCCACTCTGCATGGAGTCTGCTTGTCGCTCTCCCTCTGTTCCTCCCCTAGGTCTCTATCTCTAAAATAAATAAAATCTTTTTTTTTTAAGTTGGGATTTTAATGTTTTGCTTTAAGATGCCTGATTATAGTAAAGGAACTGAGACTGGGGCTAGAACCATTTGGGAGGATGGGGAAGTCGGAGTTGATGGAGGTGAACTAAACCCTCTCCCATCATAGACCAGGAAGGTGCTAAGGGGATACATTTTTAAAATGGTGTGTAAGAGTGTTGTTGAGGTATATGGAGATACCACCACAAGGGGAAAAAAAGAAATTATTAAAGTCCTATCTGGGAACAGGACAAGTTGAGGCAGGAGACAGCCCTTGTACAGGAAAAAAACATGCATCAGCATTTTCATGATAATATTTTCTGGATCTCTCTCTCCCTACCCCCCATTTGATTTTAAGAATGTGTATTAATTCCATTTATGAACGTTTAAAAATAAAAAGAAAACAAAGAATGTGAAAATGGTTGCCCCGTTCAAAATAATTTTTTTTAAAGGATATTAAGTGTTTACAGGCCTTCAGCTTTTCATAAAACTGGGCTCTTCCGAGTGACTGACTCATTCTTCGGATATGTAAAAAAGAAAACAACAAATTTTACCCCACCCAGTCCCTCCTTCGTTCTGAAGCTAGGCCATTATCTCTCCAGCCACTGAAAACTAGACTCTCATACTTTTGACTGTACTTATAACTACTTAGATAAGACAAGTCTGCCAGCCACTGGGTACACCACAGTACTCATCAGCTTGGCCATTAGAACAGTATCACAGCCTGGGGCAGGTGGGGGGCACTTAACACAACAGAAATGTGTTTTCTCGTGAGGCATCCCATCTGGAGCTTGGGGCCTTCTTCAAGCTCATACAGGTTGTGGCAGAATTCAGTTCCTTTCTGTGGTTGGGCTGAGGTCCCAGTTTTCTGCCAGCTGAGTGTCGCTCTGGGCTCCTGCTGCCCACCCTTGGGGTTCAGCCACGTGACCACTCTGTCGGCCATCCACCAGCGGGAGATGGGGCTTTCAGGAGGCCTTCTCTATTGAGGTTTAGATGACGTCATGAGGATGGGGCCCTCGTGATGGGATTAGTATCCTTGTAAGAAGAGGAAGAAATTCCTCTCTCTCTCCCACTGTCTCTGTCTCTCGGTCTCCGCCCTGCGAGGACACAGTGAGGACGTGGCCAGCTGCAAGCCAGGAAGAGAGTCACCAGAGCCTCGCCGCGTCCGGCACCCTGATCTCAGCCTCCAGAACTGTGAGAAATAAATGTCTGTTGCTTAAGCCACTGAGTCTATGGTCTTCTGTTCTGGTCGCCCAAGCGGACTGAAACAGGCCTTCAGTGTGGATTTAGCTGGTATTTCCTTGCAACTACATGCAAATTGTATATTCTTGTCAGTGATACCCCAAAAGCGATGCTATGTTCTTCTAACAACAGCCAACCAGGACATCCACAGTGTTCATTTGTCCCAGTACTGGTGGTGGTCTAACATTTATAAGATATGTCTGTCAGCATTCTCTGTGGTGAAATTAACTGAGGGCTATTTGGTATGAATTCCCAAACAATTAGCATGCAGTCTGTGCGGAGACCACTTGGAAATGATGTAAACCTTCTGTTCCTCAGCAAACATTTACCCACCAGTTGTGACATCCACTAATGAACATTACCTGGACCAATTATTACTCTAATGATCGCAAGGTGCTTCTAATTCTAATCATTCCCTCTATAATACTAGTTAGCATTACACTGTACCCTGGAGTCTTCTCTTCTCTTCTCCCCCATTTATTTATTTATTTGTGGGTTTATTTACAGCAGTACGGACTCCTGGGCTTCTGCTTTACTGAGCAGATTGTGTTTGTTAATATTATTTTTTTTAAAGATTTTATTTATTTGACAGAGAGAAATCACAAGTAGGCAGAGAGGCAGGCAGAGAGAGAGGAGGAAGCAGGCTCCCCGCGGAGCAGAGAGCCCAATGCGGGGCTCGATCCCAGGACCCTGAGATCATGACCCGAGCCGAAGGCAGAAGCTTTAACCCACTGAGCCACCCAGGCGCCCCGTGTTTGTTAATATTATCATTTGTTTGATGCTCAATTGTCCCAGTTTTAGCCAGGGTAAGCTCCCATAAGCTGATTATTACGTCCTTATGACATACCCCTTATTATTCTTTGAACAATTTTTACTTTCTGGCACAAAAATATCTTCGAAGCTCACACTGCACTTGTTTTTTCCGTGTCAGGAATCAGTCATTTATCCAAAGATCCCCAGCACCCTTTAGTGGGAAACAGTATTTAGAAACCAAGAGCCGGGCACTGGTTATACTCATTGCTACTGGGATACTGTTGTTTCTAGACCCTCACTGCAGACAGAGCTAAAAATACATGACCACGCACACGCTGCCTATAAGTGCGTGTCCACCTCAGTCTGTCTACACATATGGATATGAGTTCACAAACATTTCCAACTCCAAACCAACACACAGCATTTCCTCCAGCCTTTGCTTTTCCACGTTTTAATTCCCTTTTCAGATTCTGAAAAAACTGGATTCTATTACTCTCAATATGTTTGCTTTTTCAGCCAATTCCCCAGTGATAACTCAACTCCTCACCACTCACACAGTCCCCTTTGGCCGTGGCCCTGGCAGCCCCAGCCACGCTGGCTGAGCCACTGATCCCCATCCCACCAAACATACCAACCACAAAAGGTCAAGTCCTCAGCCCTAGACGTCCCAGCCACACGAGCTAATTCTTTGGCCCTGGCACCACCAATCTTGCCAGCTGATTCCTCATTCCCAATTCCACAGACCACATCGAGGACACCAATCAAAAAGATAACTTCTCAGAAAACCCAGAGTGCTGCCATGATTAAAATTGTTTACTACCTGGGGCGTGTGGGTGGTTCAGTGTTAACGGTTAAAGCCTCTGCTTTCGGCTCAGGTCATGATCCCAGGGTCCTGGGATCAAGCCCCGCATTGGGCTCTCTGCTCAGCAGGGAGCCTGCTTCCCTCTCTCTCTCTCTCTGCCCGCCTCTCTGCCTACTCGTGATCTCTGTCAAATAAATAAATAAAATCTTTTTTAAAAAATTGTTTACTACTGGGGAGCCTGGGTGGCTCAGCGGGTTAAAGCCTCTGCCTTCGGCTCAGGTCATGATCCCAGGGTCCTGGGATTGAGCCCCACATCAGGCTCTCTGCTCAGCAGGGAGCCTGCTTCCCTTCCTCTCTCTGCCTGCCTCTCTGCCTGCCTGTGATCTCTGTCAAATAAATAAATAAAATCTTTAAAAAAAAATTGTTTACTACTGGTTAAGAAAAAGACCTCAGTGAAACAAGGTAGCTAACCCAGAAATACACCTAAATATCCACGCATTTTAGTTCATAATAAAGGTGTCATTTCTGATTAGTGGATTTATAGGTAATCTAGTCAGTAAAATAGGGGAGGGGAAATACGAGAATTGTTAGAAAAAATAAGGCTGGGTTTATAGTTTATACCAACATTAATTCCAGATTTATCAAAAATTTTTAATAAATCATAGAGGGGCCTCTGGGTGGCTCAAATGGTTAAGGGTCTTTTGATTTTGGCTCAGGGCAAGCATGATCTCAGGTTCATGAGATCGAGGCCCACGTCAGGCTCCTCCCTCAATGCAGAGTCCACTTACAATTCTCTCTCCCTCCCTCTGCCGCCCCACTCACACACACACTCACTCTCTCTCTAAAAAATAATAAATTTAAATTTAAATTTAAAAATACATCCATACAATTTGTGAATAAAGCATGAATAATTTGTATTAGATCCTGGAGTAGAAAAGGCTTTTCCAAGAAGGACACCAAGCCAAGAAGCTCTAAAGGCAGAAGTTTGATAAATGTAACCACACAAAAGTATAAATTCATGAAATTTCTCTTTGATCAATCAATACAGCCTAAAAAGCATTGACAAACCAGGAAAAAGATATTTGTTGTACAGGAAAGCAAACTGCTGATATCCTTATTTACATAAAGCTTTTAGAAACAGACAAAAAACATTCAAATAAAAAGGTAGATGGATAATTCTCAGGCTTACACAAAGGTAAAGAAATGAGAGCCAAGATGAGGGGATGCAGTGTTGCTCCCATGAGACCGGAAGGCAGGCCAGTAGCTTGAAGCCACAGAGGCTGTGAGCACCGTGGGTTCCCTCCAGAGCTGCAAGGCACCACAGCCCCCATCTTTGTGGCTGGCATGAGACATGCTCATTCTTGCATAGTGTCATGGACTAAAGGTGCAAATTCATGAACTCTTTCTGGAAGAAAAGCTGGTCATTTATTTCAATATTTAAAATGTACAGACCTGGGTGCCTGGGTGGCTCAGTCGGTTAAGTGTCTGCCTTCAGCTCAGGTCATGATCCCAGAGTCTTGGGATGGAGTCTCGAGATGGAGTCCCATTCAGGCTCTTTGCTCGGCGGGGAGCCTGCTCCTCCCTCTGCCTGCTTCTCCCCCTGCTTGTGTACTTGCGCGCTCTCTCTCTCTCGCTCGCTGGCAAATAAATAAATAAAATCTTTTCTTAAAAAAATTTTTAAAAGCAAAACAAAGAACTGTGCATACAGTAGAAACCTTTTTGTATTAACAAAATTTTACATAAAGAGATGAATACAGATTTGCGGCTACTCGTAGATTTTTCTTTCCTAATGTACAGAGGCTACTTCAAGGCCATCTGAAACACCAAACATAGCAGGAAGGCAATACACTTATTCTGATCTTTGCCTCAGAGCTGGGTTCTTCTGGACTGAGAAATTTAACTGCAGGGGGGCTGGGTTGAGCAAGGACAGTTTTTTTGTTTAAGATTTTGTTTATTTATTTGAGAGAGAAAGAGAGCGCACACACACAAGCAGGAGGAGCAGGCTCCCTGCTCAGCAAGGAGCCCAATGTGGGGGCTCGATCTCAGGACCCTGAGACCATGACCTGAGTTGAAGGCAGACGCTTCACCAACTAAGTCACCCAGGCACCCCAGCAAGGATAGTTTTTATCTCTTGCAATTTGAGGTACAATCCAGAGATGCCTCAAATACTGGATTTTATCTGTTCTATCTGGTCTGCTTGAAAATAAGTTAGCTAGGGAGTCAGGGTGGCTCAGTCAGTTAAGCATCTGCCTTCAGCTCAGGTCATGATCCCAGAATCCTGGGATTGAGTCCCAGGTCAGGATCCTTGCTCTGCAAGGGGCCTGCTTCTCCCTCTACCTCTGTCTCTCATGAATACAAAAAAATCTTTAAAAAAAAAAATGAGTTAGCTCTTGCCTGGATTTATCTCTTTTAATTCAGGTCTGTAATTCCTTTAATCCATAAATCTGAAGCCCAAAAAGCTCTGAGAAACAAAGTTTTCTGTAACTCTATGGTAGTGAAACTTGACCTAAATTGATGTGAGCTATTTCTTTATCCTTCTTAGTGTGAAAATAATGAGACATATCACTGCAGAAATAGGAATGTGTTTGATTTGGGGCGTTTTGTACTATATAGTATATGCCCTCTTAACTTTCTAAATTTAGAAAAATCCTGAATCCTCAAAAGCATCTAGCTCCAAAATGTTTGGACCTGTACCTTGCTAAAAGCAGCAAGCAGCTGCCAACTCACCCTAAAATTCTGGATCTTTCCAACTTAGGACGGAGTTGGAAAGTTCTTTCTTTCTGGAAGTTCTTCTTCCAGTTCTTTCCAACTTTCCAACTTCTCCCATAATTACAGGTTCACGAGGAATCTCTGTTTGCCTCCCTGGTTCTCCCAGGAAGCGTTTTACCAACTATATTCCCTCCCACCACCCCCACCCCCCTGGATCCACCTCACCTACTGCTAAAACAATGCTACATATTTGGGATTTTTATTATGGCGGCCCTCCAGTCCTGGTTCTATTTTTTTTTTAAGAGGGAGAACACATGAGCAGGGGTGGAAGGCAAAGGGAGAGGGAGTGGGAGAGAGAGCATCTTAAGCAGGTCCCTTACTCAGCATGGAGCTGACATGTGGCTCAATCTCTCAACCCTGAAATCATGACTTGAGCAGGAACCAAGAATCAGACACTTAATGAACTGAGCCAATCTGGTGCCCCTCCTGGTCCTAATTTCTATATATTTAGAAGAGTCTAAAATGCTATAACGCCAAATGAAATGGCTCAAGCAAAGTAAATTCTTACTTCTTGCTCATGGGACTTTTCTGCAGAAGCTAGTCCAGGTTGGCAAGAAGCTCTCTTCCACATAGTCCTGCAGGGACCCAGGCTGACGGTAGGTCTGCCACCCAAGGTTACCCTGGTCATCACCACTCCAGCTTGCGAGCAGCGGGAAAGGCAAGGGCAGGCAGTTGCACAGGTCAGGTCTGGAGATAGCACACCTCACTTTCGTTTACATTCCATTAGGGAGAACTCACTCACACAGCCAACCTAACTATACGAGAATTTAAGAAACATAGTGTAGTTGGACAGTCCCTGTGAACTTCCACTGGTGAACAGCCAAACATTTCTGACCATGTTCATTCTAGCCAGGAATGAGTCTGGCTAGACTGCTGTTTGGGATTTTTAGGGATATGGAAAGGAGGGGACCCATGGTCATCTGCTAAGGGCAGGGGATGATGTTAGGGAAAATCTAGAAGAGAGTGAAATGAGAGCAGTCATGGTGCGTGAGGAATATGAACAGAGGTGGAAGAGAAAGCTGTTGGATCTATTACTAGCTGCTCCTCCTTATGCTGAAAAGCCCAATAGTAGATAGAGACCTCTGTCCTAAACCTCATTCTATTCTCTCTTCATGTGATTTTAAATACCATCCATATGTCTTCCATTTCCAAAAGTGTATCTCAAGCTCAGACCTGGGAGCCAGGCTCTTACAACAACTCTTTATCTTCCAGATATCTAAAGGGTACCCCCAAATAAGGTACAGTTGGAGAAACGGCTAGTTGTTCCCCAAATCCTCTTCACCTCAAGCAGCCAGCTAATCATTTCCCAGCTTCCCACACAATGAGATGAAGCCATAGAGCCTGGCCGACCAAAAGTAGAAAGGGCTTAGATTCATGAATAAATGTATAAAACATTTCCACTGAAGACCCACATTGAACTGTTTTGTGAACAAGAAAAGAAAAATCTACCGTGTTCAGCCATTCCTATTTTAAAGTCATTTGTCCAGCAGCAGTAGCCTACCCAGACTACAGATGTCCAAAACTGAACTTGACTCTCCGACCCAAAATCCTTCCCCCGCCCATCTCCTCTACCTTGATAATTCATGCTTTTCTCCATTCTACTGCTGAGAACAGAAGCTTTCATTTCTTTCTTTTCCTTACCCACACATTCAGTCCATAAGCAAGGGCTCTTTGTTCTCTCTCTCTCTTTTATTCAGTTTTGCTAAAATAACAAACAAACCCAAACTCACAGTGAGTCACAATAAATGTTTATGCCTCACACACAAGTCTGCAGGCTGGCTGTGACTGAGCTAGGAGGCTTTGCTAACCTTGGTTGAGTTCACCCCAGTTCAGCTCCAGATTGCAAAGCAGTTTTGGATCTGCCAAGCCATGTGTCTCATTCTGGGACTCAGAGTCAAGAAGCAATGGTTTCCCAAAGCATGCTCTTTTTTCACAGTGGGAGGGGCGGAAGCACGAAAGAGATGACAGAAATTTCCCATGCCTCACTGAAATCTCAGTCACGATCTGTGATTTCCTTGTTTTTAATTGCTAGTTTCTCCTATTAAAATGTAAGCTCTACTAGTGCCTGGCCTCTAGTAGGCACTTCTATGTTTATTAATGTTAAATGGGAGCATTCTGGAAAACTGGTTTGAGGCTAGATCGCTAAGGATCTTGAAATGCCATCTTTGAGAGTCTGGACTTCTCTCAAAGGCATTAGTGAGCCATCAAAGAGGTCTGCTTTAGAAAGGTAACAACTAAGGTAGTTGGGTGATGAATTCTAAAAGAGAAACCAGCTCAGAGGCTACTGTAATAGTCCAGACCAGAGGATACTTAAGCCTAAACTAAGGCAGAGGGACTAGTAAGGAGACTTTTGAGATGTCATCATCAACAATCAGCAATAAGAACAGTTACTAAGTGTCTACAGTAGGCCCAGACTCTGTGCTATCTTCGTAACAGGCAAGCAGAGTAGGTGCAGTGCAGCAAACCTGCATACGCAAGGGTAAAACACAGCTGAATAAATGGCTGTTCTGGGATTCTGATTCCCAAGCCCACATTTCTAGCTCAGGTAATACTTAAATGCATAAAGGTCTGGTGGGAAAGATAGGGAATGTGGCTTTGGATGCCCTGTGAGAAGCCTGTAATACAGTAAATGGTTCTTCGTGAAACAGACGGACTCTGGTTGACTTGCTGAAAAGGGTATTTCTTGGAAGACTGGGGGAATGGGGTGATGCTCACAGAGTCAGTGATAGGCTGGAGATACAGGTTTCACAAAAAGGTCAGGAACTCAGGGCGTTCCAGAGGGCTGGGCAACAGGAACTAGTCATTCACACCTTCTTCTGACACTCCTCTTCCCTTTCTTTTTGTTCCGTTTTATTTTGCTACAGTCCACTGCTCATAATCTTTCATCCCACGTTTTCTGTCCTCAGTAAAGTCCGGTTAAGCCAGCTCCACCTCCTTCTTCCCCTAACCTGGCATCTCTTGTGATGAGATTTTTAAAAGGTCCCGCCCCAGTGAAGTGCTTGTCTGTGGTCAGAGATAACTGGGGGAGGGGCCGAATTACTGCTGCCGGTTCTCCAGTCATTCCTTTTACCACCTCAAGCTGCCTCTTCCTATAAAATATTAAGTGTCTTACTGGGTTCCGGCTGCTGTAACAAAAATACCATAAGCTGGTGGCTGAAACTGCAAACTTTTATTTTTCCAAGTTCTGGAAACTGAGAAGGTCAAGATCAAGGTGCCAACGGATTCTGATGAGAACCTGCTTCCTGGTTCACAGACCGCAGTCTTTTTTGCTGTGTCCTCACATACAGACTGATAAGGGAGCTCTCCAAGATCTTCCGTTATAAAGGCACTAATCCCTTTCATGAGGACTCCACCCTCATGGCCTAATCGTCTCCCAAAGGCCCCACTTAAAAATATCCTCACAGTAGGGACTAGATTTCAACAGTAGACGACACAGTCTACAGCAGCAAGGGGGTATTTTCCCCTCACTAATGCAGAACTGCTTTCCTGCTTTCTTCCTTTCAGTGTTCAATCAAAGCAAGCCCTCTACATTCAACCTGCCAGAAACTTTTAAAACGTAAGCCCTTTTTGTACCTAAGGAGAAGCTGAAAGCATGGGACATGAGAACTGCTGAAACAGCAATAAAGATTTTATGCGCCGTCGAAGTACTTCTAAATGTACGGGTAAATCAACACAATGAAAAGGAAAAAAAATTAAAAAGAGAGAGAGAGAGAAGAAAAGGAAAAAATATCCAGCCTAAACCCTTCCAACATCGAGATTCCAACCTTTCCACACCCTGACTTGGAACCATTCGGCTCCCAAGCATCCTCTCTCACAGCGGGGGGAGGTACCCCCACCGAAGTGACCCTAGGGGAGACCCAGAGGTGGCGACCGTCGGTAGTGTGAGGGCATCCAGTGGAAAGGGGAGAGGGACGCACTTAAAACACGAGAAAACTGGGGACTTGGTGCCTTGTGGGGTTGGCTCTTCCCGCTGAGTTTACGGAAGGTAGAAACAAGTTCTACCCCTCAGGCCGACCCCGCCTGCACGCCTGTCAGGACCTCACCGCCTCAAGCCCGCTCCAGCGCTGGACTCGAAGGCGTACCTGGGCTTTCGAACACTCTCAGAGGTCTGTGGGTCCCCGAGGCGGTGCGGACTCGCCCCCACGGAAGAGCCGTGAGGCGGGCGCCAGTGAGCCGGCCGGCGGGAGCCGCGGGCGAGGGTGGGTGCGGGCGTCTCGCGGGCTGGGCTCCCTTCCGACTCTCGGCAAAGTTGGCTACAACAATACTTATTAGCTGGGGAAATGTACACGCCCCAACATCTCTAAATCCTCTCACTTGGCGAGTGCAGCAAGCTGCGACCCTACGGGCCTTTCCGGCCCAGGAGAGCAGAGAAAACTAACCCAACCCACCCTGTCCCCCGGAGCTGGGGCGCTACCACTTCCGCGTACCGGTCGTTCAAGCCGCGCATGCGCCTACAAGCAAGCTACGGTGGCCCTGCTAAGGACAAATTATTGACGTGCAAACCCGATCCTAAAAGTATGAAGAGACTGGGGTAATTTAGGAGGCCACGGAGGCATTTACGGAAGGGAACTGATACATGGATTTGAGATGAGGAAGCTAAAGTGTGGACAGCCGTTAGGGGGAAGAAAATCCAGTTTCCGCGGCCCAAACACCCAACAGTGACTGCAAATTAACACTCAGAAGGCGCGCCCGGTGTGCCGCCCCCCGCCCCCCGATGTGGGGGCGTGGTCTCGCGCTGCCTCGGGCGGGGGCGGGACCTGATTCGGGCCCCGCCCCGCCCCGCCCCGCCGGTGGCCAAGGGCGCGGCACCCTCACGGCGCGGCACCCTCACATCGCCGCAGTGCTGTGGTCTGCACCAGCGGAGCGGAGGTGATCCAGGTAAGTCCACGCAATTACTGGCAACGCGGAGCGTGGGCCTCGGGGCGCTTCTGGTCCAGCGCTAGGCACCACCCCTACCTCTGCCATCCCGGGCTGAATAGGGATGCGCTCCCTTTCCCCTTTCTGGTCTGTACACTTCCGTCTATCTTTCCATCCCCTTTGCCCCCCACCTGCCCTGCATCCTCCCCCGATGGAGTGGGTTTGGGGCGTTGAAATGGGGTCCACCTCGCTATCTGTAACTCAGGGAGATTCTCAAGGTCAACCCTTCAGTACCTTCCTTTCCTCTCTTCCTCTCCCCGGGTTGTGCAGACCCGGCCTCTTGTTTCTGCCTCCCAGAGCCCACCCGACCTTGCTAAGTGCAGCTGATGGGCTGGCTGCACCTGCTGGGGCAGTGGGCAGTGCAGGCCCGATCGGTAACAAGTGCCCTGGGAGCCCTGCGCCTGCTGCGGATGTGGATGTGTTGCTAGGAACCCTCCGGAAGAACCTCCCGGGAGAACCTTCCAGGGAATTGTGTTTGTTTTCCTGCTGCCTCATAGAAACGTTTGTCCGTTTGTACTGAAACCCGTATGTGGGTCATTTCCTACCTCTGCCCGAGAGCAGGAGACTCCTCGAGGGAGGAGGACTCCTAACGTACGGTTCTGCTTTGGATTTCAGAGAATTTTCCTACTTATCTGTGTCACTGCAGGGAGCCCCAGGGCCACTGCGGTGGGGCAGCTGCAGGGCGGTGGAAGGGGCTGGAGACTCATTGGTGAGTCATTCTCCTAAGTTGTAGCTTCTGCTGTTACTTTCCTTTCCGACCAGGAGTTTACGAGCTACTTTGTAGCTTAAGGGACAAGTGAGTGTGGAACAGGAGGTAAAGGAAAAGATGAGACAAGAGCGTGGGTTGGAAAGGAGTGACAGTTGGGGCTTTAATCTCTCAACTGGAGAAAGGGAGCCCTAGAGGGAAGGACACTGCTTTGCAGACCAATGGCTTTTTGCGGGCGCTGCAGACCCAGGCGTGGTCCTGTGGAATTGCTGCAGATTTGAGATGTCCTCTGTGCGTGGGAGCTGCAGCCAGGGCTTCTCTTGGGAAATCTGTAGATCACCAAGAGCCTGCAGTTTGTGGGAAGCACCCAAGGTTATCGGTCAGAGTTAAAGGCTATGTTTTAATTCAGTGAACTCAGTATTAAGAGCATAGTATCCTGGTCAGGGGATCAAGAATGTTTATTCTCGGGCGCCTGGGTGGCTCAGAGGGTTAAGCCTCTGCCTTTGACTCAGGTCATGATCTCAGGGTCTTGGGATCGAGCCCCACATCGGGCTCTCTGCTCGGCGGGGAGCCTGCTTCCTCCTCTCTCTCTGCCTGTCTCTCTGCCTACTTGTGATCTCTGTCTGTCAAATAAATAAATAAAATCTTTTAAAAAAAAAAGAATGTTTATTCTCACAGGAGTTAAATTTAACCAAGTTCAGTAAAATGAGCCTCTAAAATCCAAAGAAATACTTTTACCCCAGGGAAGGCATTGTTAAGCTTCCATCCTGACACAGTGTTACAGAAATAGAAAACTTTGTCAAGCAATTTTTTTTTCCTTGAACTGATGTTACTATATATAAAACAGATACACTAGAAAGATCACTGTAGCCAGCTATAGAAAGTGTACACCAGGGGCTTCCTTAGATTAAGGAACAAAACTGGAGAAGGGCAGTCTTCCCCCTAATTTAGACTTCCTTCTGTTGGCCTAGAGCCCTGAAGAGCCAGTCATGAAAGGGAATTTCCTAACTTGGAGGACAGCAAAGGGAGTGAAAGTACAAGAAAGAAGGGCTTTACCCTATTATCCAGAGACAGGCTGAAAAGCCCCTGGAGCAATTTGCAATGAAGTAGATGAAAAATCAAGCCTGCAAGATGTAATTTAATGCCTGCTGCACAGTTCGCTGTATTTAAACCTATTATTCCCTATTTAATATTTAAATATTCTGAATCTGGATTCAGAATACAGTTGCTAACCACAACTGACCGTGAGCCATTTAGTATTTTTATGCAATGTTTTTTTTTAAAGAATCTACATAATGCTACAGTTTCTGCAGTTGAATTCATCAATACCACTTATGGTTTGCAGTCCTCCTAAAAAAGGAGGATTCAGCAGTTACGAGCTAGGATACTACTGTGTACAAAAGCATTCCTGTTTCCCTCATCCTCTCTTCCAATGTCTACCTCCCTACTTAACCCTTGTGAGGAGAAAAACATCAATGAGGAGCTGGGAAAAATTGCAGTACCTTCCAGATAACATTTGCAAATACTTTTAAGGATTCCATCGTTTGGGCTTGTAAGTCCCCCTGTTGGCCCTCTGAATTCTTGCCAGCGTTGACCTGTTCATTAACTGGAACTCAGTTCTCTAATACTTTGGTGCTTTAGTTACTCTTTTTTTTTTCCCCTTAATTTGTGGTATTTTAATTCCCCATCCAAAGCAATGTGAATGATTTCAGCTCAGCTTCATCCTAAGTACAGACAGGCACAAAGAGACTAACCCTGTTTCAGGCAGCTCCATGGTTCATTCATCCAGAATGTCTGATACCTTGTGAGGACTCAGCGGCTGCTGAGGATTAACTACGGTCTGCCCACATTTCTTGGGATGGAAAATCCAAGTGGTGTCACTGTGACTCATTTGAGATTTTTGTTTTCCTCTTGTGGAAGTCAGGGCTTAGTTTCCCCATGACCTTCAGTTCTGTGTAATGCCAGTTAAGGCACAGGTTGTGTGGAAGTCATGATAGGAAAAGAAATACCAATTTCTGTGTTGCTTTGCTCCTTGCAAACCCGCACACCCGAAAGACTGGAGGAAGTTTTTCCTTCCTGGAATTTCTCCTCTTGTCATAACTGCAGTGCTGACACTCATTAAAAAATTTAAAAATAAGTTACTTTTTGGACCTCTTCCAAGGTTTTTTTCTTTCTTCCAACTAGAAAGTTCTCAGGCTTTAATCAGTCACAGACTTGGAGTTAATTATTAGCTCTCTATTCCTATTAATATAGTTCATGCTCGGGAGAGAGTTTGAGGAGATAGAAAAGTTCCAAAAGAAGTCAGGTGTGGTCAGACTTGATCTCCAATCTCATTAAGAGGCAATAGGGGTGAGGGTCGAAAGCATAGACTCTGGAGCCCAGCAGCTCTGGCTGTGTGTGAGTCCAGGCTTCCTCTGTGATGGCTGTGTGACCTTGGGCAGATTACTTAACCTTTTGGATGCTCTGCCTCCTCATCTGCAAAATAAAAGTAATACAATATCATAGGTATGCTCTGAGCAGCTAATACTGGTGAGCTACTTAGAATAGTATTCGGCATACATTTAAATAATACAGGCTAATAATTGATTTCTCCTACCACGCTAGTTTGTATCACCGCACATACCCTTCTAGTATCTACCCTTCCGACACACGGGTGTCCTTTCTCTTTCTTACACAAGCAAAGCCCTGTCCTGGCTCCTGTGTCCTCGCTGTTGACTCGCCCTGTGTCTCTCTCGCCCACCACTTGATGTCCTTCAGAGCCCTTCTCTCAATCTGCTGCGGCCCTGTTTCGTGGTCCTCCTGTGTTGTCTAGCTTCCCGTCACTGTGTCTTCTGGGGCGTCAGGACCTTGGCTCTCAGTCTGGATGACCATCAGAGCCTTGAACATCTCGCTGCCTCGTGTGGTGCCCGACATTGAGTGGGGGATAAATCAGGGAAGAAACCATTCCCCAAAGCGATACTGAAGATAGTGGTAGGTGCGGGCTTGAGGTAGGCACTCTATTTAGGTAAAATGGTTTGCCTGGCATTGATCGTATCAAATCAGCTCCATTTAATGAATTGTTAATTGTTAAAGCGATTTTTATCTTCTTCTGCGTTCCATGGCTTCTCCCCATTCTTTCTCCTGCCCTCTGAGGTGGGTGCCTCCAGACCACAGGATCACATCCCCTGGGACCTCTGCTCCAGATGGCCCAGCATGGCCCTGGACTTCTAGGGGAGGTGCCAACACACCTCTCACCCCATAGAGCCTTTCACGTCAAGAACCTGTTTGGGAAATTTGTCATCGCGCCAGCAGGAGAACAAAGGAGTTGTTCTGTCTTGGTACAGTCTACTCTTCCTAGAGTCAAGGAGCTGAATTACCAGTTTCTTCCAGGGGAGACTCTGTTCCATTCAGGCAGAACTATTCCCATGAACTTGGGCATCATGCTGGTCCCGCCCTCCCCGCCCTCCCCCACACCAGCCAGTGCACACAGTTAGGTATTGTTTGTTTGCAGCACGGACAGTTCGCCGAAGTGTTGGAATTAAAACAACATGGGAAACTTGATTTCTTTTTTTTTTTCTTTGAAAGCACAAGCGGGAGGGACAGGGAGAGGGAGAAAGAATCTTTAAAGCTGAATGCATTTGGATTATAACACATTTTTCTCTTAAAAGGGACAGATCCGGGGCGCCTGGGTGGCTCAGTGGGTTGAGCCGCTGCCTTCGGCTCAGGTCATGATCCCGGGTCCTGGGTTCTAGCCCCGCGTCGGGCTTTCTGCTCAGCAGGGAGCCTGCTTCCTCCTCTCTCTCTGCCTGCCTCTCTGCTTACTTGTGATTTCTCTCTGTCAAATAAATAAATAAAATCTTTAAAAAAAAAAAAAAAAAAAAAAAAGGGACAGATCCCCTACCCTTCTGACCGTTAGCTTCTATTTTCCAAGTGTTCTGCCAGGAACCCTGATGAGGAATCACAGAATGTGCTGGGGAAGTTCACCCTCTGGCCTGCCTCTGCTGTTCTGCCTCGCTGAGTTCATGATCAAGCGCAGCATAAATAATGCTGTGCCTATTCAGCTAACTTGCACTTTTAGCCCTTGGAGAAATACCTACCAAATGTACAGTGCGATGGTGGGGAGTAGTCGTTTTTCCTCACCTGGGTGATTATTCCTTCTCTTCAATGTCCACGCACTTTTTAAAAAAATCTAGCTGTCCTGTGAAACTTTACACTCAGACAGATCTCGTTATCTGTTTCATGTAGAAGTGGCCAGAATGGGGGTGCCTGGGCGGCTCACTCATTAAGTGTCTGCCTTTGGCTCAGGTCATGATCCCGGGGTCCTGGGATTGAGTCCTGCATGGGACTCCCTGCTCAGTGGGGAGTCTGCTTCTCCCTCTCCCCTACTTGTGGTTGCTTGCACTCTCTCTCAAATAAATAAAATCTTTAAAACAAAACAAAACAAAAGTGGCCAGAACTGGCATTTTGAAAATGTAGGATGGACACAAAGAAATTCTGTGATTTTTTTTTTTTTTTTTCCTCTCCCATCATGGAAACAAGGAATTACTTTTGTGTGGCTTCCCTCCAGGCTCTAAAATTTCTCCTTTGAGCTCTACATGGGTTCATGAGGGTCACCCTACCTGAGATGATTGTGAGGACTGTTCATTTGTCGAATCAGCTAGAGGCAGAAGTGAGGCTGGGCAGCTGCCCTGGGGGGCCGTGAGCAGATTAAGTAGACACCCAACACAACCTCAGTTCTCTGAACCACCTTCCATGTTGGGGGCTCACGGAAGTCCATTTGAGACCATCAGACCAGCCCTTTAAGTGACTGTCCTTATGTTAGTCTTGTGAGAGTGGTGGGTTTTGCCACATAAAATAAGCAGCCATGTATAAGGAAGGTCAAATGACTAGCACAGGGAACCAGATAAGAATTTTAAGGAAACATGGGAGAATGGCTCCAAGTCAGTCTGTGAGTGTTTTTCATTGTCCCATTCCTGTGTGTGTGAAGAAGGACACCACTGAGAAATGGCAGGACCGTTTGAGGAGAACAGTCCTGCAGGTGGAAGTAGGGGGTGACCACTGTCCAGCTTGGCTTTTATCTGCCTGTTTGAGGGCAAAGAGAGAGCTGAAAGCTGAAATCCTTTCTCCTTTAAAAAAAAATCCAGTTGAGGGGTGCCTGGGTGGCTCAGTGGGTTAAAGCCTCTGCCTTCAGCTCAGGTCATGATCCCAGGGTCCTGGGATCGAGCCCTGCATTGGGCTCTCTGCTCAGCAGGGAGCCTGCTTCTCTCTCTCTCTGCCTGCCTCTCTGCCTACTTGTGATCTCTATCTGTCAAATAAATAAATATAATCTTAAAAAAAATAATTCCAAACTATGGAAAGAACCTAGATGTCCATCAACAGATGAATGGATAAGGAAGATGTGGTGTATATATACAATGGAATATTATGCAGCCATCAAAAGAAATGAAATCTTGCCATTTTGCGACGACGTGGATGGAACTAGAGAGTATAATGCTTAGTGAAATAAATCAGTCGGAGAAGGACAACTATCATGATCTCCCTGATATGAGGAAGTGGAGATGCAACGTGGGGGGCTTGGGGGGTAGGAAAAGAATAAATGAAACAAGATGGGATCAGGAGGGAGACAAACCATAAGAGACTCTTAATCTCACAAAACAGAGAGTTGCCAGGGGGAGAGGGGTAGGGAGAGGGTGGTGGGGTTATGGACATTGGGGAGGGTATGTGCTATGGTGAGTGCTGTGAAGTGTGTAAGCCTGATGATTCACAGACCTGTACCCCTGGGGCTAATAATACATTATATGTTAATAAAAATTTAAGGGAGTTGAGGGAAATTGGAAGGGGAGATGACCCATGAGAGACTATGGACTCTGAAAAATAGTCCAAGGGTTTTGAAGGGGGGGGGAGGTTGGGGGAGCCAAGTGGTGGGTATTAAGGAGGGCGAGTATTGCATGGAGCACTGGGTGTGGTGCATAAACAATGAATTCTGTTACGCTGAAAATAAATAAAAAATAATAATAAATCTAAGTGATTTCATTTAGTAAAAGATAAATTGATGTAATTTCATGGCTCAGAAGTGATCATTGGAGGCAAGTGCTCAGATACGAAGCCTGCCTTTTACTCCCATTTGTGCAATGTTGATTGTACCCTGGGGAGCTCCTTTTGGCAGCCGAGAGGGACTTGAGTAAATACTGAAGGAGAGCTTCATCCCTAGGGTGTTCTGATGCATGTGGCTCAGGAAGGGTTCTGGGTAGTCCTTGGAACTGAAGGAACCCCTGCCCCAGTGAGATAGGGGAAGTGGTGGCAGAGGCAGGAATTGGAGGGAATCAAAGCAACGCCCCTAAGCGCTATGGTGGGATGTTTTCAGAGAGAACCTGTCAGTGAAATTCCTTGAGGTGGGGGGGATTACCTTAAGCAGATGTCCTAATGAAAATCCGTGTTGCCAACTCAGACACTGGAATGGAGCGTGTCTTCTCATTGAAGCCCGAGCTCGATCCCTTCTCAAGGGGCACTTGGCACTGGTGCCTTGGGGCTTTCTTAAAATCTGCTGGGCTGAAGATAGTTGCCCCAGTCTCCCCGTGGAAACCCTTGTCTGTTGCCTGCTGCCCTCTACCCCTCGTGCTTCAAAATACTGCTGCTTTTCTTTCCTTACCTTGGTGAGGTCTTCCAAAAATCATTTTCAGCTATTTAATCCTCTGATAAGGAAAAAAAGTTGCAAATAGGGGGCGCCCGGGTGGCTCATTGGGTTAAGCCTCTGCCATTGGCTCAGGTCATAATCTCAGGGTCCTGGGATCGAGCCCTGCATTGGGCTCTCTGCTCAGCGGGGAGCCTGCTTCCCCCCCACCTCTGCCTGCCTCTCTGCCTACTTGTGATCTCTGTCAAATAAATAAATAAAAATCTTTTTTAAAAAGTTACAAATAGAACTGTTGCTGTTTTTAAAAATATGATATAGAAGTAATTCATTTTAAAGTATTTTCCAAAAGGGCATCTATTAAAAAAAAAAAAACTCACAGCTAACATTATATTAAGTGATAAAAGACTGAATACTTTCCCCCAAAGATGGGGATCAAGATAAAGATGTCCTTTCTTGCCACTTCTGTTCAACACCGTATCGGTTCTGGTCCAGGTGATCTAGCAAGAAAAAAGAAGTAAAGGCATCCCCAGTGGAAAGGAAAAAGTAAAACTGTCTTCCACAGATGACACGATCCTGTATGTAAAGCATTCCGCAGATCCGGCTCTCCCTTCTCCTGGGCTCTGGTACTTCTGCTCTGTTCCTCCACTTTGCCCCTGCCTAGAAACCTCGGGTCCTGCCCTGGAGCTGGAGTTTTGCAAAGGCGTTTTCTCCTCATCACTCCCTACTGTGGGGGAAGGAGTAACCTAACTTCTGGGTAAGGGGCAAACCCTTCACAGGGGGGTGTGGTAGCAAAGAGGTAGACCCGGGGGTCAGCTGGCTTGTGTTTAGATCTCAGCTCTGCACTCACTAGATGTGGGGCCTTAGACAAGTTGCTGAACTCCTTTTGCCTCAGTTTTCTCCTCTGTGAAATGGGGATGAGAACGGTAACTACCACATAGGATCGCTTGTGGGGATTGTTAATTAATGTAAACTCTCCCATGGGCCTGACAGGGGAGAAGTGGTAGGTCTTCTAGGACATGTTCAGGATGTAGTGGTGATACTATTTCCCATTTTGCTATTTCTGCCACGTGGGCTGGAAAACTCCATGAGGAGTTAGTTTGGGTGTAGAGTCTGCTTAAGAGTCATTCTCTCTTTAAAGAAAGGAAGGAAAGGAAGAATGGTAGGAAAGAAGGAAGAGAGAAAGAGGGAAAGAAATGCAGATTCCCAGACCCCATTAAGGATCAGAGACTCTGGGGGATGGGGTGCATTTTAACACTTAGTTGACCTTGATGCTGCTGAAGTTTGAGAACCACTGACTTGGAACATAGGACAGCCCCGAACTGTGTTTCTGTCCTCCTGGAAGTTACTATAGAAAATGTAAGCAGGAGACATTCTCTGCCCCCAGCATGGTCGGAAATGTGTACTATTTCCATCGATCAGTGTTCATTCAAGTGTGTGTTGGGAATAGCTAAGCGAGCAGCCTGGAACACATGTGCATGTTCAAAGGCACGCCTGCAGCCCACGTGGTTCAGTGCGGAGTACAGGCGTGGTGGAGGAAGGGGTAGGACCTGGCTTTGGACCAAGCACTCGCAGGATGGGCCAGCGGAACGGATACAGGAGGCGGAGCTGCCCGCGATGTCCCGCAGCACTTGTTTCTTAACCCTCAGCGCAGGGGCTCCCACCTTCTCCCCTTCCCCTAAAACCCGGCTGTCCAAGGGTCCCCCTCACCGAAGCCAAGAACACATCTTGGTCTGTTCATGCATCTTGGCACAGGTGTCCACTGGTTCCTATTTGGAGCTCTTCCTTCCTTCCATTTGGAGTCGGTACCGATCTGCTTCCTTCGTGCCTTGGAAGCTCTTTCCGTGTGGAAGAGCTGAGTCTGCCCCCAGGGCCATCTTGGCTAACCATGGTGCTGCTTGCTTGGTTGTACACCTTTCCCTTTGGGAAGTGAACATTTCTGCTACTAACACACAACAGTCTTGCACCTTTGCCTCCTCCCTTCCTCTCTTCTTAATCCCTGGGGGGAGAAGCAGCAAATATTGACTGTTACGTGGAGGGTAAAGCCCCTCTCATGATCTGGATCTGTTCTCCCTGGCCCTCTCTCCTAGTGCTCCCACCATCTGCGGGGGCAGGGGGAGGGCTGGCCACACCAGCCGCCTTTCTGTCCCACGAGTGTGCCAGGCTTCTCTTCCCCTGGGGCCTTGGCACTTGGCGTGTACTCTGGCCTGAATATTTTCTGCCTGGAATGTTGAGTGGCTGTGTGTGGGTGTGAATGTCGCAGCAGCAAGGTCTTCCCGGTCTTAATTGAGATACAATTGACATATGGTACCATGTGGGTTTAAATATATAATACATTTCTTTGACATTTATATGGCTGTACGATTGCTGTTGAGTGTGAGCTAATGCCTTGGCGTGTTTGTTATCAGACTTCAGTCCTCATTCGAATGTCGATGGCTTAAGGACAGGGACCCCATCCTGTCCACTGCTGTGTCCGGCACCCCTCAGCAGATGCCTAGCATACAGTAAGCATTTTCATGTTGTGATTGAATGAGTAAATTAGTGTTCTTAGGTACATTGTGCTGTCCACACTAGAAAACTAACTCTCCTAGAGGCTGTATGCTGCCCACACTGGGAATCTAAGTCGACCAGCGTTTTGCTGAATTTGAATCTGTTGCAAACAGAGTCAGACCTAATTTCTGAGTCAGAGCACCTTACTGATTTGTAGGAAAACCAGTGTCTCCTTATTTAGAAAGTATGACCTATGTGGGCAGAGACACACACTTACCAGTGTTTACAATATGCCTTCATATTTGGGCCAGCATTTATTAAGTTGTTCATACCAGAAGCTTATCTAGTTTATTTCCTTTATTTTTTTAAAGATTTATTTATTTTAGAGAGAAAAAGAGCATGTGGGAGGAAGAGCAGAGGGAGAGAGAGAGAGTGTTCCAAGCAGACTCCGTGCTGTGCACAGAGCCCGACGTGGGGTTCGATCTTGGACCCTGAGATCACGACCTGAGCCCAAACCAGATGTTTAACTGGCCACCCAGGCACCCCTAGTTTATTTCCTTAATTCCTCAAATCATCCTGTGAAATAAGTAGTTAGTATTCTTCTGTTCTGTAGAGAAATTAGATGACATTCCCGAACTCACAGAGGCAGCATCTAAACACAAACCCGTCTGACTCCAGATTTCCTGCTGTCTCTACACCTGTGGATCTCTGCATAGGAGAAGACAAATCACAAAACAGTATTCAAGTCTGCCAGGAGTAAAAACATTTCCAAAAGGACCTCTACTCTTAAATAAGTGATAGGAAATTAAATACAAAGTCTAGTTTCTTTTAAACCTTCAACTTAATATCCTTTCAACTGAACTATTTTGACTCATCTCAAGACGGCCGGCTGGGGAACAGTTAACTGAAAGCATGGGAGGGGAGACGGAAACCCTTCTGTGCTGTTTCTGCCTTTCCCCAATACATGCACTTTCATTTTCTAGGACACATTTGTCCCCAGCTTCTGATCATGGCGCTGAAGGAGAAGATCTGGAATTGGGTGTGTGTTCAAGTTGCTTGTTTGCCTGTTTCCCCCAGTAGAACATGAGCCTCATGAGGGCAGGGACCCAAGTCTGGGCTCTTCATCTCCAGCATGGGGGCCCCCCAGTGAGTGGCGCAGCAGGTGCTCAGTGAACTTGAATTAGCAAGAAGCAAGTGAACGCGCGCTCACCCCCCTCTGGGGCATTTCTGGCCGCAGTGCCAGTTTCCGAGGTCCACGTTGGAAACCTGCTTCCTCCTGAACACTCCTGCTTTTCAGATCCTTGAGCATAGCTGGCTAGGAGTTCAGAAAAAGAAGTGAGTATGTATAGTTATGTTAGCTGTGTTAAAATAGCAATTCTAAATAAATTCTTATATGTAGATTATCATTCATTCAAACATCCCCTTTTATAATTGAATCAGGGCAGAGACCGTTCACATTAACACATGACGCAACCCGATCCCAAACTTCCGCTGAGTGCCCAGCACCTGCCAGTCGTCATGCTGGGCACTGATAGCGTCCCCATCCCCGAGTCTCCCCGAGTCTTCCTCGCAACAACTGTAGGGGCGGTGGGTACCACCAGTGTCTCCATTTAACTGATACGGAGGCTGAGGCCGCTGAAATACGTGAAGAATTTCCCCAAGGACATACAGCTAGGAAGTGTGGCAACCAGGTTCTGACCTCAGTGTCATTCCAGAACATCCTCAGTGAGTGACGAGATTCGGGCTGGAAGTCCCATATGACTGGTCCCATCGCAGTGTATTGTCTAGTTCTCTGATTTCTCAATTCCTGACTACTGTCAGGCCATTTCCATATGACTTTTTGGTCTGTATCTGCTCATCGTGGAAATTATAGGAAAGTACAGAGGAAGTCTACAGTTTGCCTGTCTAAGAATAATTAAGCTTATGATTTTGATACTTTCTTTTAAAATTCCTTAGGGAGAAAACGAAGATTGTTCTGTATATACACTTTTTGAAATGTTTTAACCTAACATGCTCTATGTTAAACCCATTTCAGCACCTTTAATCGTGTGCACGCCATTTTAGTGGTTATACAGTATTCTGTTTATGGGTGCACTTGTTTGTTTAATTAGTCCTCTTTGCCTGGCCATTGTGCCATTGCTGTAGTTACTGTTATAAATGGTGCTTAGGTGAGTGTCTTTGAACCAAATCTATCTGAGTTTCTGATTATGGCCTCCAGCTAGCTTCCCAGTAGAACTAATGAATCAGAAGGTATGAAGGATGTAAAGGATATTCCCATTGTCGGGCTCTTCTCCAGAGGGTTCGCTTTTGCACTTCCCCACCACTGTGTAATTGTGCGGACGAGGTACTTTTAAATAGGCACCTAAATTCTGTCCTATTTATACAAATTATAGCTTCTCATATACACAGCTGGAGTGTGGCCAGCCTCGAAAACAGGGTGACGATTAACAAACACCCATTGTACAGCAAGGCGGGTTGCAGAGGACTCTAGACCTGCTTTGGAAGCTGAGCTCCCAAGGGGCTGTTAGGCCACATGCTGTGCGTCTGGCATCATGTCCAAGACCCAGGTCTAGGGCAGAGCTCCCACCCCTAAGAGCACCTTATCTTCTTGGGTCGCTGGAAGGGTTGCTGGTGAGCAGAGCAGGTATGTAATCAACAAAGTGTGGTGTGCAGTGCGGGGAGTGCTCATGCCAGAGGTGCAGAAGCCTGTGCCCCGGGGAAGCTATCTGCCAGCTCCAGGGCTGGGACAGCCTTGGGCGTGGCTGTGGCTGCCAGGGCTGGGCCTCTGTCAACTGCACTGCCTCCTCTTAACCAGTGTGCACACCTGCACCCGAACCCACAGAGGCCAATCTTTAAGGGGTGGGAGCGTCCTGCATTCCTCAGGACAGAAGGACTCAGCAGATGATGGGAATTTATGGGGTGGGGGAGATCTCTGACTGAATGAAGCTGATTCTCCCCTGAAAGGACAAACCTGAACCATTTTCCAGTCCCTGTTGGATTTATGTTTTCAATAGCGATAGTGACAGAGTTTTTTTCTGTGTCCTGACCTTGTCTTTCTCTGCTTCAGAGATTTTAGTAGATACTTTTAAGGAGAACGAAAGGGATCTTAAATCCCTTAGGCGCCTGCTCTATGCCAGGCTTAGTTCCAGGTGACAAACATTCTGTTGCTTGGAGGTGTCATTCCCAAAAGCCTCCTGGAGCGGTGGTGTGCTTCGTTTATTCCACAGGTGTCTATAGGCACACTCTGTGCTTGGCATCAGGATGTCAAACGCAGTCACCCCTTGTGGGAGCTGGGTAGCACGCACTGCTCTGGTGTTTGAAGCACACTTGGCGGGAGTGCAAGGGGGTCAAGGAGGGCTGTGCTGCCCATCCTACAGCCAGCTTCCTGGACTTTGTTTTAGCGCCTTTGCAGGTGTGTCCAGGCTCCTGCAGGGAGAGGTTCAGGGAGGTAGGCACTTTGCCCCCATGTGAGCACACTTGCTGTCCCACGGCTAGCTGTGCAGTCTTTTGCAAACCACCCACTCTAGCACTGGACTCTGGGTCCCCCTTACTATAAATTCTCTGTCCTTCAAAGGTACTTGTTCTTCTGGTTCTGCTTGCCCCTACCCAGATTGCTTTTCCCTAATACCCATCACTGTAGCAAGGTAGGAGGAGGGTAACTTTCACTAGAGTGTGAATCCCAGATTACATATACACTTAGGGAGGGGAGCTCAGTAGTAAATGCTAATTTCAGATTGTACATTTTTGAGCAGTCACCTGAGTGTTCATTGCCTGCAACAGAAAGACCTACTCAAGAGGTACTTGTCTGTCTGGCCACTTAGCTTCTCCTACCCCAAGGCGGTGCAAACCAGGAAAACCAAGATCAGTGACTAAGCCATGAAATTTTGCCATGCCTGGGTATTTGGGGAAGAATTCTAAAACCCGTTCTGGTCTTAGTTCTGCTTTCTTCTGCTTGAGCTTCCGTTTCTTTTTCTGTGAAGTGAAGCTAATGGGATTTTTGCGGGGCTTAAAAGTGGCTGAAAGCTGCTACGCAAACACGGGTGACCCCATGCTTCCTGGCGTCCTGTCTGGAGACTGGGGTCTGGAAATGGGCTCTCACTCCAGGACTCTCTTGGCGTGCAAATACTGACCTAAGCCAACTGTGCTTAATTGATTGTCCTGACAGAGTGAGTGACAGCTTCATTTTAAATGACCTGTCTAGCCAAATGCTATTGAGCCCCAAGGACATCAGATAGGTTGGGAGGATCACCCATTGCTGTTTTCAAAGAGGTGTTCAGGATTCACCTTATATTTTTGTCGTGGTAACTGCTACCTCCTGGAGCTGGTTTTCTGCATTTCAGGAAGCAACTGATTCTAGAAGGGAACGAGGGCAGGAAGGTCTGCAGGGCAGCCGGAGACCGCTTGCTTTCTACAACCGTACCTGATGGTGGGGAGAGAGTGTCCAGGAGGCGTTCCTCTGCGGAGTCATGGCGATAACCCTTCGCAGTGTGTCCCCTTCTCCCCTAACCCAAGCAAGGTGGGCTGAGCACCCCTGGGATGCAACGCAGGGTAGGAATGTAGAAGGAGAAACTGGGGATAATTATTATGGATCGTGAAGGGTGGCGGGGCAGACTTGAGGACTTCAGCGCTAAATGTCACTTTTGAGTCCTAAGGGAAGAGTGCTTTTGAAGAACAGAGCTGCTTTCTGGCCCCCGATTCCACACTGAGAAAGGCTCTGTGACCCCATCATCAGTGCAGCTCTCCGTTTCCAAGTGGGATTAAAAGGGGACATCAGAACCAGATTGGAATCTAAATGTGACTCCCAGCTCTGGTGCCTTCTGTTTTGGATCCAGCAACATGCCTTCACCGTCGGGGTACTCTTTGGAAATAGGGTTATTCCATCTTGCTGGGTTGTTGGTGAGGTCAACCAGAAACACTCTGGGGCAGGGGAGCCCTCCTGGGCTTGGAGGACAGATTGCAGTGAGCCAGTTAGGAGGGTGGAGGTTTTAAACCAGATGCAGAACATAGGCAGGAGCTGCTGGCCTGTGGCAGCCTGGCCCCCGGTGCCTGGGCAGGTGAGGATCTCAGGAAGCACCCTGGCTGTGCTCTGTGTCCCACCTGCCTCAGTGGTCTGCTGACCAAAGTCCGAGCAGTTGCACAGCCGGCACTGATCCTACCGTGAGATGATGAGGGCCTCCTCCCACCTGCCAAGTTCTCTTCTCCTTGCTGGCCAGTCTGTTTCTTCTCTTTCCTTTCCTTCTGGGGCAGAACAGTAGCTAAAATAGCTCAAGTGGTAGAACCCTGAAAAATGCTAAGATTTGCTTGTTCTCCATTTTATAATGACATTTTTCAAATATACAGAAAAACTGGAAGGATCATACATTTACCATCTGTAGAGCCGCTGTCCGGTTTCCATAATTGACACTTGGCTCTGTTGGTTTGTGTTGTCCTTTCCTGATCCATTTCAGGTAAGTTGCAGGCATCAGATCACGTGCCAGGGCTAGTTTTGAAGTGAGAATTCGAGGAACGGACCTGGCTCCCCGGAGCTGCCCAGAGCCCAGTCTCTTAACAGTGTGATGGGCTCCGCCTGCCACTGGGTCTCCTGCCTTCTCCCAGACCAGCATGTGCCCCAGGGTCAAAGGGAGTCCCAGGGTGCCTGCCTTCAGTGACCCCCCCCATGCCAACAGACACTCAAAAACTTGGAATCACCGTATATTTTTCATATCCTGCTTTGCCTCCCCTACCTCTCTCCTCTCTCTCGAATTTAATACATCCTTTAGATTTTGCCCTGTTAACCTTTTTTTGTGAAACTGTGGTTTTTCAGCAGTTGTGTCCTTCTCCAGCAATGCCTACTGCGGTGGTACGGCTTCATAGGAAGAGAACACGTGATATGATCACGCGCTCTTCTGCGTGACCATTGCATACTTGCATAAGGGTCTGGTCTGGGTCTGTTGTGTGACACACAGTGACGTCTGCATCTGCAGGAACATCACGTTTACTCACAGCTTTCTGACCTGTAGGTAGACATTCACAGGGAGTGAAGCCCCGAGCTGCAGGCCTCCTGCCGTGGGTGCCTGCGGTGCTGGGTGGTATCCTAACTCATCGTCTTTCCACAGAGCCAGCATGGCTGTCCTCTCTAAGGAATATGGTTTTGTGGTTCTCACCGGTGCCGCCAGCTTCATAATGGTAGCTCATCTAGCCATCAACGTTTCCAAGGCCCGAAAGAAGTACAAAGTGGAGGTGAGTGGGAACCTAGATCTGTTGAGGCAAGAACTTGTTTTCAGTCGTGGAAGGAGAGGTGAGAAGCCAGAGGCCAGCAGTGGCAGTCTGAGAACCACATCCACTCGAAATCCTGCCCTTTTCAGGCAGGAAGAAGGCAGGAAATGGGGGACTCTGCTGGGGAGCAGTCTCCTTCTTGTTTTCACTTGCTCTCGTTGTAGAAAGACCAGCTGTGTTGGGGCAAGAACGGTATGGCCTTTGGCTGGAGCTGTGTGCCAGGAAGAGTGTTATTTTCTAACAAGGGGTAAACAGGCAGGACCACATCAAACCAGAAAGCTGCTGTGCAGCAAAGGAATTTGCCAACAAAATGAAAAGTGCCACCTACTGCATGGGAGAAATTTGTGCAAATCATATATCTGATAAGGGGTTAATTTCCTAAATATGTAATTCATACAACTCAATAGCAAAAAAAAAAAAAAAAAAAAAAATCAAACGATCCAATTTAGAAATTGGGCAGAGGAGCCAAACAGCCATTTTTCCAAAGACCACATACAGATGGCCAACAGGCACATGAAAGGGTGCTCACCGTCACTCATCATCAGGGAAATGCAAATCAAAACCACAGTGAGATGCTGCCTCACGCCCAGTGGGGAATAGCTATGAGCAAAACGACAAGAAGTAGCCAAAGCTGTCGAAGGGGGAGAAAAGGGAACACACTGTTGGTGGGAATGTAAATTGGTGCAGCCACTATGGAAAATAATGGAGGGTCTTCAAAAAATTAAAAATAGAATGACAGTATAATGCAATAGTTTCACTTCTGGGTATTTATCCCCAAAAAAAGAAAAAATGAAAACACTGACTCAAAAAGATATGTGCACCCCATGTTCATAACAGCACTATTTACTGTAGCCAAGACACGGAAGTAACCGAAGTGTCCCATCAGTGGATGAGTGGATAAAGATGTGTGTGTGTGTGTGTGCACGCACATGTATGTGCGTGTACGTATACATACATACATATACATACATATATATATATATACATATATATATATTACTCAGCCATAGAAAAGAATGAAATCTTGCCATTTGTGACAACATTGATGGACCTTGAGGGTATCATCCTAAGTGATATAAAGCAAAGAAAGCCATATATCTCATGACCTCACTTACATGTAGAATCTAAAAAAACAAGAGCTACAAGGTACAACATGGCAGCCATAATGAATAATTCTCCATTATATATTTGAAAGTTGCTAAGAGCAAATATTAAATGCTCTCATCAAAAGAAAACGCTGCAACTCTGGTACCTAGACTTACTGTGATCACTCCACCACACACACATACATCGAATCATTACATTACACACCTGAAACTCATGTGTGTCGATTATACTTGGATTTTTTAAAATAAGTAATACAACGTAACTAAATAAAGAGAGTTAAATGGTAAGTCTTCCCTCATGTGCCACTTTAAAAATGGTGTTGAAAGGTGATTGTCTGTTTCCCAAGTAAAGAAACGTGTGGGGCTGAGGTTAGCCTGGGCTTAGACGGTAGACCTAAGAAGAAGGTCTGTGAAATGCTTCCTTTCGTTCCTGCTGATCTAAAAGGGCTAATTACTGGGGTTGTCCCTGGTGAGCAAAATTCAAATGTCTGCTTCTGTTCAGCAAGTTATTATTAGACTCTGACTAGAGCTTCTTTTTAAGTTTTCCTATTGATTTCCTTTTTTTTTTTTTTAATGGACACATCCTTTAAAGTTCTCACACTCAATTTCTGTTCTCCCATTAAAGAAAATCTTAGAAGGTTGTGGTATCTGATAGCTCGTGGGAAGAAGCTGTTCCCCTGGGGTGTCTTTGTGCTATGTGGGGAATCCAGCAGTCACGGCACAATGTCAACGGCAGGGAGTCTGGCTCAAGCTGCCTCCCTCCCTTGTGTGACTGTGGCACAGACATACATTCTTAGGACTGGATATTAACAGAAATATATTGAATCTGCTTCTGAGAGTTGAGACCCCACTGCGAGTGTCAGGCAGAAAGTGATCACCTGTCAAGGGTAAAGTAGAAGTTGCTTGAGGATAGATTATCTTCGAGGTTGGCTGTAACTCAACACTGAATGTTGCTCTTGACCATTTGATCCACGGTATCCTGTTGTTCTCACAGTATCCTACCATGTACAGCACGGACCCTGAGAACGGGCACCTTTTCAACTGCATTCAGCGTGCCCACCAGAACACGTGAGTGTCGGCCCCGCAGGCCCCTGGGGAGGTCTGCAGTGTTGTGTGTCCTCTGCCCAGCACCTCGGCCTTTGCCCCGTTCACTGAGTAGCAGCTGGGATGATGATTGGGAGTTAAAAGGGTCTTAGAAAATATGTCTGTGGACAGACTGAATATTCAGAGTTGTTATAAGAGTGGGGTTCTGGATAATCCTTCAAAAATGTCTTTCAAGTTACATTGGCCTTCAGCAGCATTTGCGAGGCTTCCTGTCTAAGCTGAGATTGAATCTCCCAGCCCTGGGGAGGGAGTGGCTGTGAGCTCTGGAAGGAAATCCGCTGGCATTAGCCACCACCTTCCTTGTTAGAGTATTCAGAGCTGTGGACTTTGGCTCCCACGCAGGAGGAAAGAGGGTAGATCCTAGTGGTAGGGCTTCTCCCTGCCCTCAGTGTTCAGTTTTACTCTCCAGTGTCTGACTCAGCAAATAAGAGCATAAGGGGTACGGGCACATGTCATATGGGCACTTTTTACAAAAAGGTCTCTGTCTATTCTAGGTTGGAAGTGTATCCTCCATTCTTATTTTTCCTAGCTGTTGGAGGTGTTTACCACCCGGTAAGTTTTCCCAAGGAGTTTTCATCTATTTGGATTTTTTTTTTTAAGATTTTATTAGAGAGTATGTGCATAAGGTGGGGGTAGGGAGTCAGGGGGAATCGCTGACCAAGGAGCCCGACATAGGACTGGATCCCAGTGTCCTGGGATCACAACCCAAGCCGAAGGCAGACCCTTAAATGACTAAGCCACCAGGCGCCCGTCTGTTTGGACCTCGTTCACTGAGCTATTAGGGAGGAGAGCAGGAAATGGACATTGAATGAACATCTTTAGTGTCCATTAAGAAGAATTTCATTCTTGTTAAAAAGTTCTTTAAGGCATATCGAACTTTCCCCATTTTTTTTAATAGATCAGGAGAAACCTCTTGGATACTATGAAACCATCCCAGGGGCAAATAGCCACGTAGAAAATAGAAGAATTTGAACCCAGGTCTGATCCTGCAGGGTTCATGTCCGTGATTTTCTCCTTTGTCATAGTCAGTCATTGATGGATCACCTGAGGTCACAGCGGTGAACGAAACAGACCCAGACACCGGGTTAACTTTTACCCGGGGTCATTGACTCTAGCACATAACTACATGATGCAGTTCGCCACAAGGCGATGCGTGCCACGGAGGAAAACCCAGCAGGCAGGTGGGAAGGGAGTTCTGGATCGGGAGGCCGCTGTGAGTGAGGAGGTCAAGTGAGGACTGTGCCAGCTGCCGAGGTGACAATGAGGCAAACGTTACAGAAGGGTAGGGAGCAAGTGTCGAGGGTGGTAGACATCTTTGGGCAAAGCGCAAGAGCAAGGCCCTGAGGCCAGAGCCCGTCCAGTCTGTCCGGTGAATAGTGACGGGGGCGGCACGGCTTCCGTGGGTAGCAGACCACAGGGCCTTGTAGGCCATGAGGGCTCGTGGCTGGAGTGTGGTCTGCGGTATACCTTACCTAAATAAAGGGCGACAAGCCAGTCCCTCTAATGAGGCATCCCAATGTCCACCCCTATCCCTTTTCCAGTCTGTCTGCCCTAGACTCCATTCCTGCGCTTAGGTCTCTAAAATACTCGAAGAACTACTCTGGGGACATCTGGTGGTAACTGTCTAACATTACAGCCAAGCAGGGCCTGGCAGAGACCAGGTTGCACATAGTGACTTAGGGGCCCGGGATTTTTATTTTCAGTGGTTTCACACACCTGATCATTAACCTTACCCCAGATCAACTAAACAAATCCTAAAGCACTAACCTTACCCCTTGGGACGCCACTGATGAATGGTGAAGGCACAGAAGACTGGTGTGCAATGTTTCATGTGCCCACTCCCCCTCCCAGTCTGTCCTGGCTCGTTTTGACCAGATGGTCACCCCCAGGATGGTGCTCACGTAGGACTAGTCATCTTACGTGAGTTTTACTCTCTCTTCTCAAGGGTCATGGAAGGGGGAGACTTCTGCCTCCAAGACCACATGTTCTGGGACGACAACATGACGCGCTCTGCCCACTTTTCCTAGCAGAGCCCTCAGCCCAAGTGCGGGCCGCAGCACAGCCTGCTCTGACCCCCTTCTGGGGGGCGATGAGGGGGGAGACTCAGAGATGCAGTGGCAGGCCCATGGAGACAACCAGGCTTCTCTGCCAGTCCTGCCTTGGAGTCAGGGTCCTCTTGGGGCTTACCCTTCACGCCCGACCCCCGGCCTGCCTCTCCCTCTCTCGTATGCCCACACCTCAGTCCCCAGGGCAAGCCAGAAGGTTCCTTCCATCCCATCCACCAGGAAGGTCAGCCCTCACCTTCCCCATCCACAAGCAGTTCGTAGAAGAATCACAGATCTTTGATGTTCCTGAGACAAATAACATGCCTCTACCCTAACTTTGTTGGGGGAGCGTTTTACCATATCCACGGAAGTTTTGGGAGAGCATTATGTCTTCAGCCCTAGATGTTAATGTTTCTCGAATGCCGATACTGACCCAGCCCTTTTCTTGCAGCGTATAGCTTCTGGCCTGGGCGTGGCCTGGATTGTTGGACGAGTTCTTTATGCTTATGGTTATTACACAGGAGGTGAGTACATCACGACATCTGCCAAGGAAACAAATTAAAAATCCCATGCCACTGTATTTTTCTTCTTAGCGGGGCTTTAAGAAAAGGGGAAGTACTTTGTTTAGGGGGCAGGTCAGGTATCTTCCTTCTCACTGACCTTCGAAAAGTAACAAAACTATTAGTACTGAGCACTTTCTGTGTGCCAGTTGCCGCTCTGAGATCCAGAGTATGCTGCTTAACGTGATAGCATTTCTGTGATGCAGATAGTGTGTCCTGTGCTATAGATGGAACACTGAGGCTCAGAGCTACTCGTGTAAACTGGGAAGCCGGGATTTAAACCCAGGCAGCCCGACCCCAGAGCCCCTGCTCCCAACCCACTACGATAAGTGGTTGCCCGAGAGAGAACAGGGAGAGATTTGGCTCTCCTTACCTCTTGAAAGTGGGGGCACTCCCAAAGATCCTGGAGCACAGTTGTTCTAATTATTATCCCCAGTTCTCTGAGGGTCCAGAGAAGACTCTGGGGACACATTTCTTGGCATGCCATAGCTGACACACTGGCCACTCCGGCCAGGCGTTGGTTGACCTCTTCAGACCAGATGCTCTGACGCGCAACCCCCGATGCCTTGCTAGAATGGCTCGCGGGTGTTGACAGCGTTGTCCTCTGTCTGGCACCTCCAGTCACCTCTGTTCTCTCTCCTGTTTCAGAGCCCAGCAAGCGGAGTCGCGGGGCCCTGGGCTCCATAGCCCTCATTGGCCTCATGGGCACAACCGTGTGCTCTGCCTTCCAGCACCTCGGTTGGGTTAAGACCGGCTTGGGCGGTGGGTCCAAATGCTGCCATTGAAGAACTACAGGGTCTTGAAAAACTCATTCGTTTTGAGTGACTTCACTTTTATTGTCAGTTACTTTTTTTTTTCTAAATATAATAAAAACTTACCTGGCCTTAGCCTCATACCTAAACCTGACTCTTTGCTGATTTCTTTTTTGAGTCTCCTTCTAGAAGAAGTAGCCTGTTCTACTGGATGGGAGAGGTGGTGGGTACTGAGCCCCCTCCTCACCCTTCCAGAGGATATTTACTGAGGCGAAGCCAGGGAAACATCCAGTTGTGGTAGAATGTTCATAGTCATGCCACAGCCGTGAAAAATTGGGGCCCAAGGAAGGAAAGTCTTTCAGCCTGAGTTGGGATATAAGAATATCTTACACTTACAGTTAACACCTACGGTAACAAGGATTATTTATTTATTTAAGGTTTTATTTATTCATTTGAGAGAGCACAAACAGGGAGAAGCAGACACCCTGCTGTGCTGGGAGCCTGACATGGGGCTCAATCCCAGAACCTGGAGATCATGACCTGAACTGAAGGCAGGCGCCACCAGCTGAGCCACCCAGATGCCCATTTTGAAAATTTCTATTAAAGATTGCTTCTACTGCAGCACCTGGGTGACTCAGTCAGTTAAGTGTCCGACTCCTGATCCTGGCTCAGGTCATGATCTGTCATGAGGTCAGTCTCCACATCGGGCTCCTAGGTGTGGAGCGTGCTTAAGCTTCTCTCCCTTTCCCTCTGTCCACCGCCCCACTCTCTAAATAAGTAAGTAAATAAAAACTTTTAAAGATTGCTTCTATTGCTTAAAAGCTCAAGTTATAGACTAATTTTATGAAACTTCACAGAGACACAAAGACCCAATAGCGTAGGTTCAAAACGGGGAAGGACACTGTCAGCACAAAATGGGGAAAACCAAACAGGTTCGGTTGACTTGGAGAAGGCTGCTGGCTGTCAGAATGAGGGCTGCCCCGGACAGAATGTGGCTGTGAATTCAATTCACGGAGGGATAGCATCTATACCTGTGCTGCTCAGTACTGTAGCCACGAGCCACATACGGCTGTTTACATTCAGATGAATAAACTGTAAGTAAAACTCAGTTCTGTAGTTGCTCTCGTCACCTTTCAAGGCTTCTTTGACCCGTGAGGATTAGAGATGGGGTCTGCACCCAGACCCGACTCTCAAATCCATGCTTTTTCTACTCTGCTCCTCCATCACCGGAGGCTGGAGTGCTCTCCTCGGTGACTGGACTCGTCGGCCGTGGCCGCATGACCACCCAGAGGCCAGCAGTGTACACTCTTGCTGTAGCTGGGACATCTTCCCCAGCATGGAGCAAAAGGAGGAAAATGAGGGCTGTTTTCATAAAGCTTTAACTTGCATTCCTTTTATATTAAAATGTCCTTTATAATAAATGATGGTGTTTGTGAATGGTATTTGAATATGAATGAATGAATATAATGAAGTGAATGGTATTTGTGGTCCAGACTTGAGAAAAACTGACTTTATAACAGGCTGGGGTTATGGTTTCGTTTTTTTGGTTTTTGTTTCTCTTGTTTAGTTTTTCGTAAGCAGTGCACCTCGGATGAGAGAACTTGTGGTTTCCTTTCACATCACACAGTCTGGGCATCAGGGAAGCAGCACAGGGGCGGCCTGGGGATGAAGGGACGTTTTCACCTTTGTTGCAAGTCTGGACGGGATGTAAAGTCATGTGATCCATCTTTGTCATTTTGCTCTTGTGGAATGGGCTCCAATGAGGTTTTATAGGAACCCCACCACGTGAAATGATGCTGTGATTGAAGAGGGGAGCCCAGAGCTCGGCCTTTCCACTTCCCCAGGCGCCCCACCCAGGGTGCCTGAATCCATTGTGTACATCTCTGCTGCGGAGAGTAACAGAGCTACTTTCTGTTCAATTCCTTTGTCTCATGGAGAAAAAAAATTTTTTTGGTGTAAGTACTGCCCCTCACTGCTCGTCTAGCAGTGTATGTCCCAGAGTCGGTTTATTTCTGTGGAGAAACACATTCTGGCCTTTGCTGTAGGAGACAGAGAACCATTCGGGTCTAATTACTCCGCATTGCACCGCAGGGTACCCCGCAGCAGGGAGCTGTGTGCCCTCAGGACAGGTTTATTAGCCTCCCTTAGCCTCAGTTCACCCGGCTGGATGGGGATAATGATAACACTTCCCACAGAAAGTTCTTGAGCTCAAACGAGAGCACACGCACTTTGCATGCCAGACTGCGCGGTGCACTCCCGGGCGGGAGGTGTGGGAAGCGCGGGCGCCCCCTGCTGGTGAAGCTTCATGCATCAGTAGGCAGCAACCAGGGGACCTGACCAACCTCTTAGGCTCTAAGGAGCCAGGGTTTGCCCGTGATGGGGTTTGCAGAAGTTACCAGCAATTGGTGGTGAACTGGGAGCAGATGTCTCTCCCCAGAGTGGGTGGGCATCACCCAATCTGTTTGGGACCCAGACAGAGCAAAAAAGATGGAGAAAAGGGGAGTTTGATCTCTACTTGAGCTGGGACACCCGTCGTCTTCTGCCCTCGGTTCTCGGTTCTCGGGCCTTGGGACTTGGGCTTAGACCCTCTGCCCCCGTGGTTGTTAGGCCCTCAGACTCGGACTGGATCACAGCCCCCACTTCCATGGGTCTGCAGAGGGCAGACGGGGGGCCTTCTCAGCCTCCAAGATTATGTGAGCCGATTCTTCTCATAAATCTTCCCTTACATCCACCTGCCTGCTCCCTTTTCTACTCCGCTGTGTCTCTGGACAACCTGACTCACGCAACTAACACACATAAACTGTTTCCCTGAAAGGCAGAGAAAGGGGCAGGACGAGGACCCCCACAACAGGCTGAGAACTTCCCATGGCCTGACGGCTCTAAAAAGACAGGCAGTGTGTGTCAGGATGGGGAAGGACACGGAGCCTACGAGTTCCCCGGGGCCACAGCATTCCTGACAGCCACGGAAGCCCAGCCTTGTGTCGCGAGTGCAAAGGACAAACCCCTGGCCTTCCACTTGGAACTTCAGCCCTATGCTGCGGACTAGCATTCCGTGGAGACGGGGTTCATTTTAAAACACGAAGCTGAAGGGATTAACAGTGATTTATTTCTTCTTCATGTGCTACAGTAGCATACAGCTAATCCATATATATAAAAAAAGAGCAGGCTCTCTGTCCTGCAAGGGCCGGGGACTGATTTCCTCTACCAGCACCGAGTGGAAAAGTGCTTCCCTCTGGCAGGTGACCATCATGCAGAACGTGACCCGTCTGTCATCACGATCCGACCGTGGGCTCTCAATGAAATGACACGGGCCCAGAGCGTAAACATGTCGATGAGCAGGAAATCCTGCCCGCTTACTCCACCAGGAGCCTAACTGGGAAATAGGTCTTTGAGGCAAACCGGAGCCCGAGCATCGTCAGTGGCTCAGATCTGTGGGAGGAGGATAATCCTGGTCCCTCTCTCCGTTCTCCAGAAGGGGGTAAAAGATTTCCCAGACAAGTGCTTTGAGCACAACCGCAGCTTCCTTGATTAGTATCTAAAAGGCACTCGGGCACATTTTCAGTTAGGAAAGGGACTGAGACATGAAGAAGAACACTGAGCCGATCTCTTCTCCCAAAAGACACAGTTTGGGGTTTGGACTGGAAGCCTGTTCCGTGGAGATCCGGTCCCCGCTCCGCCCCGGGCACGCCGCCCATTTTCAAAAGGCCGACTCCACATCCCCCATCTCCACGCACACAGTCTTCAGCTGCGAATAATACTCGATTGTCACCCGGCCGTTCTCTCTGCCGAATCCTGAAAGGAAGAGGGGGTGAGGATGACCCACGTGACTGAAAAGTCCTCAGTGAGCGTCAAGGACAGGCCCGGCTGACCCCAGCAGGGGAGGAACACAGAACTGACAAGGTTTGGGATGAAGTCCTCAGCTGCTCTGATCAGCAATGGAGCGAGGCAGGGGGAAAAGGGACCCACTGGCCTTCGGGGAGGGGGACAGGGAAATAGCCATGTCTCGTCTCTACGACAGGAATCTGAACTTATATACCTACCGTTTCAGGTTGAGATCTGAAAACGTTCAGGCTTTCCCATCCAGTGTGAAAACAGTCCCTACTACGACAATCAGCGGATGCCTCCGAAAGTTGCTGCTAACCTGGGGCGCCTGCCTGGCTCCACCGGTCTTGATCTCAGGGTCGTTAGAGGGAGCCCGGTCATCTGCTTCAGATTCTGTCTCTCTCTGTCTCCCTCTGCCCCCCACCCTGCTCCCTCTCTCTCAAACCCCCAAAAAACAAAAACAAAAAAAAGAAAAAGAAAGATTGCTTCTATTGCTTAAAAGCTAACCCTATAGACTAACTCTGAGATTATGAAATAAACAGAAATGCACAGACCTGACTGCACAGGTCCGAATGGGGACGGCCACCTTCCCAACAAAATGTGGAAAACGCAGGGAGTCAGCTTGGGATTCTCTCTTCCTCTACCCTTCCCCCCTACTTGTGTGCACAAGCTCGCTCTAAAATAAATATATTGTAAGAAAAAAAAAAAGTTCGTGCTCACTGAAAACTTAACTCTACAGCAGAGATTTTTTAAACCTTTTCTTACACCAAATCTGTTAAGGGCAGCTTGCTTTCCCACCCTGCCAACTCGTAACACCGGGGACTCTTCAGGTAGCCCAGTCACTGGGTCACACGCCACAGGGCCAGCATCCCACACCTGCCCTCTCATGGCACCCGGCCTCAGGCTCATGCAGGTCTGCCTCCAAAGGGCAAGGCCACATCCCCACACATTCACGCCTCCACGGGCGCCATTCAAAGGTGATTTGTCTACAACAGCCCTGACAAGGCCTGGCTCTGGCCTTTGTCTCCTTCCACACCCCGAGCACAGAGCTAGCTGGGTGGGGTCGCCCAGGTCGCTTCTCCTCCCATCTGGCCATGTTTCATTCTCTCTCTCATGCCAGGTAGACGAACTGAGCGCATGGATCCAAACACGCCAACATGAGGAAGGGAGAGGTGACCTAACAGGCCGCGCTGAGGCCTTCGCTGCACATTCCAAACCTTTCCCTGCACCCACATTTGTCTTAATAAAGCAGCATCTGATGCCCCGTCTGCATTCTGTACCCATGTGCGCAGCTCCTCTAGGCCTACACAGGGATGAGGGGGGTCAGAGGAGCGTGACGAGGGAATGCCAGGCTAAGAACAAAACATAAACCCAACAGCCACCATCTCGTCAGCTCTCCTCAGACTCTGGATGTCGCTAACACTGTCATGGCCACGGATGCGGGCCAAGAGGCCAGGGCTCAGGCTCTTCGCGTGGCGCCCCCACAGTCAAAACCGATCTTCAGGGAAAGGTAGGGGAGACTATGGAGAACATTTACAGGCAACAAGATACAAGAGAACCTCGGAGTAAGGGCTCTGCCCTGGCCGCCTCGAGGCTCCTCCTCACACACGGGGCCTCCACATGCGCTGTTACAGTAACACGCGCCTGACGGACCGCATCCACGTCAGCAACGGGCGGCAGCTGAGGGACCGCATTCCTGGATGGCGTCCAGGGCAACCCTAGTGACTCTAACTGCTGTTGAAAACAAGTTAATATCTGCCTGCTGAGATGTCAGAGCCACCTGACCTCTAAAAACTCCACAGCTGGGGATCTGCCTTCGGCTCAGGTCATGATCTCGGGGTCCTGGGATCGAGTCCCACATCGGGCTCCCTGCTCAGCGGAGAGCCTGCTTCTCCCTCTGCCTCTCTTCCCCGACTTGCACACACACTCTGTCTCTTTCAAATAAGTAATAAAATCTTAAATACAATACACACTCCACAGTGGACGGCAACGACCACCCCAAGGAGGGAACATGCGGAGCGGATTTACGCCTCCAGCAATCACAGACCATGAAGAAAAACCAATTCCACCCACGAGAGGAACTTCTTCGAGACGTCTACCAGCTGTTCACAAGCTAGGCTACACACACGTAAGAACCTTCTGGATGGCTTTTGCAGGAAGAAAAAGCTGCTTGGCTTCGATTCCCAGAGACTGCTCTGGTGGGTCTGGGGAGAACCAGGAATCAGGGTACTTTTCGGATAGTATGTTCGGATCCCGGTTTTGGAAGCTGGTCTGTAGGGCCTGAATGATGACCACTATCCCGAGAGGCCTGGTTTGCTTTCGCACTCGCCGGCTCCTCACCTGACCTCTTGTATCCTCCGAAGGGCAGCTCCACGGGGCTGACGTTGTAGTTGTTGATGAAACACATACCAGCCTGCAGCCCGGCCACCACTCTGTGCGCGCGCTGGATGTCCCTGTGAAGAGAAAACGTGACAGAACAAGCTGCTTATTCATAGCTTTGCTCCTGCTCTAACAGGAAAAGTTAGGCTACCAGTTCTAAAGGTCTCAAAGAATTGCCAAGTTCTTGTTTCTTCACTGGGTTTTAAAATCTTGTGGCATTCCTGCAAAACAGAGAAGGACCTGAGATTTATAGTCTCATCTGAAAGCATCTATAAGTCGCAGCAACAAGGGGGCCAAACACTTTGGGAGAAAAAGAGTCTTTTTAACAAACAGTGCTGGAACAGCTGGTGACCCACATGTCCACCAAGAGGAAGGTCAATCCCTTTCTATACTATACTGAGTTCATAAATACGAACTCAGATGGATCACAGACCTAAAATGTCAGAGAAAAAACCATAAAGCTCTTCAAAAAGAACAAGAATAAGTCCCCAGGACCCTGGGTTAGATAAAGCCTTCTTAGACATGATACCAAAAGTAACAGACAAAAAGAAAAGAAACAGAATGAGACTTGGTCAAAATTTACAATTTTTGTACTGCAAAGGAGACTATCAAGAAAGTGAAAAAGACAACTCCTGGAAACGCAAATCAAAACTACATTGAGGGGGAGCCTGGGGGGCTCAGCCAGGTGAAGTGTCTGCCTTTAGCTCAGGTAGTGATCCCGGGATTCCGGGATCGAGTCCCACGTCAGGCTCCCTGCACAGAAGGGAGTCTGCTTCTCCCTCTCCCCCTGCTGATGCTTGCTCTTAAATAAGTAAATCTTAAAAAAAAAAAAAAAAAAAAAAAAAAAAAAAACCTACACTGAAACACCACTTCACACCCACCAGGATGGTAGAAACCAAAAAGGCGGAGAGAAGCACGGGATGCCCCAGATGTGGAGAAAGTGGCCCCTCCCACATCATTACTGTTGCCCCAAGAGGCCACACTGCCTCTTGGGGGAACAGCTGAGCACTGCCTCAAAGAGTCAAGCAGAGTCATCATATGATCCAGCAATTCCACCCCAAGGTATGCAGCCCAGGCAGAAATGAAACATAACCACACAGAGACTCGGATGCAAGTGTCAACAGAAACATCATGCAAAAGAGCAAAACAGTAGAAACAATCCAAATGTCCAGCAGGTGAATGAACAAGACGTATCCATACATATTATTCTGGAAGTAGTGACACCTGCTACCATATAAATGAACCCTGGGAACATTCTGAGTCAAAGAAGCCAGTCAAAAAAAAGAACAAAAGAAAACATTTTTAATTATATGTTTTTGGCCTATATTATATAGATCGGTGGGGTATAGAAACTACATTATGATCTAATCTCTATCTTTTGCATTTTGTTAACATAGTATTCAACCTATTTCTGACTCCAAGTTTGATAACCCATGCAAATATGTATATCATAAACATGATTTGGATTAAAATAATCTTAATGTAGACCAAAAAAAAAGGTATCGTGTCATCAAATACTGAGATGAAAAGTGGAACATTTCATCAGTGATTGTACTGACTTATGTCCATCAGTCCAAATACTCTGATACTTACAATTATTTGGGTAGCTAAAGTGATGTATAAGTGGTTGAGTTAAATTGGTTAATGTTAGCAATACACGTCCTTCGTGAGAATTTTCATGTACTCTCTGCTACATATAACATAAAATTTGTGGACGTGAGCATAAAATACTATGTGTACACTATAATATATATGAGGCATTATAAAAATGTGTTATTATTACATTAATAAAATTTTAAATGAGACCAGAAAAAAAAAAAGCCAGTCACAAAAAGTCACATACTATATGATTCCATTTATACGAAATAGTCACAACAAGCAAATCTGCAGCTGGGGCAGGTGGATTAGTGGTGCCCAGGGCCTGGGGGGAGGGAACAGTGAGGAATGACTGCTCATATTCGTGGGATGCTAAAAATGTTCTAAAATTAGGTTATGGTGACGGTTGCACAACCCTATAAATACACTAAAAAACAGTGAACTGTATGTTTTAAATGGGTAAATTACATGGTACAGATTATCCTACACAGCTGTTAAAAAAGGAGCGGCGTGCTGGAGTCACCCTCTGTGAGATCCTCTCCCCGGCCTGCAGCAGCAGAGACCAGACACTTAACCCAGCCAGTCCTCGCTGCGAAGAAAGCAGCTCCTGAGAAGACAGGGCAGGACTCTGGGAGTTTCCGTAAGGGTGGATCCCGCTGTCCAAGTCCATGGGCTGGACAACACCGAGAGGGAACCCTGACATCACTGTGGTCTTGGGGCAATTACGGTATGTTCAAGTAGGTTCATCAGTTACAACCAACGCACCCTCTGGACAGGGACACTGATGATGGTGGGGGGGGGGGCAGGGTTTATGGGAAATCTCTGTGCCTCGCTTTCCACTGAACCTAAAATTACTCTAAAATATAAAATCTACTCAAATATAAGTAACAAGCAAACAAAAAAACAACAGCTCCTCAATCTTCTCTTTCTTCAGGGTTCTTTTTTTTTTTTTTAAAAGATTTTATTTATTTGAAAGACAATGAGAGAGAGAGCACAAGTAGGGGGGAGGGGGAGAGGGAGAAGCAGGTGTGGGACTCGATCCCACGACCCGGGGATCATGACCTGAGCCAAAGGAGGACAGTTAACCAACTGAGCCACCCAGTGCCCCTACACTGTTTCATTCATCAGACCGTCCAGGGGGACCTGGGTCTTCTTTCCCAGGTTCCTCACCACAAAGCTATAAAAAAAACTGAGCCAGCATAATTCCAAGTATAAAGCAGTATAAAATAATTCCAAAGTGTAAAGCAGTCCCAGAGAACCACCCATAACCGCCACAGACTAATCAAAGTTTGAATATGGTCAAGCCGTCTGCAATCATCTTCAAGGAAACTGTACTCCCAAATCACTTCTTACTTGTATTATAGTGGTTGATGTTTATGTGTAAGATACTAATCACAATTTTACTTACGAGAGTCACAACTGGAGACAAGAGCCTGAACGAAAAAAGGCCCACGTATTTAAAAAAGCATTCCAAACAGGAACTACTCTAAAGTTGTGAAAAAATCACCTTTTTGGAGAATACTGCCCAGTGTTTAGATGCTTATCGGTTTCTAAATTCCTTGACATGCAGGTTTTCAGTAGGCACCCAACCTGATGCTTTACACAGATCAGAATCTTAACCTTAGTTCAATGAATGAATGAAATAGGACGGAATGTTCATCAACACTGTTTACAGGTCAATTTCAATGCAACAGCAGGGGGCTCTGGCCGGTCAGGGCAAACTAGAGACGCTTCTCTGGCACCTTTGGACCTCACCTGGAGCAGA
Organism: Enhydra lutris kenyoni; assembly: GCF_002288905.1. Lineage (NCBI taxonomy): Eukaryota > Metazoa > Chordata > Mammalia > Carnivora > Mustelidae > Enhydra > Enhydra lutris. Next base: position 24,345,999 of record NW_019154109.1, on the reverse strand, counting down.
AAATGCTGATGAAACGTCAACTCCAGAGAGGAAATGAGAGCAGTGGCCTCTCTGGGCAGATCCAGCATACATCCCCTGTTCCTGCAAAGCTGTCTGAGGTGTCCTTCCCCACGTACCTGGTAAAGACCCCAGCCGCTAAGCCAAAAGTGGTATCATTGGCTCTTTCCAGGACCTCAGCTTCAGTGTCAAATGGTAAAATGGACATAACTGGTCCAAAGATCTCCTCTTTCACGCAGGTCATGTCGTCTCTGCAGTTAGCTGCAAACATCGTAACAGAGCCAGACATCAGTGACGGGATTACCGTGCTTGGCGCTTGAAAATGCCTTCTCTGCAGTAAGGACGAAACACACAACCCTAAGAACGCCTGAGAACCCTGCTCAAAACACCAGCTGCAGCCCAGCCTCGAGGTCTGCGACTCCTCACGGATCTACAAAGATGACAAGTCTGCATCAAGAGGTGGTAGAGCTTGGTGTACAAAGTACAAAAAGCACTCTGGTCACCTGTATGTCACACTCTACTTTGGGGACACCTGCACTCTCTTAAAGATATAATAAATAACTCTTAGGCTGTGCTTCAGGATAGTTCATTATGTTCTAATTCTCTGAAAAGCGGTAATCCACATATGACATTTAGGGAAACGATTGGCCACAATATTAAATTACCCAAGAGTCCCAGGAAATACTTTATCACCTCCTGTGGGTTGGTAACACCGGGTGGCTCTGTACGCAGTGACTTCCCTGTCCCAGAGTCAGGGCTGACGCGGGCTTGCAGTAGCAGCTGCTGCGAGGGAGGGCAGGTTCCCATCCGAGACGGAACATCTACTGTAGTTTAGCCCCCAGATCTTAAGGGATCAAAAATTAACCCAGACTCTGTTGTGACTCCCACACTTTAATACGAATAAAAATGAACCGGGGGCTTATTAAAAAGCAGGATCACTAGGCCCCACTCCCTGTGAGTTACACTGAGGGTGGGAGGCAGGAATCGGCCCCTTTAACACGTTTTCCAAGTGGCACCGACGTCATGGACCACAAACCAGACTTTCAGAATCACGGGAATAAACCTTAGTTTGGTCAGCTCCCTGTTCTTTGCCCAGGTTCACAGCCTGTTTAAGCATAACTTTTTTTCTTCATTGTAAAATATATAATCCCTGCGAAAAACGTGGACTATTCAGCAATGCACCAAGTATAACAAAAATCACCTCTAATCCCCAGCAACCAGAGAAATCCACTGTTAATATTAGGATGCAAACTCCATTCCTTCTCTCTCCCATGCATACATTTATTTTTTAATACATCTGGGTTAATACCATACACACCACTGTTTAATCTCTATTTTTTATTTATATCTAAAAATACATTGTAAGCTTTTCCTATTCACTTAATAAGTACGAGCTAATCCACGGTATGGATGGTAGGCTCACAGCTTTCAAACCTCAGCAGATCTTTTTTTATTGTGAGGGCTTAAGGCTAAAATGCATCAGATAATCAAGTGCTGGGAAGGGACACCGCTGTCAACCTTAGGGACAAGGATCCGCTCCATCTATCCTCTAGACAAGGTGTAAGGAATGGAATTACACAACATAATTTGATCTGTATATAGTTTTTTAAAGCCTATGAAACTACTGATTTTTTTTTTTTTTTTTACTATTTTTTAACTTCGAACTAACATATATTATTAGCTTCAGAGGCAGAGGTCAGTGATTCATCAGATTTAGAGAACACCCAGTGTTCACTGCATTCTGTACCCACCTAATGCCCATCACCCAGTTACCCCATTCCCCCACCCTTCTCCCCTCCAGCAACCCTCAGTTTGTTTCCTATGATTAAGTCTCTTATGGTTTGTCTCCCTGATTTCGTCTTATTTTTCTCCTCCCCCTCCCCTATGCTCCTGTTTTCTTTTTTTCTTTTTTAAGATTTTATTTATTTATTTGACAGAGAGAGAGGTCACAAGTAGGCAGAGAGGAAGGAAGCAAGTTCCCCGCTGAGCAGAGAGCCCGATGCAGGGCTCGATCCCAGAACCCTCGGATCACGACCTGAGCCGAAGGCAGAGGCTTTAACCCACTGAGCCACCCAGGCGCCCTCCTGTTTTCTTAAATTCCACATATGAGTGAGAATATATAATTGTCTTTCTCTGATTGACTTATTTCACTTAGCATAATACCCTCTAGTTCCATCCGCATCATGGCAAATGGCAAGATTTCATTTTTGATGGCTGCGTAGTATTCCATTGTAGGTATATACCACATCTTCTTTATCCATTCATTTGTCAATGGACACCTCAGCTCTTTCTATAGTTTGGCTGTTGTGGACATTGCTGCTATGAACATTGGGGTACAAGGGCCCCTTCAGATCACTACATTTGTATCTTTGGGGTAGATACCTAGTAGTGCAATTACTAGGTCAAAGGGTAGCTCTATTTTCAACTTTTTGAGGAACCACCATACTGTTTTCCAGAGTGGCTGCACCAGCTTGCATTCCCACCAACAGCATAAGGGGGTTCCCCTTTCTCTGCATCCTCGCCAACAGCTGTTGTTAATTTTAGCCATTCTGGGGGCACCTGAGTGGCTCAGTCATTAAGTGTCTGCCTTCAGCTCAGGTCATGATCCCAGGGTCCTGCGATCAAGCCCCAGAGCAGGCTCCCTGCTCTGCGGGAAGCCTGCTTCTCCCTCTCCCACTCCCCTGCTTGTGTACTCACTCTCACTGCATCTCTCTGTCAAATAAATAAATAAAATCTTTAAAAAAAGTTTTTTTTTAAATCCATTCTGACTGCTTTGAGGTGATATCTCACTGTGGTTTTGATTTGTATTTCCCTGATTCCAAGTGATGTGGAGCACTTTTTTCACGTTGTCTGTTGGCCATTCGGATGCCTTCTTTGCAGAAATGTCTATTCTTGTCTTCTGCCCATTTCTTGACTATTTGTTCTGTGGGTGCTGAGTCTGGCAAGTTCTTTATAGATTTTGGATACTAGCCCTTTAACTAATCTGTTGTTTGCAAATATCTTCTCCCATTCTGTCAGTTGTCTTTTGATTTTGTTGACTGTTTCCTTTGCTGTCCAAAAGCTTTTTATCTTGATAAAGTCCCAGTAGTTCATTTCATCCTTTGTTTTCCTTGCCTTTGGAGACGTGTCTAGCAAGAAGTTGCTGTGGCTGCGCTGCCTGTGTTCTCCTCTAGGATTTTGATGGATTCCTGTGTCACAGTTAGGTCTGTCATCCATTTTGAGTCTATTTTTGTGTGTGGTGTAAGGAAATGGTCCAGTTTCATTCTTCTGCAGTGGCTGTCCAATTTTCCCAACACCATTGGTTGAAGAGACTGTCTTTTCTCCAATGGATATTCTTTCCTGTTTTGTCAAAGATTAGTTGACCATAGACTTGAGGGTCTATTTCTGGGTTCTCATTCTACTTCACTGATCTATGTGTCTGTTTTTGTGCCAGTACCATACCATCTTAATGATTACAACTTTGTAATAGAGCTTGAACTTTGAGATGGTGATGCCACCAGTTTTGCTTTTTCAACATTCCTTTGGCTATTCGGGGTCTTTTCTGGTTCCATACAAATGTTAGGATTATTTGTTCCATTTCTGTGAAAAAAGTTGATGGTATCTTGATAGGGATTGCCCAGAATGTGTAGCTTGCCCTAGGTATCATAGACATTTTAACAATGTTTGTTCTTCCAATCCATGAGCATGGAACATATTTTCATTTCTTTGTGTCTTCCTCAAATTCTTTCCTGAGTGTTGTATAGTTTTCTGAGTACAGATTCTTTGCCTCTTTGGGTAGGTTTATTCCTAGGTATCTTTCGGTTTTTGGTGCAACCATAAATGTGATCAACTCTGTAATTTCTCTTTCTTCTGTCTCATTGTTAGTGTATAGAAATGCAATTAATTTCTGTCCACTGGTTTTATATTCTGCCATTTTGCTGTATGAGTTCTAGCAATCCTGGGATGGAATCTTTTGGGTTTCCACATAGAATATCACACCATCTGCCAAGAGTGAGAGTTTGACTTCTTCTTTGACGATATGGATGCCTTTCATTTGTGTTGTCTGATTGCTGAGGCTAGGACCTCTAGTACCACGTTGAACAGCCATGAAACTACTTGATATTTTTATAGGGACACTAAGATATATTGTATATAGGGATATAAGATATACTGTAACATAACAGAGGAAAGCACAACAACAACACGACCTAGAGCAGTGGGCACCTCTGAGGTAGGGGGAGAAGTAAAAGGGTTGAGGACAGCAGGACGACCACACACTTGTCTGTCCAAACCAGGAGATGTTTAAGATTGAAAAGACGTGCTAAAAATTATTAAATTACAAAATTTTTTAAATATTGCCAGACTGTCTGACAAACTGGTTTTATTATACTGATGAGATATTGTTCAAAGAAAAACATATTCTTCAGCAACTTTCCTGAGAAACGAAATTCATTATTTTATCAAACATGACCTTCCTTTTTTTTTTTAGCTCCTTGCTTCCAGAACAACAGGTGTCGACCCAGTTAAGTCTCAGGTAAACTAATGCACGGTGCCGTCCAAGAGGAAGGAAACTAATCCACACTCCCATCCACACGGGAGGTAAGGAAGAACTTCTACTCCTTAAATCTGAGCGATGAGGACGTGGTTTACCAACACTTGCTGTATACCGTATACATATTTTATAAATATCCTATTCTGACACTTAATTCAAACAATTTAAAAGCAAACAAGAAGGGGACGTACTCAGTACACAAGGTCTCATGTAATATCCGTCCTTCAGTTTGGGATCTTCGGGTACATGTACGTCTCCACCACATAGCACTTTAGCACCCTGCCGGAAAAGAAAAAAAGATGCTTATTTTCTGCTTAATGTACAACCCTGGGGCACCTGAGTGGCTCAGTTGGTTAAAACATCTGCCTTCAATTCAGGACATGATCTCGGGGTCCTGGGTTCGAGCCCCGAATTGGGCTCCCTGCTCAGCAGGAAGTCTGCTTCTCCCTCTCCCTTTGCCCCTCCCCACCTGCCGCTTATGCTCTCTAATAAATAAAATCTTAAAAAAAAAAGTACAACCCTGAAATGCATCCCTGAAACGTTCAGTGTGTCCTGAGCAGGCGCCTAGTCACTCCACTGCAGGAACAAAACAGAACATAGCCAAGGACACTGTGACATCGCGAGCCAAGCGGGTATTAGCACAGGCAAAGTGCACCCAGCAAGGAACGTGGAATGATTCCCCTCCGCCTTGCCCCAGCCCATCTCCACTTGTTTCGCACCTGCTCCTTTGCCAGCTTAACAAACCCGAGGACTCGCTGCAGGTGTGGGCGGTTGATGAGGGGACCCATCCTCGTATCTTCCAGAAGGGGATCTCCGATTTTTATCTTCTCGGTCCGTTTCACCACTTCCCTTGTAAATTCATCAAGAATCTCCTTTTGCACAAATACTCTTGTGCCATTACAACAAACCTGAAGGACAGACACAAATATGTACGTGTGTAGGGAAGGAAAAGGGAAAAGAGGGAAGACTCCAACAGCTTTTTTTTTCTTAAAAGAGACAGTATACCTTTTTTAAAAGGTTAGTTCCAGCTCTAAAAATTATCCCCATCCTGGACAGAATTACCCATGGAATTGTGGACATACCACCCTCTCAGCAAAGAAACCTCCTGCCGTTCGAGAGGAAAGTTCTAGCTTTTTGTTTGTTTACATTTCCTCAAGGCCGTTCACAGACCCCCATGAGTTCTCCTACTGCCTCCTGTCAGAGGCTCGGTGAGGCTGTGTATTTTAAGAGGCAGAGGAGATGGGAGAGGAAGAACAGACCAAGAACGAAGGGCTCGAACCTAATGAAAACCTGAGGCATTTCACAGCAAACTTCTCTGTCTCTAAAATCACAAATCATTTATGACCATTTAGATCCTCCCGTAGAACGTGAGCACAAATACTGTTCAAATGTTATCGGAACTGCAGATACAAAGTCCAAAAACAGAGCCAAGTACCCATGTTCACAGAATAATGAAGACGTATCAAAAGGTCACAGGAGATGCCATGAGTCAAATCTGCAATTATCTGAGGGTCAAAATAAATGATGGCAGTAAATGGACTGTAATCCATAGAATGAAGGAAGAATCCATAGTCCGTAATAGTAAAAATAAATGAGTGGAAAAAAATATGGGAGAAGGGAAAGTTCCTTCTCATAGAGGAGAGTGAACTAATAAATGCAGAAAAACAGAACTGGGAAATCACCATTTGGGAACCCCCATAAAAGAAAGTGTTTCCAGCAAAAATCATCCAAGGGTGTTACGACTAGTGGGGGAGAGCCCGGGGAGGCACAGAATCCTCTCGCACGGTCTGCTCTGTGACCCGTCTTCCCACAGAGGGAGACACAGTGACTTCCCAGAGAAGATGCCCCTCAACAGACACCCCTCAGCAGAGTCAACTAAACCACTAAGAGGGGCACAACATGACTTCTGAGGTGCTTTTTGTCTCAAACCCATAACCCAAATCTTATCAAAAGGAAACACGAGACAGACCCCAAATGAGGGACATTCTACAAAATAAATAGCTTCTATTCTTCAAAAATGTCAAGGTCCTGAAAAATAAAAATAATTGAACAGCTGACTGTTCCAGGATAAAGGAAGCTGTGGGGACACAATTAAAGGCAACATTCCTTCCCAGATTCGATCCTGGACTAGAAAAAAGAAACTATGATTTTGCTTTGTTTGTTTCTCCTAAAAGGACTAATGTCAAGCAAATGGCAATATGTGGGGACTCCTGGGTGGCTCAGTTGGTCAAGCATCTGCCTTCAGCTCAGTTCATGATCCAGGGGTGCTGGGATCGAGTCCCGCATTGGGCTCCCTGCTTGGCAGGAAGCCTGCTTCTCCCTCTACCCCTCCCCCTGCTTGTATTCCCTAAAAAATATATAAAATCTTTTGTAAAAAATGACAATATGTAGATGGGGCTGCAGAGTGCGTATACTCTACCTGAGGTTATTGATTGTCCTAAGTGCACCATGCTTACATAAGAGAATGCACTTGTTTCTAGAAAATACACACAGGAATGTAAAAGTTACACATCTTAAGCCTGCAACTTTCAAACACTTCAGGAAAAAAAATGCATACATAGGTATAGAAAGAGAAACAGAATGACAAAGGAAACGTGATAAAATGTTAACATCTGAGAAAGGCGGCTCAAGGGTACACGGCATTCTTCACCCTCTCTGTGCAACACTTCTGTGAGTCTGAAATTATTTCAGAACAAAAAGCTTTAAAACATGCTATTCGACAAAGGGGTGAGATTCCTCTGAAACCTCCTCCCGGGACAGGTGCATACCTCGCCCTGCGTGAGGAAGTTGGCCATCAGCGCCCCCTTCACAGCGTTCTCCATGTCACAATCCGAGAAGATGATCAGGGGGGATTTGCCTCCCAGCTCCAAGGTAACAGGTTTGATTCCCTTAGCTGCCATCTCCATGATCTGACAGAAGGAGAACACGCACACTCGGGAGGGTCACACGTATAAACAGCAAGCGGCGTCAGCCAGACCCTCAGCCTCCAGGCCCCTCGGACTGCGCACCACCCGCAGCCTTGCTCCTATCGGGGACCCTGCCCTTCGCCTACTTATCCTCTTCCAGAACCCCGAGGAGAGTCCGCAGGACTGCACCTGACATTCTGGAGAGGGAACGCATTTTCAAACTGCCGTTCATTCACGTGTCACAGGCGGAAACTCTCACTACCGTTACTGCGCTCAAGGCTGACAGCTAAGCTCAAAACGATACATCAGAAATAAACTGCTTTGGTGAGGCTGTGACGTGTTTAAGCCTGATGATTCACAGACCCGCACCCCTGGGGCAAATAAGACATTACATGTTAGTAAAAATAATTTTTAAAAAAGAAATAAGAAATAAGTTGAGCGAGTACCCTTCCTTCCGAGGTGGTCGCTGCAGAGGCCCTAAGACACCAGGGACCCAAGTGGCAGCCCAGACCCCGCGCTCTGAGGCACAGGCAGGAGCTGATGACTTCCATCCGCTCGGGGACCGGCCGCCAGCCTAACGTTCTCCTCATCCCACTGCACTCCCTGCCGGCGCCCCACGTTGCCAGCACACTTCCGCTCTCCGCCCCGATCCCCACGGCCTCCCTCCCAGGACTGGGTGAGATCGGAGGCGAGGCCTCCCACGTGGGCTCTGGGCAGGCCTGACGCTGCCGTTTGTGGGACCCGATACCGGTTTGATCTTTACCTTCGAGCCGGTGGGCACACTCCCAGTGAAGGAGACCTTGGCCACGTCGGGGTGCTGACACAGAAACTGGCCCGTGGCCGCCCCTCCCTGCACCACATTGAAGAGCCCCGGGGGCACGCCGGCCTCCGTGTAGATCTCGGCCAGCAGCAGCACGGACACCGGCGTGAAGGGAGACGGCTTGAAGACCATGGCGTTACCTGCGCGAACCCAAGACACGAGAACACAAGACTTCTTGAGGCCGGTGATCCTCTGAGCACAGGACAGGAGAACAAGCCAAAGACAACTCCAAGTGTTTCCCGTCCCCCCTCCAACCCCCCATCAACTCCTAGACCCGCACCGGTACGAGTAAGTAAACTCAGCTTGTTCCTCTCACGTTGGCTCCTTGCCATGGGCAGATCCAGGCCAGCACTAGTCCAGGCTTAACCAGGAACACCCGACACTCGCATTTCCAGGCCTTTCCACATCTATTATCTCATTTAACGCATGCCATAGCAGGAGGAAGTGCTGTGCTCACTCCCATTTTACAGAAGTTGAAACGGAAGACCCGAAAGGTTAATTCTGATGAGTCTCCAAAGCTAGTGACTTAGCTCTATTCCTCCTGTCCCAGCTGCCTTGGCCTCGCACGGGAATTTGCAGAAAGCAGAAGGGCACAAAGCACGACATGAGGAAAGCTCCATCTCCACACAGCGTCCCAGCCCTAGTGCTTTCCTTAACGTCAGGATTTTTTTTCCCGAGATACAATAAATCATCTTTTCCCACTGATTCCTCTTTAAATAGTATGAGAAAACCTTTTCGGTCAGCCAGCTGAAGTTTCTCTAACGGAAGCCTTGTTTACCATTTGTCTTACGCAGGAGGAAGTTTATCTTCTGCTTCTTAAGTGAAGCCAAACTCCCGAGTGCGACTTCCTCCACAGAAATTCATCCCACAATTCTTGTGCAGAAAGGAAGAGAACTTAAAAGGAGCCCCAATCTACATCAATTTGACAGTAAAAATAAGACCTCCCAGACCAAAATTAATGGTCTTCTTTTCCATAAGAAAAATAAATTAGATAAAGAAAAGTGGGAATAGGGCGCCTGGGCAGCTTAGTCAGTGAAGCGTCTGCCTTCGGCTCAGGTCATGATCCCAGAGTCCTGGGATCGAGCCCCACATCCAGCTCCCTGCTTAGCGGGGAGCCTGCTTCTCCCTCTCCCCCTGCCACTCCCCCTGCTTGTGCTCTCTCTCTCAAATAAATAAATAAAATCTTAAAAAGAAATAAAGTAAGAGCGGGAATAATATAGACGCAATCCGTGCGCATAAGCCACGCTGCTGGGTCCCAGAGCAACAGGGCAGGAAGGGACACACGTCCTCTGAGGCCTCAGGTGCCCCAAGGCAGGCAGCCCTTCTAACGTGCAGTGTGAGTGTGTGAAGGAGTGTGTGTGTGTATGTATGTGTATGTGCAAACGGGCACGCATGCACGAACAGGTGAGAGGTAGAGAAAAGGGCCAGAATGTTGGCTCCCACGTGAGAATCCTTCTTTCTTACCACAGGCTAAGGCGGGCGCAGACTTCCAGCAGGCGATCTGGAAGGGGTAGTTCCAGGCACCGATTCCCACACAGACGCCAAGCGGTTCTCTTCTGGTATAACCGAAGGAGCCGCCTGGGAGCTGGATATGTTCGCCTAAGAGGGAAGCAGAGTCACAGAGAACATAGGACTGCTTTTCCGGACACGCTGCCAACACTGGGTGCCACACTCGGCAGCCTCCCGCTGTCCCTGGCCTCCCGCTATCTCCGGCTTCCCGCTGTCCCCAGCCTCCCCCACCCCCACACCGTCCCTGGCCATCCCCCGCCCCCAGCCTCCCCGCTGTCCCCGGCCTCCTGCTGTCCCTGGCCTTCCGCTGTCCCCAGCACACAAGCGCTCCCTGTCTCCACTCTAAGGCTCACTCTGGACTTGCGTGCGCACCCCCGCACGTTCTCTCCAAGAAAGACTCCGACCCGTCCCTCAAAGTCACGTTCACTTGACTTAATGTAAGTCTCTAACACCTTAGAGGATCTAGCAGGTAAGAACCTGAAGGCAACGAGATGGGGACCTGCACCTCAGACTCTGGCTCCCACAGCCCTGCGGGGTGCCGGCGACCATCTAACACCAGCTACAGCAAACCTCACAGAGTCAAAAACAAAACGAAACCAAGCCTTTTCTGCTAACTAGGCAGAACTAGTAAACATGGTAATGCTTACTGACTCTTGCAAGAACTGTTTTTTTAACCACTTGGCTCAGGAGCCGTGCTGAGTGCGTTACATGTATTTTCTCACTGAACCCTCATGACCACCCACGAAGACAGTTTCAACAAGGAAAGATAAAGTCATTCTCAGGGTCACCCACGTGGAGAGTGACAAGCCCAAGACTGTTAACCCAGGGCTGTCTTCATCCCCACATCTCTCTCCCTGGCCACCGGGGTCTGCTCCCCCATCCGCCTGCCAGCGGTCCCCGGGGTCAGGCGAGGGCTCACCGGCCATAGAGCCCGCCAAGCCAGCGTAGTACTCCAGGCACTGCCACGAAGTGTCGATGTCCCAGCGGGCCTCAAAGATGGACTTGCCGTTGTTGATGGTCTCCATGGTGGCGATCTCATCCTTCCGTTCCTTCAGGTAAAACCGAAGACTAGATTTAAGACATATATAAGGGCACCCGGGTGGCTCAGTGGGTTAAGCCTCTGCCTTCTGCTTAAGTTATGATCTCAGGGTCCTGGGATGGAGCCCCACATCGGGCTCCCTGCTCAGCTGGGAGTCTGCTTCTCCCTCGCCCTCTGCCCCTGCTCGTGTGCTCCTCACTCACTCACTCTTTCTTTCAAATAAATAAAATCTTAAGGGAAAAAAAAAGGAAAAGAAATGCTAAAGAAATTTCTTCAAGCAGAAAAAATATGACACCAGATGGAAATCAGGGCCTACACAAAGGAATTGGGAGCACGAGAGGGCGAAGCGGGACTTGATCCCAGGACTCTGGGATCATGACCTGAGCCAAAGGCAGACACTTCATTGACTGAGCCACCCAGGGGCCCAAAAGGTCAATTCTTAAGAGGACAAAACCCTAAATGCTTACACACTAGGAACACTAAAAGACAAACTAAAATGATAAATTATCTGCTTGAGTTACCACTTTTGGTCTATTAAAAATAATTTTTTAACGACAGAATAAAATACTTCGTTGAGAGGAAATTCTCCATGAACACTGTCACATCTCTGTGTGACCCAGGCTTTCTGAGCAGAGGATGCTGGAAAGATGAGACACAAAGGCCTTGGAAGGCAGACACAGTGTCTTCCTAAGGACAGACGTGCCAAGAAGGAAGTGCAGAGGCAAAGCTCACTGCTTCCCATTTCTGGAGACACCTGCTAACTTCCCAGGGTAGTAAAGCTGGTAACACCATCCCCCTGAACCCTGGAGGAGATGTGCTTACTGAGTCATCGCTCTCGCTCCAGGGGAGGGAGGCACAGGTGTGAGAGCAGCTCCTGTCTAAACTGAGTCTCAAAACTCGAGGGTTCCCCTCCTGGGGTGCAACTCTGCAAGCAACAGGGTAACCTGTGGCTCTCACTGCATCTCCTCTCAAGGACTGGAGCTCAGAAAACCAGTGACAATGTACCACTCTTGCTGCCGCATTTTGCTGTGACAAATTGTATCTTTCTAAGGGCACCTGGGTGGCTCAGTCGGTGAGGGTCTGCCTCCAGCTCAGGTCATGGTCTCAGGGTTCTGAGATCCAGCCCCATGTTGGACTCCCGGCTCAGTGAGGAGCCTCCTTCTCCCTTGGCCCCTCCCCTCTGCTTATGCACTCTCTCACTCTCAAATAAATAAATAAAATCCTTAAAAAAAAAAAAATTTCTGTAATCCAGCAACTGTCTCCTGTCACTATATACATATATATATATATTTACGTGTGTGTGTGTATACACATATATATATATATATATCTTTGCAAATACGGTAATTATCAGATATGTCACAGTTTCTGACTTAACACACTTATGAGAACAAAAACTCACCAGAGTTCTACCACTCAGAGATAGCCACGATTCATATTTTGGTGTACATGCTTCCGAGTCTTCTAATTGTTTGTAATGAGCATCTCTAGTCCTTCTGCTTTTTAAGACTGTAAAAAGCTGGGGAACCTGGATGGCTCAGTGGGTTAAGCTTCTGCCTTCAGTTCAGGTCATGGTCTCAGGGTCCTGGGATCGAGTCCCACATCGGGCTCCCTGCTGAACAGGGAGCCTGCTTCCCCCTCTCCCTCTGCTGCTCCCCCTCCTTGTGCTCTGTCTCCTTATCTCACTCTCTGTCAAATAAATTCTTTAAAAAAAAGACTGTAAAAAGTTTAGGGGCTCAATTAGTGGAGCATGCAATTCTTGATCTCAGGGTCATGAGTTTGAACCCCATGTTAGGTGTAGAGATTACTCAAAATAAATAAATAAAAATTTTTTAAAAAGACTGTAGGAAGTTTTAACTTTGTCTTTATTTTATTTATTTTTAAAAAGATTTTATTTATTAGACAGAAAGATATCACAAGTAGGCAGAGAGGCAGGTAGAGAGAGGAGAGGAGGAAGCAGGCTCCCCGCTGAGCAGACAGCCCGATGTGGGCCTCGATCCCAGGACCCTGAGATCATGACCTGAGCCAAAGGCAGAGGCTTTAACCCACTGAGCCACCCAGGCGCCCCAACTCTGTCACTATTTTAGAGAGAAAGAGAGAGAGCATGTGAGCAGAAGGGAGGACAGAGGGAGAGACTCTCAAGCAGATTCCCCCCTGAGCACGGAGCCTGACACAGAGCTCCATCCACAATCCCCAGAACACGACCTGAGCTGAAATCGAGAGTCAGCCGCTTAACTGACTGAGCCACCTAGGTTCACCCTAACTTTGTTTTTTAAGAAGGAAACATCTATAAATTTACGAAATCTTCCCAGGCAATTACGGTAGACTATGTACCTGGAAAAAGAGTGGTAGAGTCATCAGAGGAAAAAGGAAACTGGAAACAAATACAAAGAGTTAAAAAGGAGACAAGCTGCAAAGGACACGTTAAAACAAAGATAGAGAAAACAACCTGCCACAGGTCAGAGAGAGCCAAGATCCAGACAGCAATTACTCAAAGAAAGCATGTCCCATATACCCAGGTGAGCACACGAAAATGTTCTGCAGTTTTGCAAAAAAGGCATCACCTAGGGGTGCCTGAGTGGCTCAGTGGGTTAAAGCCTCTGCCTTCCGCTCCGGTCATGATGCCAGGGTCCTGGGATTGAGCCCCGCATCAGGCTCTCTGCTCAGCGGGAGCCTGCTTCCTCCTCTCTCTCTCTCTCTCTCCCTGCCTCTCTGCCTCTCTGCCTACTATCTCTGTCAAATAAATAAATAAAATTAAAAAAAAAAAAAAAAAAAAGCATCACCTAACAGAGCATCAAAGTCTAATGGCAGATCAGCACAGAGAACCCTCAGAGCAACTCCAGGGGGACATTTCTGAAAGAGAAAGAAAGTGAAACATACCCTTATTATCCTGGCAGCCTCCAAAAGAATTCGACAGCGCTCCATGCCGGATTTCTGCCTCCATATTTTAAAGGCAGCTTTTGCATCTGCGACAGCCAAATTTACTTCCTTCTCTCCGGAGCAAGTGAAAGTGGCTATCACTCGGCCTGTAACAGGAAATACAGTGTTATCTCCAACGATCACCTCAAGTTTAAAGGAAGTACTATGTATCTACATTGCCTTGTAGCGACCCTCTTCCTGTTTTTTAACTATGGTCTGACTTCATGACCACCCCGATGCCTGCGGTTCTTCACTCTGTTCTGAGGCATCGGAACCCTTTAAGAATCTAAGAAAAGCTGCAGACTTCTCTCTAGAAAACGTATGTCAGCACATCAGAGAATTACAGAGAGTGTGTCCCTTGCCCCTAAGCACAGCATGAACTTCAGGTTAAGAACCCTATCTTTTGTCCTTCTCTATCTCACAGCTGAGCTGGGTTTTGCAACCCTCTTTAACAATGTTTGAGAATCTCAGGGGTCTTGCGAAATAGAAGTTGAAAGTCCTCAGTCTCCCGGGTTCTGAACTCTGATTTTATTTTTTTAAAAGATTTTATTTATTTATTTGACAGAGAGAGATCACAAGTAGGCAGAGAGGCAGGCAGAGAGAAGGGAAGAGAAGCAGGCTCCCCGCTGAGCAGAGAGCACTGACATGAGGCAGGCCTCCATGCCAGAACCCTGAGATAGTGACCTGAGCCACCAGGCGCCCCTGAACTCTGATTTTATATTCCGCTCTGTATTCTACATAAATCATATCATAGTGCTGACACTTCATGAATATGGTTAATAAACAGCAACATCAGGAAAACTTATCCCTAAACACAAGAAAAAAAATTTTCTCAAACAGAAAAAAATCCGGTCTCTCCTTTTCTTACTCCAACCTTATTCCCTATATCCCGGTGCAAAATATGAACCTCACATATCAAGGCTTGTGACTGACTCCACCAACAAGAATTCTTTAAGTACCCCAAATCGGCAGTTCCTTTTCTCTCCACCAAGACCTCCAGGGACTCTGCGTTTTCCAGAAAGATTTCACAAGCCTGCAATTTCTGCTACAAAATTGAATTGCCAGTCGGTAAGGGCAGTGGCTAAGGATGGTAATTAAAGAGCAATTTTTCTCTCTCCTGTAGGCCTATGGGGATGGGGGTGTAGAGGCTGTTTCCTCCAGCAAAGTCCCCGGATCCCTGGGGCTCCTTCCTGCTCTAAGGTTACTACTGCTGTGTGGTTCAGTGGGATTGATCAATCCTAAATTCTGCAGTTCTTTGCAATCCAGTTTTGTCCCTCTGGCTACCGGCCATTCTGGTTTGCACAAAACATTTACATTTTTCTCCCCACAAATATTCCATAAAGCTCAGCAAAACAAACACAAACCAAAACTAAAACCTCTTCCTCATTGGCTGTGCGATCTTCAGAATTCTCAGAGCAAACCAAGGGCCCAGCAGTGTTTGGCAACTTCCAGCACTGGATAAAAGCTGGCCTTTTTACTCCTTCCCTAATTCTGATTCATGCACAGAAATAGTTTAAGGCTAGGAGATGGCAACAAAGTCCTCATTCATGCTCATTAGAGTCATCTGCGCACGCCTCTCCCTTCTCCACACTAATGTTTCCACCTGCGTCCTTCTGGAAATGCTAATTCTCTTCTGTGCGCAAAGTTGAATACACTTTAATAGCGAACAAGGGCACAACCTCACGCACCATGGCTTTGTAGACTCTTCTCAAGCCGCTGTAGCATTACCCACGACCCCTCCGCCCCCAGACGCAACTCACCAGCTGTCCAGTTTCCTAGATTCCCCTCCCGTCCCTATCCAGATGCATTCGTGTTTGCACGGTGCCCTCAGCTGCCTGCACACGTAACTCTGTTCTCCACACTCGACTATGCCCAGCAAACGTTTGCCCAACGCACTAAATGAAGGCTCAGGGCAGAATACTTCCAAGAGTGGGGCGGGGAAGCGCCAACCCGCGCCCAGGCCCCGCCGCCGCCCCCTGCACCGCTGCGGCCCACGCCACCCGCCGCGCAGGCCCCGCCGCCCGCTCTCCGTCCCGTTACCGGTTGCGGGCTCGAACGCCTTCTCGGTGCCCGAGGCGTCCGCCGGATCCACGCGGGCCCCGCCGCGGTAATTGAGCGGCTGCGACACAACGAAAGTGCCGGTGCTCATGGCCGCAACAGGAACAGGCCGAAGGGTGCGGAGAAGCGGAGCGACAGCAGCCAAGCGGGCTCGGAGAAACATGGGGGAGGCGCGCGGCAGGGGAGCAGAAATTTGGAGCTGCGGGGAGGGGCGGGGCCTGCGGGAGAAGAGAGGCCTGCCGGAAGTGGCTGGGCTTGCAGTGAGGGGCGGGGCCGCGGAGAGACCCGGCGAGGGGCGGGGCCGCGGGGCGGAGCCGCGGGGCGAATGGATGCCGGTCACCCCGGGGATACCACAGCTAAAGGGCCTCCAGGTGATCAGGTGAGGGGCAGGATCTGGGAGACTTGGTGGCAGTCTAGGCTCCTAGGTGGTCCGGGTCAGTCCCTCGCTTAGCCAGAAGGATGGGACTACCCACCAGGGTCATGCGCGCGCGCACACACACACACACACACACACACACACACACACACACACAGAGAAAACGAGAACCACGTGAGGAGATGCACAGGTGAATAAGCTTGATGGTGGTGATTATTTCACAGTGTATACCTCTATCAAAACACCAGGTCGTACACCCTAAATACATACAGTTTTTGTCAATTATACCTCAGTAAAGATAAGAAGGGGGAAAAAAGTTCTGAGAGAACACGGACAATGTTAAGTCCTTGACTGTAGCACTGTTTGTGTCTGCTCTCCTCCACGTCCTCATCGGAAGTGGGTGCTGGCGCTTCTGTTTCCAATGATGATGGAGTAACAGGAACCAGATTTATCTTCTTGTCTCAAACAATGAGAAAACTGGGCTAAACATTGGAACAATAATTTACAGATACAGGACAACAGGTAACATAGGATAGTGGTCCTAAGTGAGCCCTTCAACTTTCCCAGCTGTCTGCCAAGAAAGAGCGTCCAGGTCACAGGGCAGGGAGAAGGAACCCAAGTAGAGCCCAGCCATCTTCCCGAACAAGGAGACAGAATTTCCAGTTTGAGAGTGTGAAGGGGCTAAAAAGGAAGGAGCTATACAAAAAGCTTTGGAGATCAGCAGACTGCCCTTGGTTTGAGGGCTAAGTACTGATCTGTAGTACTGGGGAGGAGACAACTCAAGGCCAAGGGGAACACCCACCAGAAAGGAATAAACAGGAATAACCCTTGAGCTCATATGGGACTGGGAACTATGTTCCCACCAGACAGAATAGAAAGACCTTTTAATAGAAGGCATTGTGTAGGGTCCTCAGAAGGATATTTTCTCAGCAGTGGGGTCACATTAACCCTAGGCTAGTGGCTGCTTTGGGTCTGCTGTAACAATGCTTATTCGCCAGTCTCAGAAGATCTAATCAATTCCAAGTAACTCATCTGTGCCCCAGGAAAAAACCTTCAAATATTTAAAGGAATACAACTATGTCTAGCAACTAAAAAAGTGTAATCCAGAATGTCCAGAGCCAACCAAAAATTATCATCCATGCAAACAACAGGAGAGAAATCAATCAAAAGAAAGACCCACACAGATGACAGAGTTAACACACAAGGATGTTAAAAGTTATTATAAAAGCACTCAATATGGTTACAAAGGTAGAGGGGAAAAAATAAACATGATGAAGAGGGAAAGATACATAGAAGACCCGTATCAAACTTCTGGAGAGGAAAAACATAATATCTGAAATTTAAAAGCATACCAAATGGGATTATGCAGAGGAAAAGACTAACGGGTTTGAAGACATAGCAGTAGACTTTCTCCAAAGTGAAACACAAGGAGAAAAAAAGACTGGAAAGCACAATAAACAGCATTTCTGGGCTGTGGGGCACTATCTAGTGACCTAACATTCATGTAACTGGAATTTCAGAAGTGGGGGCATTGGGAGGTGAAAAGAAAAACGTTTGAAGAAATAATGGTCAACATTTTTCCAATTTTCATGAAAACTATAAATTTAGCAATCCAAGAAGTCTGATGTACTTCAAGCAGAAGAAACATTAGCTACAGCCAAGCACGTCCTATTTGAAATACTAGAAACCTGTGGTGAATAGAAATCCTCAAACAGATGCAAAGGAGTGTGCCTTCTGGAGAGCTATTTGACTTTCACAGCCTGATGTCTGCAAGATTGGGAGCACAAGATTTGTTTTATTCTAACGAACACTTTTTTTTTTCCAGCCTGGCTCCCTCTGGTTTCTTCGGGAACACTTTCCAAAAACATACAAGGCATTTGCTCTGTTTGCTTCTATCTAGTCCGTGGGTTGGGAGCCTTACCCAGAGGTCTTTTCCAGACAGAGTCCGTAACCTGCTTCGTGACTGGCTTCCTTGCCCCTAAGCTCCTCTTCCTCAGTTTACCAGCACCTGCCGTGGAACCGCCTGAAACAACTGGGCAAGACTGGGATGAGATCTTTGTTGGCCTGAGATGTCTTCATGAGAGGCCCCGGAGACAAGGTGGACAATTCTTGTCTCTTGCTATTTATGCTCTTGAAGCAGTTGGCTCTTCAATATCTCCAGGGTCCCCAGTTCTGGACTCTTCGTTCTCTTTTTCTGCTTCAAAACCAGCAGCCTGACCTGAGCTCCTTTCTTGCTAGTAATACCTAGCTAAAAACAGCAAGAGGCAGCCACCTCATACCTTCTGGCTCATTCCAAACACCTACTGTAGATGTACTGCCCACAGTAGGAACTGGATCTGCCTATCAAGTCCCCACAAAAATGGGTCTACCAACGTTTTACCTAAGCAACTGCGGATACTCCAGCTTTTCAGCTGGTGATATCACTTCCTAACCTTTTGCTAGGCATCTACTAAACCAATGCCTGTGTTTTCCATGTGTATCTTATTTTTTAAAGATTTATTTATTTTAGGGGAACCTGGGTGGCTCAGTAGATTAAGCATCTGCCTTCAGCTCAGGTCGTAATCCCAGGGTCCTGGGATCGAGTCCCACATTGGGCTCCTTGCTCAGCAGGGAGTCTGCTTCTCCCTCTGCCTGCCGCTCCCTCTGCTTATACTCCTTCTCTCTCTGATAAATAAATAAGTAAATCTTTTTAAAATAAATTTATTATTTTAGAGAGAGAGAGTGCATGAGAGCCTGGGCAGGTGGAAAGGAAAAAGGGAGAGGGAGAATCCTTGAGCAGACTCCCCGCTGAGCACCCCAAAGCAGGGCTTGATCCCAGTGATGTGGGAAACAAAGACAGATGAAAAATTACTAAATTTCCTTACTACCTATAGCCCATTGACAAGTCCTTGAAACGGACAATGTGACATTCCTCTAGGGACTCAACTGCCTTGATGTTGACACTTTGCTAAGGGCAAAAGGCCGTCTTAGCTCTGACCACCCCCCCACTCCAGGATCCCGGAAGTCTACTTTAACACACAAAAATTCCTTTGGAAATTTCCTTTATCTCTAGATAAGTGTTGGCAATCATCCCCCAAGCATGTGGTCCACCGATATACATCTGAAGGGTCTCATGATGAAGGTTTTATTAGATGGTAATAAATGACCTTTTCCCAACAATAGCTAGCCCCCTCGAGGTCTTGGAAACCTTGCTTCCAAAATTCTTTAGAGACTTACATTATCCCTAACCCCTTCCCAACTTGAAAGTATATAATGAGCCACTTCTCATTACCCCATTGCTGCTCTTTCTGCCCACGGGTCCTGTCCCTGTGCTTTAATAAAGTCACCTCTTTGTACCAAAGATGTCTCAAGAGTTCTTTCTTGCCATCCACTTCAAACCTTAACATTCTTTCCTACATCACCAGGACCCTGAGATCATGACCTGAGCTGAAACCAAGAGCTGACTGCTTAAACGACTGAGCCAGCCAGGCAACCTTTAGGTGTTTTTTTTTTTTTTTAAGACCTTATTTATTTATTTGAGAGAGAGAGAGAGAGAGAGCTGAGAGAGAGATCACAAGCAGGTGGTAGAAGTAGAGGAAGAAGCAGACTTCCCACCAAGCAGAGAGCCCAGTGTGATGCGAGGCTCGATCCCAGGACCCTGGGATCACGACCTGAGCTGAAGGCAGATACTCAACCAACTGAGCCCCCCAGGCACCCTAGGTGTTCATTTTAAATAGCATTCCACTTCAAGGTACCAATTTCTGTATTAGGGTATGTTAAACTAGTTTATTAAACAAATCCAAAATGCAATAACTTGAAAACAGTAGAAATTTATTTACAACCTGCCTAATAGTCCAGGGACATCTAGTTTAGAATGTTCAAGAGCTGTGTGGCCAGGATGGGGAGGAGGGAGCTCTGCTGCACAGAATTACTGAAGGACCCAGGATGCCATCACCAACACATGGCTTCCAAGGATGTTCCCTGTTTCACCCTGCCAGTCATCCAGAAAAGAAAAAGAGCAAGAAGGTGTAATGGGTCGGGCATCAAAGTGGCTCATATCACTTCTCTTCCCACCCCAGTGGGGAGAAATTAGTTGCATGGCCATACCCAAGTGCAACTCATAGTTCGTTAACTAGTTAGTTAGCAGAGTATGCATTTGGGGAGACAGCTGGCCATCTCCACCACAGAGGTTCTGTTAGGCAGGGTTTCCTGGAGAAACAGAACCAATAGGATACATTATAGAGACAGAGTGAGAGGGAGAGATGGAGAGAGAGGTTAAGGAATTGGCTTACACGGTTCTGGGGCCTGGCAAGTCTCAAGTCCGTAGGTAAGTAAGAATTGACGTGCAGTCCTGAGTCCAAATTCTGCAGGGCAGCAAGCTGGAAACTCAGACAGAGTTTCGATGTTGCGCTCTTGAGGAAAATTCCTCCTGATTTGGGAAACTTCAGTCCACTTTTAAGGCCTTCACCTGCTTGGATGAAGTTCCATTCCCATATCAGGGAAGATCTTCGGCTTTACTCAAAGTCTACTAATCATAAACGTTTATCACATCTAAAAAGTACCTGCACGGCAACTTCTAGAATGGTGTTTGGCCCAACACCTGGGCATCGCAGCCTAGCCAAGCTGACACATGATTTACCCCATTGCAGGGCGCCTGGGTGGCTCAGTCGTTTAAGCATCTGCCTTTGGCTCAGGTCATGATCCCAGAGTCCTGGGGTGGAGTCTGGCGTAGGGCTCCCTGCTTGGCCAGGAGTCTGCTTCTCCCTCCACCCCCTCCCCACTTCTTGCAATCTTTCTCTCTCTCTCTCTCAAACAAAAAACAAACAAACAAATAAATAATCAAATAAACAAATAAATAAATAATCTTTTAAAAAAATACACAATCACAGATACCCACGTGTGAGCAGTGGTTATTTTGGAACATGTATTATCAGACATATTTATGTAATTATATTACATAATTGTGTAATTTATATTTCTGTCATGAAGAAGTCAGGCATTTAGTTAAAGTGGCTTTCTGTGGTAAAACTGAGGATGTAGCAAGGTCTCAAGGAAGAACAGGGGCAGCCGAGGACCCAGCAGAGAGAATTGCGCAGGAGAGGGAAGGTGACAGGGAGGAGGAAGGGCGAGCTGGATGGAGACATGCAACAAGAGGAAAGACACTGAGGTGACCAGCAAGGTGAGGGGGACCCTCCTGGGTCCACTGCTCTATTTTTCCTTAAAGATTTATTTATTTGAGAGAAAGAGAAAGAGCGAGCGTGTGCATGCACGCACAAGTGGGGGAGGGGCAGAGAGCGGGAGAAGGAGAGAGAGCATCTCAAGCAGATTCCCCACTGAATGCAGAGCCCGATTTTGGGGTGAGGGGGGGCTCTACCCTGGGCTTGACACTGAGATCACGATCTGAGCCTAAATCAAAAGTTGGATGTTTAACTGACTGAGTCACCCAGGTGCCCCTTTCTCTCCTATTTTTAAGGTTGGTTGCCATGTTGAGGGAGGAACAAACCTTTTTTTATTCTTTTCATTGTGGGTTTTTTTGTTTTGTTTTGTTTTGTTTTGTTTTATGGAAAAGTCTTAGAAGCCGGCGTAACAGGAGGAGGGCCTAGGAATGGAAAATGTTAACACACCTGCCACGCATCTATGAGGTCTGTATCTTAGGATTAACCATAGGGAGCCTCCCATTGGCCCCATCACACCCATTCTAGAATCCTCTCAGGGTGTGTGGTCCATTCTCCCTGCCGGCCTTGCCAAGCACAGCGGACAGGTGGCTCCAAGAACAAAGCCCGTCGTGCGCCACCGAGCAGGCAGAGCCAGTTACGGTCACTAGGTGGCGCACGCACACAAGCGGCAGGTTGAGCGGGCCCCGCGGGAAAGTTGGAAAACTCTTAGCAAACCCACGCAACAAAGAAGGAATTCAAGACTGTGAGTCACAGATTCAAGCAGCTATGGCATTTTTGAAATTGTGACCACCAATGTGCTTTATCCCGTACCCCCCGAAACTTGAGGCTGGGTGGATACTGGGCGTGATAGAAATCTCCCTGCACCAGGTGGCAGCAGAGAGCGAGAACCAGAATAAGGGAGGGGGCCGGTCCGAGCAGGGACCTACCTTGAGCGGCCTCTCTAAATCGTCGTACCGCTTTAGTGACCTGGGCCAAAGCCGTTTTTCCCTTTTCCCAGGGTAGCAGAGCCCTGACTTTATTGCAGCGTCTAACTCCCCTCATATAATTAGGACAAATCATGAGTAGACTGAGCCCACCAGGGTTCTTACTCCCCTTGGCCTGGATGGGTTTGCGGTTGGACATGTGACACGGACCCAGCCAGTGAGCACTGGAGAGGCCGGGCATCTCCTAGGGGAGAAACCGAGGGACAGGGACAAGCACACTCCACGCTGAGCGCAGAGCCCGATGCGGGGCTTGATCCCATCACCCTCAGACCATAAAAAATAATAATAATAATAATTTCTGTTCTTTAAGCCACTCAGTTTGTGGTACTTTGTTACAGCAGCTGGAGCAAACTAATCCAGGGAGGGAGCCAATGGAGAGTTTGGAGCGGAAGAGTTAACACACTCTGGCTTTTTACAGGAATCACACATTGTTGTTACTCACAAAAAGAGTGGAAGCAAATGGGCCAGTCAGGTTGCTAATGCAATAAGCCAGCTGGGAGGGGACTGTAGACCGCCGTGGGCGGAATGAGAAAGGCAAAGCTGAGCGGATACCCTGATGGGTCGGGTGTGGGGAGTGTGCGTGGGAAAAACCAAGGCTGCCCACAGGTTAACGTTTTTTATTTCGTTGTCAGCTCGAGGAGCCTCCCTTTCTCCTGGGTATTCTTGTTATTTTGTGTTGACATCTCTATTTTCCCTTTCAATGATAATGTCCTCAGGATTCGGTCTTCTTCCTCCACGATCTCTAGATTCTCTCATAGAATCACAGCCAAAACTGTGACTTCAACGTTCACTGGTGTTTGATGACTCCCAAATACAGAAGTCCATCTTTGATTTCCCTTCTGAGTGCTGGATGCTGGAAACATGTAGCCAGACTCCGTGAGGCATTCCCACCTCGTTATCCCACAAGCTTCTTTCATTCATTTTTGTCTAAATGGACTCATAATGGGGCGCTGTCATTTAAGCGTCTGCCTTCAGCTCTGGTCATGATCCCGGGGTCCGGGGATCCATCCCCGTGTCGGGCTCCCTGTTCAGCCGGGAGTCTGCTTCTCCCTCTTCCTCTGCCCCTTCCCCCTTCCCTGTTCATGCTTTCTCTTTCAAATAATTTTTAAAAATCTTTAAAATAAAAAATAAATGGACTCATTATGTACCCCAGAGCGTGTCCCTCCTCCTCTATTCCCTTCAGTGTACCCAAGAAGTTCAAATGTGGCTTCAGCTTTAGGCAGTTAGATCTAGAGGCTCAAATAATGTTGTCAATGTCCCCTCTGCCCCAACCACACACACACACACCTCTGCTCTACTACTTCATGTTTATGGGATTCATTCTCTGGTTCTCTACCTTCATCAGAAAGAATGCTGAATGGTTCAAACCTAAGTACTTACAGCTTGTGATCCAAAAGGATGAGAGGACTTCTCTTTCCTTTGACCCACACATTTATTATTATTATTTTTTTAGGATTTTATTTATGTGTCGCAGAGAGAGAGCACAAGTAGGGGAGGCAGCAGCCAAAGGGAGAAGCAGGGTCCCCAGTGAGCAGAAGCCTGACACAGGACTCAATCCCAGGACCCTAGGATCATGACCTGAGCTGAAGGCAGACACTTAACCGACTGAGCCACCCCGGCGTCCTCTCTTTGATCCACATATCAAACATTAGAGTAGTTCTCAATTGCTTTCGTTTGGCCCGTACGTCCAGTCTGGAGCCCGGTCACTGGGGCCAGGAGGGTAGAGTGCTCTAACTGGTTAGCCTTGGTTCTGTGCCCATCTTCAAGGGACAGTAGGGACAGTGTGACTGACACGACGTACCACATGGAGTAGGGAGGCACGGCTCCCTAGAGGAAACCATGATCAGAAGAAGGAACACTAGACAGTTCCTCATATACTCCAGTCACACTGTTATACTCAGTGATTCACGGGGATTTCTTAAAACAATTTTTGTGACTGTATGTCCACTTGTCTGACAATTTGACATCCACTTCCCTCACCAGACTGGAACTCACTGGAACTCTGTTTTTGGTGACCACAGTATCCCGGGCACACAGTAGTGCTTAGTAAGTATGTGACGAATGGTTGGCTTCCTAGCCGGTCCGAAGGCTTGCCTTCTCTAATCTGTGTCCACCCTGCCACCAGAGTGATCTTAAAATGTGCATCTGATTACGCCGGTTCTCTGCTTGTGAAGACTGGCTTCTTGGGCATGTCAAACTGTATCCCTTACCTGATCATGGAGAGGCCACACGGCTTGTCATTTCTCCCTAATGATAAAGTCATCCTCAACGACCTCCTGTTTCCTGCCTGCTTCCTTTTTTGAACATTATTCCACGTGATTCTTTCTGTCTCCGATGCTTTTCTTGCAGCTTCTTCTCTGCTAACTTCAGAATTCCACGCTTGGACCCCCAGAAAGCCATTCTTGGATCCGTTAGACATCCTCCTCTCTGCTCCTAGAGCACAGGGTTCCTCTCTACTTAGCAAACTCTGTTGATTTACTCAAATACTGCCCCATCTACACTCTATGCTCCTTAAAGGCAAGGGTTTTTGCTAATTTTTGCTGACCAGTACCCAAAATCCTCGCCAGAGACAATCAATGGTTCCTTTCTCTCTGTGCAGCTACTTCCATCGCGATATGCATTACAATCATGAGTGCTGCTCATCCTTCTAGAGGATTCTCCGTGTGTTAATCTCTGCACGTGACTGGGTGCTGCTGAGCTGCTCTGACCTAAAAGGTCAATTACAGAGTAGAATCACATGCACAAAAATATTTTATATACTTTAGACACGTAACTTAAAACATACAAATATATACCCTATAACTTTTGATGTAGGGCCAAGGCCTTCTCCTTGAGTATGGGCCTATTGTTTGGAGTCCCACTAGTTTAGTTTGGGGTGTTTTGTGGGGTTTTGGTTTTGTTTTGATCATGCATGACTGGCTCATTTACTCCAAAGAATTATCTTTATTTTGAAAGAAAATTATCTTTATTTTGTTTTCCATGCATACTTTTTAGCAGTAATACAAAAGAACCAAACATTTGCAACTCAGGGTTTTTAAAAATTTTAAGAACTCAGAACTTGAAATGACAAAAATCCAACGTTTTATGGTGGATGCTTTCCAAAGATAAAATGTTTTAAAATCAAACGTATCGCCTCTGATGTCCAGTTTTGGTTTCCTTAATGTGGGATATGAACTGAAACCCTAAGAAAGGATAGAAGGGCTGAATCTTCCTAAATTGTTATTACTTTTTCAGTCTCTGTTATTTCACCCACAAATAAGTCAGAGCAATTATGTTTAGCAACTTGCTTTTATTGAGTCATTCCAAACCATTTTCATAGATGCAATTCTTTTTGCATTCCTGTTTAATGAATTTGCAGATCTCGTCAATTTGTGTGACTAAAATTAACAAAACAAATAACGTTCCACAGTTCCCAGGTGGGGGCTCAAGTGCATAAGCATGGCTAAGAGCATCTGACATGCTGTGTGCACCAGTCAGCATTCGCAGAACAGAGAGGATGCGGGGAAGACTTGCATAAGAGGAGGTTGGATAAGGGAGCTTTGACTAGAGTATAGTAACCCCATTTTCCAGATGAGGCAGTTGAGGCTTAGAAAGTTAAGACACTTGCCCATTTTTAATAAGTGATTCATATATGAAAAACACAAACAGAGACACAGAGAGGGGAAAGAACCGGCCGTCTAACGGTCAAAGCAAACTTATGAGAGGATGCTTGAGCAGCGTCTAGAAGGGAATAGGAGAACATTCTAGGCAGAGAAAACAAGGGTAATGATGTCCAAAAAGACTGTGAAAATATATTCTCAAGATAAATTCTGCTTGACTAGAGCCTAGGTTTATCGGGGTGAGAGCGGGGACCAGAGATCCAGACTGGAATGGACTAGAGATCCGGACTGGGATGGACTAGAGATCCGGACCGGGATGGACTAGAGATCCAGACTGGTGCCAAACAGCTTACTCAGACGCTCCTGGGAGCCACTGGACCACTTTCCTTGGCGAAGCAACACAGCTGGACTTACAGTTGAGAAAGAATTCTCATGACAGGATGGGCGACGGGCCAGAGTAAGGGAGACAGCCTGGGAGGCTGCTGCAGGGGAACTCAGGGGACAGTGACAAGGACCTGAGCCCAGTGACGTCCACACATGGTGTTCTCTCCCCATCGACAAGTGCAGGCAAGAATAAACAGGATACGATCAGCAAAACCCAAACTGAGGGAACCTGGGTAAACAGCTCAGTTTCTTCAATAAATAAATTGCAAGGGGGAAAATGAGAGAGTGGGGAGCTAAAATGTGAGTGGGCTCCAAACCCGACAGCATTAGCATCACCTTGCATTCGTCAGAAGTGCAAATTACTAAGCTTTACTAAGCTCTACCCCAGACTTAGAATCAGAAACTCTGTTTTAATAAGCCTTGTGGGGAATTCCGACATGCTCTAGTTTGAAAACTGCTACAGCGGACTGAAGACATTTACAATGCTTATCAGCCTATCGTAATATAGTTATCTTATTTGAGTCTTCACTCAAAAAAGATTGCAACAAATTTTGACATCTTTAGACAATTATCCATTTTTTAGGTATATAAGTAAGGTTAGATTATACACACACATATTTAAAAGCACTGTAATATTTATGCATAAAAGATGGGATGCCTAGGATTTGCTTCAAAATACTATAGGAAGCAGGCAGGGGCAGACATGAGATTGGTCATGAGTTAATAATCATTGAATAATGGGTATCTCAGTGTTCTTTGTACTTTTTAAGACTTTTTGAGATTTTTTTCCATTCTAAAAAGTTTAAAACCTCCAGGGTAAAAGTAAATTAGAAGACTGTAACTTAAGCAGAATTAATGCAAAAAAAGAAAGTATACTGGAAAAAAAACCTACTACATAATAGTATGTGGCAAAATGATTTTGATTTGGATGTAGGGGAATTCTGTATGCTCGCCAACCTAATGGTGTCGCTTAAGTTCCTGACCCCCCAGAGGATGACTTAACGTGGGAGACGAGGGACCCCAGTCTGCTCAGGCATATGGGTACTTACAGCCATTTGCTTTCCAATTTCCAAACTGACTTGGATTTTGGAATGCTGTCTGTGAATAAATCCAGGCTTACCTGCATTTTTTGGGAAAGTTTTCTGCTTTAGCGTGTTATGAGTGCAACCTGAGTAGGCTAATACATGGCATTGAAAATGCTTGATTTTGTTTCCCTCAAACTAGAAAAGGGACAATTATCCTCTGCATTGGCCCAGTAGCCATTTCATACATTTTGAGAGACGTTCAGAGGCTCTTCTGGCCTGAAAGGTCATCTCCAATGATTCCGTGATGGTCTGGATCTAGTCATCCAAATGACTAGTCTTGAAAATTTTTTAGGGCAAGTAATTAAAAAAAACTAATTGTGAGGTTGCATAGCCCTTAATATATCCTTTGATTTACATTCTTAGGATCTGGTAGCTTTATTCTTTTGTAATACATCTACTTGTGTTCTTTTAGAAATAGGGTGAAGAGATGTTACTCTCCTTCCTTTTTACTCTCCGTCTATGGAAATACACTTTATGAAAACCTGGTCCATAAGAAATTTAATTAGAAAGCCCTATAATCAAAACCTAAGGGGGTAAGTGGTAGGATGGACCAGACAGTCTCACTTTACAAAGGCATTGGCAGAATTCTTTTCAGTGTGGTTCCTTCTCTTTTTATGCTTTATAGAGATTCCATCATTTTTGTCATCGTTATCATGACCATCATTTTGCCTGGAATAGTCAATGACGTGGGGAAAACACAATTAGAAATCATCGCCGTCTATTATCACACAACCTTTCTGACCAAACTGACCTAGAGACGAAGATTCCTGTTCCGTTTCGTCTGCTTTTGTTGAGCGTTTGCTGTGTCCACTGGTGTGACGGCTTGAAGGACACAAGAACAACTAACCCCCACCCCCCACCTTCAGGGCTCCTGCACTCTCTAGCCGAAGGGATAAGAGCCAAGGGAAGGGAAATCACCGCCTGCCTATGGCGAGGCACTGGAGCCCAGGACACGTAACTCTAGATGGCTTCGCTCCAAATCCTGACTCTGCCCCTCACTAGCTAAGTGATGGTGAACAAGTTACTTAACCTCTCTTACCTCAGTTTCTTCATCTGTCAGATGGAGGTAAGAACCTTATGGGGTTTTCTTGAAATAACTCTTAGCTAGATAATCCATAAAACACTTAAATGTACCCATATATTTTATTAATTTCTATGTTGGCCATGTTTCTTATGTCCCACACCTTCCTCCTGGTAGTCTTTTCTGTCCTCCTGAAAGAAATACATACATACATATGTATTTCTTTTTTCAGTATGAGCTCTATGCCCAACATGGGGCTTGAACTCATGACCTCAAGATCGAGAGCTGCATGCTCTACTGATTGAACAAGTCAGGTGCCCCGGAAATACATCCTTTAATAATTCAATTATCTTTGATTTTGTAGCTCTGAAAATACTGCCTCCCAGTTTTGCCCCCCATGTTATGGCTTAGCCGTACATAAAATTCTAGGCTGGTAATTATCTTCCTCAGCTTTGAAGGTATTATCCCACGGTCTTCTGGATTTTATGCCATCGACAAGTTTGCTAGCAGCCTAACAGTTGTTACTTCACAAATAACATGTCTTCTCTCACGGGGGAATACATGCATCTAAGCAGACTATGATAAATGAATGTGTTTGTGCTAGAGTCATCGCTGCACACGAGATTTCCAATTTCAGGGATTAGGCAGGGGAAGATCATGATAGAAGCATCCTCTCATCCTTTACAAAGGAGCATGGCAGGAGCATGGCCACTGGGACCAAAAGGAAGCCCTTCGAGACGGTCTACCTCCAGCTACACCCTTGCCTCCGGGGGGATGAAGAATGCCTTGCCCAGAAACCCGTAGGTCACACGAGGGTAAAAAGGGATGCCAAGGACCCTCAGTTTTATACTCCCATGAGTTACTTTTCTTTCCTCTTGTGCTTCCCACTTCCTATAATAGGACAACTCTATATTTTGAGCTTATAAGATAAGTATGATAAAATAGTACATTTAAAACTTTTAGTTTAGCCCTTCCTGGCCAATGTTTATGTTCAGATTACTAAAAACACGTATCTAGGAATGTGGTACAGAACAGATCTCACCTTGCAGATGAAATAGCTAAAATTTTGGCCTCTTTATTGATCTTGAGTACTATATTTGGCTTGGAAACGATGTACAACAAATAGTTCCAATTAAGATACCACAAACTAAGTTTTTCTTCCAGATCTCTAAATGCTCATGGAGGGCCAACTTCCATAGCACATAGCACACAGCACAGACTTGAGAGTAGGTCCCACAGAAAATATTCATGTAAGCCAAACAGAGAAAGATGCTATTTGTTTCTCATTACATAAATATTGCCTGAACTTATCTAACCAACAAACTTATTTTTCTAAAAGTTAATCTGTGACAGAAAGTACTATCGTACTTGCTGGGTGCCATTCTCATTTGAATCATATCCAAAAAGTCTAGAAATAACTCAGAACTAGAAAGTGGCCCAAGTGCTAAGGCTGTCTATGGCTCTTGCTACAAAATAGTTGCCAATCTAATCTGAATGTTTAAAAAGAATGACAGGAATTACAGGGTTCTTCATTTCAAGAGAACTTCCCAGAAGGAGGGGGTGGACCAAGAAATCCACCTGCCTGCTTGGTGGCAGCTCGTGAAGGGGCAAGGCCAAGAATCTTCTGGATGTTCTGTGAAGAAAACAGAATTAAAACTGGGTTTTAATATGAGATAGAGAGAAGACTGTTTCACATAGATCCCATAGGAACAGAAGGCATATAAGTTAAAAGTACCACTATGACCTAAAAAAGGACAATTACTACTACCATGTTATTTTTTAACAGTTTTTTAAAAAAGACTTTTATTTATTTGTCGGATGGAGAGAGAAAGCTTAGGGAGCAGCAGGCAGAGGGCGATGCGGGCTCCCTGCTGAGCAGAGAGCCCGATGTGGGACTCGATCCCAAGACCCTGGGATCATGACCTGAGCAGAAGGCAAATGCTTAACCAAATGAGCCACCCAGGCTTTATGGTGTCACTTTTTAAAAAGACCTACAACATGATGGAGATCACAGGGCAGTAAGAGCCCTCTCACCTAACGGGACCTTGGTCCACAACCAAAGACACTGATTTTTTCAAGTGGAGAATCATTAAAAGAGGTAATCTTTTATTTAAACACGAAGCATATATTCATTAGCTGTTTCTTACAGCAAGTCCTTTTCTTTCAGTACGGATCATCAGCTGGATTTGGTCATTACTGCACCACCTAAAGCTGAAACTGAAATGCTCACTTTCAGTTTTTTCTGAGTGCTAAGGGCTTAGGTTCCTGCACAGCAATCTGAGTCCAGAATCCTCCTAGATTTCTAGCACCTCCCCTCATCTTTTCACTTGTCTCATTATATCCAATTCAGCAGTTTTTTTTTAATTCACTTCATTAAAGTAGTTCTCATAAAAATCACTTTATATTTTTATTTTATTATTTTTATTTTATTACTTACTGTAACATTAAATTAAATGACATAAATATAACAACATGTAAAACCAGCATAAACAGTTTTAGGATAAACAGAGGCTCTTGAAAAGCAAAGACTCACTCACCTGGTAGGAACAGACAGGTGTGGGCGTACAAGAGAGCAAACCACAAGTGGAGAGTGTGATGCAGGCACTGAACCCTATGCCTTTTTAAAGGAGGAAGTGAGAGGGTTTGTGAATGTGGAGAGCTTCAGTTAAAGGTCAGGTGTTAAGATTTTTTTTTTTGAAGATTTTATTTATTTGTTTGACAGAGAGAGAGAGGGTGGAAAGAGATCACACGTTGGCAGAGAGGCAGGCAGACAGAGAGAGGAGAAGCAGGCTCGCCGCCGAGCAGAGAGCCCGATATGGGGCTCGATCCCAGGACCCTGGGATCATGACCCGAGCCAAAGGCAGAGGCCTAATCCACTGAGCCACCCAGGTGCCCCAGGTGTTAAGATTTTGTACAGCGTTCATTAGAGGGAAAAACCTTAAGGATCATCTACTTCCTCTTGCTCGATTCTTTCATTTTGTTTTGAGGAATTCCAATGAGAACTTGGAAGAGTGTGATGGTCTGTCCAAAATTACAAAGTTTAAATGAAGAGCAAAGTTAGAATTAAAACCCATGTGTCTGGCTTCAGGATCAGATGGATTCTCTTACACAGCAGGAGCTGAAGCTCTGGTCTTCAGAACACACTGCATCCCCATGGAGAGCAGGTGGGCGCGCGCACATTCATGCCGTAGTCACCGAGTACCGAGTACCCGCGGCACGTAATGCGCCATGACAATACCCACATCCAGCCCTTTCTGAAGTGCATACAATCCCCCGATCCTTCATCCTCAGAAATGAGGAGTGCTACTGACTTGAGTGTTTCCATTTCTGACACAGCACACCGTCAGAATACGACAGAATATGGAAATACGCAGACACAACTTTAAGAACTCATTCAAATTATATTTGTCACAAAATACTTCATTCATTCGTTTACGCATCAGTCCACACACTCACAAGACTGCAGCTTGTGCTCTGCTTTTTTTTTTATAATTGACATATAATGTATTATTTGTTTCAGGGGCACAAGTCTGTGATTCAACAGTCTTATATAATACCCAGTGCTCATTATAACACATACTCCCCAATGTCCATCACCCAGCTACCCCATCCCCCAAACCCCTTGTGGTTTACTTTAAAAAGAAATCTGGGAAGAAGCTAAGGAAAAAAAAAATCATTAGATCAGGCTGCTTCTCCTTAGCAAAGCTGGAGAATGTACTACTTTTGTAATAAAAATAACTCCTTCATCCCTACTTCTAAAAAGGTGCACAAAACAATAAGAACAAATGATATACTGTCACTAATTTCCAATTTATTTTATTTAATCAGTAAGTGTTTACTGACCACTTACAATATATGCAGCATTAAGCAAGGCATTACAGGAAATTACTTTAAAGATAAAATTGGAAAAAATAAGACATTACAGAATCAGCTGCTGATAAACACATCCGTCTAGTTAACAAACAATAATACAGTCTAGACAAAACATACTAGACATTCTTGATCAGTTATTCCGTAGAGACAGGGGCTAATTAAGTGAGTCCTTACCATTTTAGAGATAAAAACTAGGATGAAGCCCCTGGTGCCCTTTAAATTACATGTTTACTATAATTTAAAGACCACAACTCAAAGGAAAATAGGAAATACATTGGAGGGTAGTCTGCTGACAGTCTCATTTATGAAATAAAAACATCTAAATGACTACTGGACGCAAGTCCACTGCTGCAGATGGGAAGAACTCGAACAACAAAAATGTTAAACGGACGCACTTCCATGGAAAGGCTGCGGCTCCCAGCAATCCAGGCAGCTCCGTATTTTTTTTTCTTTTTTTATATTCTTTTTTAATAAATCTACTGTCCGTATTTTGTTCTCCTGCGGCTCTTAGCACAGGCTTCCCTTGGGAACACTAAGTCTGTCAATGTTCATTACTCAAGTATCTGTATTTTAATGTAAATGCTTTCTATTCACCGCATGCAATCTTATCCTTGTGAAATTCTAAACAATGTTTAAATTCCTATAGTTTCACATATGAACCCAGGTCTTTTGATGGTTTTTCTTAGATAAAATTTTCTCTGCTTCCCTGTCTGTGAAGTCTTTTTGGTGTAGGAGAGAACTGATGCTCTCAAGATGCAAAAAAGATGGGTAAAAGAAAAGAGATCACCATTCTCTCCACAGTAATAATACCATCCAACATTCCATGCACCTTAAAGTTTCCAAATAGTTCTAAGGACTGGATGCCAGGCCTCAGTTATCCTTGCTTCAGAGATGAGAAAGTTGAGACAGAGAGGTTACAAGTCAGGATGTGAACAGACATACAATTCAAAGTATAGTTTTCCTCTATTAAACCACTCTTTAAGAGATGGTTATCTTAGTAATAAAAAATAATCTTGTAGCACGCCTGGCCTATAAAAACACTGTTGTAAAGACTATATAGAAGCACAAGAATATGTTACATTGTTAGGTAATTAACGCAGGGGCGCCTGAGTGGCTCAGTCAGTGAAGCTTCTGCCTTTAGCTCAGGTCATGATCCCAGGGTCCTGGGATTGAGCCCCCACGTTGGGCTCCCTGCTCGGTGGGGAGCCTGCTCCTCCCTCTGTCCCCCACCCCGCCGTGCTCTCTGTCTCTCAAATAAATAAACGAAGTCTTTTAAAAAGTAAATGCATATAAATCAAACCCAGAGAACGTCCAGCACCCAGAGTGAACCCTAATGTAAATTGGGGACTCTGGATGACAATGAAGCGTCGCGGTAAACTCGAGGACTAGAACACGTGCAGCACCCCGGCGCTGGGGGACATCGTGGGTAAGGGGGAGACTACACACATGCCGGGGCAGCGACAAGATGGGACAGGTCCGTACCTTCTGCTCAATTTTGCGGGGAACCTAAAACTGCTCTAAAAAATAGTCTATAAAAAATGCATATAAAAACTGTAAAGATATATAAAAAATAGCAGTTCATATACCCTTTTCTCATTCCTTGCCTCCAACTTTTTGAAATATTGCTAAGTGGGATAATTTTTTTTTAATCTTTAAAAAATATTTTATTTCTTTATTTGAGAGAGAGCAAGCGAGCAAGCATGAGCAGGGCGGGTAGCAGGAGAAGAAGGAGACTCCCCACTCAGCACAGAGTCCAACTTGGAGCCCGATCCCACAACTGTGGGATCATAACCTGAGCAGATGCTTAACCAACTGAGCCACCCAGGCACCCCTAAACAGGATAATTTAAAATGAAGGCGAGGGCGCCTGGGTGGCTCAGTGGGTTAAGCCGCTGCCTTCGGCTCAGGTCATGATCTCAGGGTCCCGGGATCGAGTCCCACATCCGGCTCTCCGCTCAGTAGGGAGCCTGCTTCCCTTCCTCTCTCTCTGCCTGCCTCTTTGCCTACTTGAGATCTCTGTCAAATAAATAAATAAAATCTTTTTTAAAAAGTTAAAAAATAAAATAAAATAAAATAAAAATAAAATGAAGGCGAGGGGAGCCTGGGTGGCTCATTCCATTAAGCGTCTGCCTTCAGCTCAGGTCATAATCTCAGGGTCCTGGGATTGAGCCCCGCATTAGGATCCCTGTGAGCAGGGAGCCTGCTTCTCCCTCTCCTCCTGCTTGTGTGCGTGCACTCTCTCTCAAATAAATAAATAAAATTTTTAAAAAATAAAATAAAGGTGACTATTTCTATGGGTGCTTTCTCAAAGTGCTAGACATTGTTCTAAGTACTTCACATGCATGTTCTCATTTAATCCTCACAACAACTGAGGCAGGCTTGTTATCCCTACATGCAGATGAGGAAAAAAGTAAACTGTCAGACGGCAATTCAATAAATTCTTACTGAGCATGACACTGTAGCAGATACTGATGTAGATATTATCTCTGTTATGTCTTTCAACAACTTTATCTATTAAACTTGACCTGACTGCGTTCCCATAATCTCTTAATTCTCCTCCAATTTTTCAGGCCTTCTTAGCAAGACTTAGCTTAGAAATATGTATTTTACTAAAAGACAAAAAACTTTAATATATTATAAAGATGATATGGAAGAATACTTAACATACATGCAAAACAGAGTTAGATTTGGTAAGGCTACAGAAAAATATAAAACAATAATTTTGAATTTCTGTCCAGTCCTGTGTAATAGGGTAACAACTGAGGAGTTTATGTCAGAAGGGAAAAACAAAGGAAAAACATTTTCCCATAATCATGACTTCTATTGGCAGGAAACCCAGAAAAATACCACTACAGGATTTGCGTTCCTTCCTCTTTGCAAAGGATGAGAACCGGTGATCAAGAAAAGGAAGTTGTTGGTTGCTAACTGGATATTTTGGGAAGACCCAGGTCACTAGCCATAAACACATTCTGCTAAATGTTATTCCTTAGTCATTTAGCTAAAATAACTCAGCCATGGCAATCCTCAGTTTATTCTTTGTTAGTTTCTCTGGCACAAGCAACCAGCCTTCACTTCCAATTGATTACAATTTCTCATCAAGTTCCCATAACATCATCTTTACTACATCCATAAAGCTGTATAGAAATCCGATCACCTCAGATGGCCCCACCCAATAACCCCAGGGTTTTCACATTCTATCTAAATTAGTTGTTTTGGAGAATGATGTAGAGATGAAATATTTACTGGAACCAATGGCAGTACCCAGGGGTACCTGAAATACTGCTGGGTTGGCAATCAGAAGACTTGAGTCCCAGCACTGGCAAACCAGGCAAAGCAGCAATAAGGCAGTCTTCTCCCCTTACTGTATCTCCATTGCCCAACCCCCTGGGAAGAAGGGGGATGACTAGATCAATCACTTTCAACCCTTTAGGCCACAGAATCCTTTCTTTAAACAAAAATCTCATGAAAAAACCCACTACAGAAAACAGATAAAATACCGTTAGGGACCTGAAGTCTCCTGCTGGGCCCTTCAAGCTTCCCACCAAGCACTTTCAAGGGAGCCAAAGTCCCTGTGGCTCTAGCAGTCTAGAATGTGACTATCTTGTAACAAATTATACTGCAGATTTCAACATATATCTTGCAAAGTGGAAAGCAAAATTCTGAAAGGAACAGGAGAACATCAAATTTGCACTAGAGTAATACCACTTCCTTTGTAATGCTGATGAACATTTTCCGTCCTAGGATGTCTAAAGGCCTTGCTTATAATAAAGGTCTTTTTTTTTGAGGGGGTAGGGGGATGTCAGGTGACCAAGGAACACTCCAAATCCCCGTCTCTCACCTAACTGTCTTTCCAATGAACATCCCGAGAGCCCAGTTAGCCCTTTACCTGAGGATCCATCAAGGAGAATGTTCTGAGCATTAGTTCAGTGCACGAAGACAAGATGTATGTTTGTATGTTATACATGTATGTACGTATGTATGTATAATGAACGGTAGGATGTGGCTGGTACAGAGGGGGGTATCTAAGACTCAGAACAAAACTTAAGTCTCCCTGGTTTGAAGAACCAAAGAGCGGGATTTGGGTGACTACAGCAGCTTAAAACTGGGTAAGAAAATCCTAGAAAAACAGTTAACAGAGGAGAAGTTCAAAACTACATTTAAACTCTGCCCAAATCTCTTAAGCTATGCAAGTGTGAGCCAGCCTTCAAGCACCCCAACTGAGACTAAAATAACTGAGGTTCGGGTACTGCCTACCGCAAAGGAGACAGAGTCTAAAGTTTTGAGTGCCAAGGTAACTGCCTGCTTAACTAAAAAACTCAACACTCTTCCAAAGTATAACAGAATCCAGAGTATCTACCACCTGTCGAAACAAAGTCCAAGATACAATCCACAATAATTAGATACACCAACAAGAAACCTGACCCGTACTTAAGAAAGCCGGCAACAGAGTCCAATCTTCAGATTATCCAAATGTTAGAATCAGTAGATAAGGTTTGTTTGTATTTTAAAGCTGCTAAACAGAGGCATCTGGGTGGCTCAAACATCTGGTTAAGTGTCTGACTCTTGGTTTTGTTCAGGTCATGATCTCAGGGTCATGTGAGCAAGCCCCACATCAGGCTCTGCACTCAGCGCAGAATCTGCTTGAGATGCTCTCTCTCCCTCTGCCCCTCCCCACCCCTGCTTGAGCGCTGTCTCTAATAAATACATAAAATCTTTTTTTTAAAAAGCAGCTAAATATGCTTTATGCTTAAGGGCATAAAGTATGTTCACAATAAATTAAGAAATAGGAAATCTCAGCAAGGCAAAAAGACAGCAAAAAAAGAGTCAAACGGAAATTCTGAAACTAAAAAATAATATATCACAATTTAAAAATCATTATGTACGCTTAAGGTTAACTCAGATGAGGGATGACAGAGAAGTCAGTAAACTAAACACAGATTAACCAGAAATTATCCTATCTAAAGAGCAGAGAGGAAAAGATTTTTAATAATTGAACAGAGCTGCAGGGTCCTCTTAGACAATACTGAAAAGACAAACATGTAAGAAACTGGAATCAGAAAGGCAGAGAGAAGGAACAGGCGGGCAGGAAAAAAAAACCTCTAGCAGCATAAAAAAAAAAAAAAAGTATTACCCTAGGCACATCCAGCCAAACTGCTGAAAATCAAACTTAAAGAAAAAAAAAAAAAATCTAAAAGCAGCCAGAGAAAAGTGACACATCATCTACAGGGATATAGAGATATAAAGGACTTCTCATCAGAAACAATGGAGGCCAGAAGGTAGTGGAAAGGCATTTTAAAATGCTGAAAGGATTAAAACAAACAAATGAGAAAAACCCAGTTAACCCAGAATTCCTTATCCAGTGAAAATATCCTTTAGGAATAAAGATAAAAATACTTTTTTAAATATTTTATTTATTTATTTGACAGACAGAGATCACAAGTAGGCAGAGAGGCAGGCAGAGAGAGAGAGAGGAGGAAGCAGGCTCCCCGCCGAGCAGAGAGCCCGATGTGGGGCTCGATCCCAGGACCCTGGGATCATGACCTGAGCCGAAGGCAGAGAGGCTTTAACCAACTGAGCCACCCAGGTGCCCCAAGATAAAAATATTTTAGATAAATGAAGATCAAGGGTACTTGGCACCAGCAGACTTACACTATGAGAAAGAGAGAGAAAGAGACAAAGGCATCACCCGTCGCTGCACCGGGAGGGGCTGACACTAAGCAGCGGCACGCTCAGCTCCTGTTACACTCCAAGCATTCTGCACTCCGGAGTCTTCTATCCACTACACACTTTCAGGCCTCCCTGCTTTTACTCACACCACTCCCAATGCCAAGAATGCTCCGATAAAGAGTGCCTGGCGGGGGCTCAGTCGGTCTGTCTTCAGCTCAGGTCAGGATCTCAGGGTCCTGGGATGAGCCCTACATCGGGCTCCCTGCTTGGCGGGGAGCCTGCTTCTCCTCTCCCTCTGCCTGTCCCTCTGTCTGCCACTCTGCCTACTTGTGCTCTATCAAATAAATACATAAAATCTTTAAAAAAAAAAAAAGATGCTCTGATTGGAAAAGCCCTACTCATCCTGTAACTAAAATGGCCCCTTTGTAGAGAAACTTAGCTTCATCCCTTAGCCATTTTGCTTCCAAAGAATGCTTTTTTCCCCCTCTGATGCCATTTTGTACACACACACACACACACACACACACACACACCAAAAGGCATCAATCATACTCTCCTATTACATACGGGTCTGTTTTTCCACACAGATTCTGAGTTTTACAAAGGCAGAAACCATTGCTTTTTACCCTCTATCCTCAGCATCAAAGAAGAACTTGTGGCCCTGTATTAAGACTGAATCAATCTTCAGCAATGACAGGCAATATTCTAAATAAAGCCTTGAACTCATGCACTGAAACAGTTCACAAAGAGATCAGGTTAAGGTAATGCCCAATCATCTGTTCTTCTCACTTACTAGGTAAGCTCTCATTTTTCTGAACCGCCCGCATTCTCTGACTGACGTGAGGTTAAGTACTGAAAATGAAAACACTCTGCTTGTAGACGAGCTGTACTGACATTAATGAACTGAGCTCTGAGTCTTGAATGAAGTGGCATATGTAATGATGAGGAACAGGAGACGGCAGGCACTTGGGTCTTTTTACTTTGACGGCTTTAAGATATACTGACGTGACATGATGAGACCTGCTTTTATACACACATAGGGCGTATCAAAATTCTTTGCCCTAAGAAACCCAAGAGTGAAAAAAATAAAATCTACTTATTTTTATCACTCTCCTGGGCACATACACCTGTTGAAAGAGACAATGACGAATTCTCACTGATACTTTCGCAGATATAGTCATACATACATAAAGTTGCATGTTAAGATACGGGTGACAAAAGAAAGAAAATAAAACTCTTTCTTCCATTCTTCCTCAGAACCACTAATCCTGCTTTCAAAGACAGAGAATTCCATTCATAAGTTTTACAGTTGTATAAATTCATTAGACAAGGCCAGTTTCCCCTTAGCTGTTTACCAGGTAAGTTTGCTTGGGTTTTTCCTGAGATTAGAGTACTTTTTATAGAGGAGACTGCCATTTACACAATCTATTGCTAGCTCATAAGAAGAAGAAAATTTAAAAAGCAGGTACTTTAATTTTGGGAATTAAGGAAATTTCCTTCTGTTCTTGAATTCCGTCACTAGCCGGGACTGACTTAACACCCCAGCTGGAAGCTGGCAGACCTACCATTTCCGCTGCTGCAAATTCACACAAAAGAAACAGTTGTGGTGTGAAGGTCAAGGCAGCTAATCATTTAATCACTAAGCATTAAGGAATCTTAAAAAAGGAAAAAGATAAAATGAGAAAAGGTAATTAGATTTATTTTCAGTTAGTTACATATCACCCTGATTCAAGCTATAAAAAGCAACTTTGGGGCTCCTGGGTAGTTCAGTGGGTTAAAGCCTCTGCCTTCAGCTCAGGTCATGATCTCAGAGTCCGATTGAGCCCCGCATCGGGCTCTCTGCTCAGCAGGGAGCCTTCTTCCACCCCTCTCTCTCTCTGTCTGCCTCTCTGCCTACTTGTGAGCTCTGTCAAATAAATAAATAAAATCTTAAAAAAAAAAAGAGCAACTTATCCTATCTTGGGCTGGGGAATAAATATTAAATGTTTAAAATACCCCAAAGGAGGGGGCACTAATTGATCCATTAAAAAATGTGACCCTAAGAACTG
Organism: Enhydra lutris kenyoni; assembly: GCF_002288905.1. Classification (NCBI taxonomy): domain Eukaryota; kingdom Metazoa; phylum Chordata; class Mammalia; order Carnivora; family Mustelidae; genus Enhydra; species Enhydra lutris. The sequence continues at coordinate 24,306,029 of NW_019154109.1, read as the reverse complement.
CTAACATTCTGTATCATTGTCTTCTGATTATCGTAACATGGTAAGGTTATCCACCAACCTCTTTTTACCTTTGTGAAAACTGAGACTCACAGAGACTCCAAGAGGTTGACATTCCCAAGGACACTCGGCCAATAAAGTGGCAACAAGATTCAAACACTGATGTTTTACTTCCAAACACTGTATCTCCTCAACCTTCCAATGCATTCTTCCTCTCTCCCCATCACTTTGAAGTTTCTGAAGTGTCTTAAAATCTATTTCATCATCAGCTTAGCATTACTTTTGCTTTCCCTTGAAACCTCTTAAGGCAGTAGTGAATTATTTAATAAAATCCTAGCATGGGAAAAAATATGTACTAGATGAAAACCAGATTCATATCTACCTATGTGAACTAGTAACACATCATAAAATCGTTAGTTTAGATCCAAAGTTCAATCTTTGTTTCCTCTGCTTCTACTCTGAATGACTAATAGAAGTAATTTTAAATGTATTTGTATACCCTCATATTTGATAACAATTTTGTAGGTGAAGCTATAGGTAGAAAAATTAAGCTTTTAATCTCAAAAGAAACAAAAGTTTCATGAGGGTAAGGCCCATAATTATGTCAATTTTGTTTAAAACTGTATACTAAGCACCCAGCACAGAGCCTGACACGATATATCTGTGCTCAATTTTGTTGAGTGAATAAATGAACAAAAATCTATCAAGGAATTATTACTAATGTGATAATGATCTCTTAAGGATAGGGTAAGATGACTGAAGCAGAGAGATGCCCTTAAATCAACCTTATATTATGCCCCCATCATAATAAAGGGAGCATTATTGTCACGAAGGGAATAGAGCTGGTTGGTTTAATTACACTATCACTCACATTTAGTAAACGAAGTGGATTCTGGTTAACCCTGTAGAGATGTTATTAACTGACATATGTAAATATAGTCATAATCTTTCACAAATAAAAAACTTTAAAAACATAAATTCAGGAAACCCAGTGGTCAAAGTAATCACTTCAGCAATTAAACTGTTAACACTTTCAAGGCACAAATAACAAATGTTTCTCACTCTCCTAGACACTATACTCTCATTTACTACTATCAGAAGGCTTCCCTGTTAAAACAAGCAAGGCCATCCCCAAAGCTAGAGGTAACTTGCATAAAATACTCATGGTTTTTACATGTTTAGCATAAAAATTAACCCTGAGCAAATGAAATTATGGTTTTACTCACTGAGTGAATGAAATTATGGTTTTACTGACTGAAAGGAAAACATGAAAAATTACCCTTTAATACATGGTCTCAAGCTGGTGGAGAATTGAAGGCTTAGGATGAACAGTGCTGGGTAAAACGATGCAGTAGCTGTGAATGTCAGCTGGCAAAGCCTCAAAAAATTCAACATAAAATCACAGCACGACCCAGCAATTCCACTTCTGGGTCCGTACCCAGAAGTGTAAGCAGGAACTCAGACAGACGTTGATACACCATGTTCACAGCAGCCCCACTCACGACGGGCGAAAGGTGGAAGCCACCCAGCACCCACCGACAGATATGTGGACAAACAAGATGGGATATATACACAAAGAGATATTTGGCCTCAGAAAAGGGAGGAAATTCTGACACGTGCTACAACGTGGATGAACCTTGAAAACGTGCTAGTCATAAAAGGACACGTATTATATGATTCTACTTCTGTGAAATCAGATCCACAAGTCCGAGTGGTCCAATGCGCAGAGACAGAAAGCGGAATGGCGGCTGCCAGGAACTGAGGGGTGGGGGTCATGGAGAGTCGCTCTAGGATTTTCAGTGTAGGAAGATGAAAACCTTTAAAGATGGACGGCGGGGATGGCTGTACAGCAATGTAAATCTACTTTGTGTCATAGAACTGGCCTACTGAAAATGGCTAAATAGTGAATTTTATGTCTATTTTAACACAACAGATGAGAAAGATTAACAGCACTGCAATGACCGAATACAGGAAACGTGAAAGTAGCGTCTGGACATCAGACAGGACTAGGTGGGGAATTCTGCAGAATTCGACTGCCACAGGCAGTCACACTGGCAAGTCTAACCCCCAGAGACCCCCCAGGCATGACATCTAGACGTCTGGCCTACTCCTCCACATTCTTTTGCTCTAAGGGTTCAGGTCACACTGCCTAGCCCACCCTATGACACCAGCACATTTCGAATGATCTCTTACTACAGAAGCTATGAAGAAAGGAGGAGTGCCTCCACTCAAACACTTGTCACCGGGACTAAAAGACCTTCCCATTTCAAAGGTGAATTTAGGTAGGGACTCCAAACACAAACTACCGGGTTGCTGGCAGGGCTGTGCCGTATCATGTGCACACCAGATTCAAGACCAGTCATTCACCTCACTGCATTCTTTTGACCCTCTGGCTTCTGCGTCTTCGAAAAAAAGAAGTAGGCAAACTATGATCTCAAATGAATCCATGTTTTTATGTTTTCCTTCCTAAAAATCTGACAAAGCAGAAGAGACCACAGAAGCAATACGGTATACTAGTATGAACTCCAAATGGACTGGCTCATCATTTAAAGGCAAAGAATGAAACTGAAAAGTACTAATAGAAAACATGGATGAATTTCCTTGTAACTTTGGGGTACAGAAGAACTTTCTAACCATAATTTAAATCCCAGGGGCACGCGGGTGGCTCAATTGTTAAGTGTCTCCCTTCAGCTCAGGTCATGATGCCAGGGTCCTGGGATCAAGCCCCACGCTGGGCTCCCTGCTTGGCGGGAAGCCTGCTTCTCCCTCTCCCGCTTGCCCTTGTGTTCCCTCTCTTGCTGTGTTTCTCTCTGTCAAATAAATAAATTAAAATCGTAAATAAATAAATAAATTCCAAAAGCCATAAAAGACAAATCTGACTGGAAAAAAACTCCAGTAAATAAAATTGTGTGTGGCAAAAGCCACCATTAAGTACAAATGAAACACAAATGACAAACTGGAAAATCATATGCAACTTACAGCACCCAGAGAAAGCTAACCTCCCACCTAAGAGCTTGAAATTCAAAAAAGACCAACAACCCAATAGAGAAATAGGCAAAAGGCATACACAGTCTCTTGCCACCAAAGAAAGAAAAGAGTTTATGAACAGCTCTGAGACAAACAGGGATGCTCAATCCAAAATGCAAATTAAAGCCACAATGAGGCAGCGATTCTTATCAGATGGGTAAAAACTCAAAAGAAATTTCTGTGGCAAGGTTGGCAGAAACATGCATTTTCATATCTTGCTCTTGGGAATAAAAAACGGTATAGCCCCAGTATGCCAAGTTTATAAATTTATATTTTGGTGTAGCATCTACCATTCGTTTGACATACACTTTTCAGGTACATACTACGTACTATACATAGGTACATAGGTACTTTAAGGTATACATAGACAATTAAGAAATCATTACTTTGAAAGAGCTGGAGAGGAAAGGAGAAAATATAGATAAAAATAACAAGTAGACAAAACCAGATAAAAACTCCAATAATATAATGAGGAATATGACCTATCATTATGGAAACTTGAGTCATTCTATATTGGTTTCCCCATCACTCACTCTACTTTACATCTCCAAACAAGCAAACAAAAACCGCCAATTCATTATGTTCCTTTAAAACTACTTTATGCCAGGGGCTGCCTGGGTGGCTCAGTGGGTTAAAGCTTCTGCCTTCGGCTCAGGTCATGATCCCAGGGTCCTGGGATTGAGCCCCGCATTGGGCTCTCTGCTCAGCAGGGAGCCTGCTTCCCCTCCTCTCTCTCTGCCTGCCTCTCTGCCTACTTGTGATCTCTGTCAAATAAATAAATAAAATCTTAAAAAAAAAAAAAACTACTTTATGCCAAGTATATATGTGAAACCAAGTGGCCTACTTTTTTGCCTAAGAATGGCTTCATTGGGGAAATCATAGTACGTCTATAATCTGAATTTCTGAAAGCCTCCTATTTTATGGCTGCTCATTTCACAGGCACCTTCACAATTACCACGTAACCTAAGACCCTAAAAACTAAACAAAACAAAACAAAAAAGCCCATGGAAATAGCCAATGAACAAGCATTTTAATTCAAAGAGAGAAGCATAATTTTCATAGTAACATTTCAAATGCTAAGGTATGTCAGACTGGATAGAAGTTCACAATCCTCTAGTACGTATGCTAACAATTAGTGACGAACAGGTACAGAAAGAATATGCAACTGATAAAATAAAAATGATAAAAGTAGGTCACTTCGGTGATTTTTCTAAGACTTTTAATATGTTAAAATACCTTGTTTAAAATTGGGGTAACAGGGGCGCCTGGGTGGCTCAGTGGGTTAACCCTCTGCCTTTGGCTCAGGTCATGATCTCAGGGTCCTGGGATCGAGCCCTGCATTGGGCTCTCTGCTCAGCAGGGAGCCTGCTTCCTCCTCTCTCTCTGCCTCTCTGCCTACTTGTGATCTCTGTCAAATAAATAAATAAAATCTTAAAAAAATAATAAAATTGGAGTAACAAATTAACCGCGCAAGAGGAGTACTGACACTCAGAACGTGGCAACAAGTTGGGACTCGCCACTGATCTTGGGGAAGAGAACTGCACACCAAAAGAAATCTTTCAAATACAACACTTTTATATTAGCTACGCACTCCTATAGCTCTTCCATATTTTTCTCTTATTAGTATCAGTGCATGGAATGGGATAAGGAGAAGTAAAAATTATGAGTATGCAACCTTCCTGACTCAAAACACATTGACTCAGTGTGTGTCGGGGGTGGGGGGTTGCTGCTCCTTTCCTCCCTTTCTCTATACTCAATAAGCAATTATTTTATTAAGCTGTGCCAATCTAGGATCTACTGTTCCTATTTTAACTTTATAGCACAAATTGTACGCTGTGGTTCTCAGGGGTTAGCATATCATGCTAGTCCACTGCCTGTTTTTATAAATAAAGGTTTAGTGGAATACAGTCATACTCATTTACACATTGTCTATGGCTGCTTTCATAGTATAATGACAGAGCTGAGTAGTTACAACAGTCTTTGCCTGAAGCTTCAGGGATTAGCAAACTATGGCTGGCCCCTGGCCTAGTTTTGTAAATAGTTTTGCCTGGAACACAGCCACACTCGTTCATTTACATGCTGTCTAGGACTGTTCTCATACTACAATGGCAGAGTTGAATAGTTACAACAGAGTGTATGACCTGAAAAGGAAATACACAAATATTTACTATCCAGACCTTAACAAAAAATTTGCTGACCACCATGGTAAATGAGCATAGCATTCCTGATAAAATTAACTACTAAACAAACACTTCACCAGACTCTCTGAAATAAGAGAAAGGAATTTAAGGACCAGCTTGAGCTGAATTTCCTCAACGATCATTCTTTTTTTTTTTTTTTTAAAGATTTTTATTTATTTATTTGGCAGACAGAGATCACAAGTAGGCAGAGAGGCAGGCAGAGAGAGAGAGAGAGAAGAGGAAGCAGGCTCCATGCTGAACAGAGAGCCCCATGCGGGGCTCGATCCCAGGACTCTGAGATCATGACCTGAGCCGAAGGCAGCAGCTTAACCCACTGAGCCACCCAGGCGCCCCTAAAGTCCTATTTCAAAAACTACTTCATTCTCTGAACCTTTCTGCCTGAATCTTCCCCCACTAATCAAATGTAAGGTGTCTCTCTGGGCTCTTCCAACCATCTATACTTCTGTCTTGGCTCTTACTGTTTTTCGTTATAAATGTCTGATAATCATGGTGGCCAAATGCAAATTCTGTGACATAACCTTGAGTATCTCAGCTGTGAATAACCTAAAATCATCAAATTATTACATTTATTTGTGTTCCTGAGGTGACAAAAGGCACTGGAGTCTAATGCAGAAGAAATGATACTGGGTTGCCTGGGGTGGCTCAGTTGGCCATGTGTCTGTCTTTGGCTCAGGTCATGATCTCAGGGTCCTGGGATCGGGCCCCACGTCAGACTCTCTGCTGAGCACAGAGTCTGGTTCTCTCTCTAATTCTCCTCTGTGCTCTCCCTCCCTCCTTCTCTCTCAAATAAAATCTTAAAAAAAAAAAAAAGATAAAGAAAGAAAAGAAAAGGAAAAAAAGAAATGATACTGAGAAGCCCAAACCCACTCTTCACTTTGTATCTTTAGATGATTGTGACAAAGAAGGAACCTAAGAGCTCTAAAGATGGGATATGAAAACCGTGTTTGGTTTTATGGCTACTCCCCATCCCAGAGGATCGGTAATCTCTACCTACACACACCTGAGACAGCTTTAGAGGGGCGCCTGGGTGGCTCAGTGGGTTAAGCATCTGCCTTGGGCTTAGATTTGTGATCCCAGAGTCCTGGGACTGGCCCCGAGTAGGGCTCTCTGCTCAGCGGCGAGAGTGCTTCTCCCTCTCTCTCAGCCTGCTGTTCTGCCTACTTGGGCTCTCTCTCTGTCAAATAAATGAATATAATCTTTAAAATAAGTAAATAAAATAAATAAAATAAAACAGCTTTAGAGGATCCATTGGGATTCTAAAACATTTCTAGTGTTAAACAAGTAAAGGCTAATATAGATGTGAGAGCAAGGAGGAATGTATGTATTTAGGACTGGATATCATCACTCACCTGTCGAATTGACATGGTACAGAGAATATACAGAAAGATGAAGGAACAGTCTGTGGTGTCATCCCCCAGGAGGTTTCGATGAGACAGTCCTTGGATATAGGAAAGGGGGGTGAAAGGGAGCTTTGCCACCACCCTACCATCAAATCTAAAAAGGAAAAAACAAAGAATTGTTATTTTTGGAAGACTGACAAGCTTCTTAGTTCCAGGGAAGAATCTGAGACAGAAATAGAACTCTAAGTCCCTTGATCTCTAAAAAACAAAGAATGATATTTTAAAAAGAGACCTAAAGAACAAGGATGTAAGGAAGGGCCTAGATTTTTCCATCAATCTTTTTCTAAACTAATGAGTCTTAACTTTTTCAGTATCAGAAGCCCTGAACACAATGAAAAATTGAGATCCCTACATTGTTTAAAGGTTATAGCTATCACTATTTACTGCTTTAGAAATTAAAACTGAGGAATGTTAAAAAATAGTTACTAAATCATTTAAAAGGTAGCAATAAATTCATTATATATTAACACAAATATTTTTATGAAAAATAACTATCTTTTCTAAAACAAAGTAAAAAGAAAGGCTTTTTTTTTTTCTTTTGGCAAATATCTTTAATGTTTTGTTTAATAGAATACTGCTGGGTTCTCAGAGCTGCTTTAGTATTCAGGCTGTTGCAATGATACACATCAGGAAGCCCTGAACCCTCTGGAAAATTCCACCGTACACTAAGAAGAGAGTAAGAATAAAGAAAGAAAATAACATCTTAGAATTATTCTGGCAGTAATATTCATCTCAAGGACTTCCCAAGAGTCTCAAAGAGCTCTAGGAATCCCCAGACCATACTTTGAGAATCACTGTTATGGACCATGACACCAGTAAGATTTTAAACACCCTCTTTTCCAAGACTCCTATTACACACCTTAAACAGGCTAAACATTTCTGAATAGAAATTCATGGAGTATATAGTGGAGAATGAAAAAAGTCGATTCTTAAAATTCATACACGATAATCTCAGATAACTTTTAACATACTATTAGTGTTTAAAAGTACTCTTTTTTACTTTTTCTAAAATAGAAAAGAGAACTGTTTCTAAAAGAGAAAAGCTTGGGGCGCCTGGGTGGCTCAGTGGATTAAAGCCTCTGCCTTCAGCTCAGGTCATGATCCCAGGGTCCTGGGATGGAGCCCCACATCGGGCTCTCTGCTCAGCGGGGAGCCTGCTTCCTCCTCTCTCTCTGCCTACCTCTGCCTACTTGTGATCTCTGTCAAATAAATAAATAAAATCTTAAGAAAAAAAATAAAAGAGAAAAGCTTAGAAAAAAGCTATAAGAAAATGCATATCAGCACTTATATTGAGGTGTTGGGGATATTACTTCTTTTATACTTTTCTCTTAGTAAGTAGTATAATCAGTCAATAATGAAAATTATAAAAATTAATGTGATTAAGGATAGTGATACTTAATAATATTATAGAAATGTATGACTGCATCAGCTAAATTGTCCAAATAGAGTCTTTAATTCCTGTTAAAACAGCTAGAAAATTCCCTCAGAAAAATACCTGGGCACCTGCCTGGCTCAGTGGAGTGTGTGACTTGATCTCAGGGTTGTGAGTTTGAGGTCCACTTTGGGTATGGAGCCTACTTAAATAAAAACTTAAGAATATATATTTTTAAAAAAGAAGAAAAAAACCCACTTTGGATTTAGAATGTTTCTACAGAGAGAGGGGGAAAAAAGAAGTAGCAATACCATCTTTGTCTTTGGGGAAAAAAAATCTCTAAATATCCAGATCAACTACTGTGGTTCTTTTTTTTTTTTTTTTTCTTTTGAAGATTTTATTTATTTATTTGAGAGAGAGAGAGCACAAGAAGGGGAGGATCAGAGGGAGAAGCAGACTCCCTGCTGAGCAGAGAGCCTGCCGTGGGATTCAACCCAAGGACTCCAGGATCATGACCAGAGCAGAAGTCAGTCACTTAACTAACTCAGCCACCCAGGCATCCCAACTGCTGTGGTTCTAAAGAACTTCTTAGACAACTGTGCTGCAAAGAATATAGAAGAGAATGAATGGGAGTATCTTCTCCTGAAAAAATTATTACTTTTGTTTTGGTTTTGTGAAATTAGTAGAAGAGAATGACAGTGATTACTTCAAGCAGATCTTTAAATACTTTTGTCATATATAAGTAAAATCAATTTGTGATTGAGCCTTTTCCTGTGTAAATATATACTAGAAAGGCAGTTGGAAGTAGTAAGTGGACAGTCATACATATAGAAGATGTCAAGAGAAGATTCATACATAGACCCAGGAGAATGTTAGTTAGCCATAAAAAGGATGGAAATCCTGCCATTTGCAACAACAGGAATGAACCTTGAGAGTATTATGCTAAGTGAAAGAAGTCAGAGAGACCGACGAATAGTATGATACCACTTCCGTGTAGAATCAAAAAAAACTGAACTCATGGAAACAAAGTTAGATTCACAGTTGGCAGGGGTTGGGGATGGGAGAAATAGGAAGATGCTGGTCAAAGGATACAGACCTCCAGTTACAAGATGGATAAGTTCTGGGCATCAAATGTACAGCCTGGTGATTATAATCAACAATATTGTATTATAGACTTAAATTTGCTAAGACAGTACATCTTAAATGTTCTCACCACCATACCACAACAAAATAAAAACTGTGAGATAAAACTTACTGTAGTAATCATTTCACAATGTATATGTCTATCAAATCATTACATGTACACGATATGTGTATACAAATATACACAATGTTATATGTCATATGTCAATTAGATTGTAATAAAGCTGGAAAAAAAGGAAAACCATTGATATCCTGTAAGTTATTCGTGAATGTGAAAGTACCTACCATGCATGAGCCTTAAGCCAGCCATAGACAAAAGGAAAAAAAAACTTCCAAGAACTCTTACTTTTAATGAATTAATTTTTTCAGGATACTTAAAGCTTGTCATAGGAACAGCTAACTGAAATGGTGTCTAGCCTAATAAAGAAGAGTTGGGGAACGAAGGGGAAAGGAGCAAAAAGAGAGACAGCTTATAGATATTATTATACCTAGACAGGCTATTTCTTTCAGTGCACTTACTCTCTGGTTCCAGAGGGCAGAACTACTGCTCATGAGTAGAAGTACAAGAAGGCATATTTTAGCTCAGTAAGAGAAATTACTTTCAAACCCTAAAAACTACTCAATAAAAGTATATTATCTCAGAAACCCTCAGGCTATTGTTGGCAATAATTAAACAGAGGATGGAAAATTATCTGCTAGAGGTATTACTGAAGAGAGATTGTATTGGGACAGAAGTTATGTGTTAAATGACTTCAGATCTCTTCTAATTCTAAGATGGTAATGTTTCATTTCAGCTTTATGGAAATGATCCAGGATGAAAAGCCAAAAAGAAATAAACAGCTAAAAGCAGTGCTTCCTACTGCTTCTTTGGAAATCTGGAAATTCAAGATCTTTGCATCTAACCTCAGGCTTTTTTCTTAAAAGCTTCCAGTTGTCAACAAATTAAAAGGTATATTAGAGATAGTGTATTCCATTCTACAGTAAACAGATGATCCAGGAGAAACTCTGAGAAATTACATTAAAAATTGAATAATATAATCAAAATATGTACTAGACTTCTCATTGCATATGCCAGCTTATAAAAAACAGAGATGGGGCACCTGGGTGGCTCAGTGGGTTAAAGCCTCTGCCTTCAGCTCAGGTTATGATCTCAGGGTCCTGGGATTGAGCCCCGCATCGGGCTCTCTGCTCAGCGGGGAGCCTGCTTCCCTTCCTTTCTCTCTGCCTCTCTGCCTACTTGTGATCTCTGTCAAATAAATTAATAAAAATCTTAAAAAAATTTTTTTTTTTTAAAAACAGAGATATAGCCTGTAACTTTTAGGTGCTCACAGTCTTTTGGTGTGCACACAACAATAATACTTTTACAACAATGAAAACTTCTAGTGTGCACACAATAATAATATATATTTTTAAATGCATAGGGCACAAAGACCAGAACAAAAACATGAATTACAGCCGAGCAGTTGTGCTCCTTGGTATCTATCCAAAGGAGTGAAAAACTTACGTGCACACAAGAACCTGCACCCGGGTGTTCACAGCAGCTTCACTGATAATCGCCAAAACTTGGAAGTAAATTAGTTATCAATGGATAAACTGGTGCATCCAGACAATGAAATATTATTCAGTGCTACAACGAAATGGGCTATTGGCCATGAAGACATGGAGGGACTTTAAATGGATATTACTAAGTGAAAGAGGCAAATCTGAAAAGGCTATACGCTTGCATGAGTCAAACTATATGACCGTCTGAAAAAGGCAAAACTCTGGAGTCAGTTAAAAGATCAGTGGCTACAGAGTTGGGGTGGGAGAGAAAGGGATGAATTGGCGGAGCTGACGAGTTTTAAGGCAGTTCACCTCTCTGTATGATACCATAATGGTGGCTACATGCCATTATACATTTGTCCAAACTCACTGAATGTACACCAAGAGGGACCCCTAATGTAAGCAGTGGACTCCGGGTGGTTGGGTGCCAGCCCAGGCTCACCAGCTCGAACAAGTGTACCACTCCCTCGAGGGAAGTTGCTAGTGGGGAAGGTCATGCATGGGGTGGAGGGTAGATGGGAAATGTCTGTACTTTCCTCTCAATTTTTCTGTAAACCTAAAACTGCTCTAAAAAGATAAAGTCTTATAAAAAAATCAAACAGCACTTGAATAAATAGTAAAACACTTACATGAACCTCTACACCAGTATTGCAAAACAAAACAAGTAAAAAGCTACTGTTGCCAGTGTTCTGAATAAGAAAGCTGACAAAAAGAAAATATACTGAAGAACAAAGAGCAAAGAACAGTCTTCCTTATTGCCAATAGAAGCCTTCTACAAGAAGCTTGAATATAATGAAGTTTTTCATAACATTTTCCTCCTGAAGATACTGTATTTGACTTCTTTGAGCTCCATGGCTTTGAGAAAAGGCATCTGATATTTTATCTTGTACTGATGAACTCCATAAATAGTCAGGCATTTCAATATTAGTCTACGGCCTAAAAGTGTAATCAACAAATAGTTGCTGAATAATCATTATACAGTATATGCTTTTCAGATATGGGCCTTGACTCAAGAGCATTAAGCGTGGAAAAATAAAATGGAAATACACAGGACATTGTGGACCACAGGAGAGACTGCTGTTCAGTGCTAGATGGTCCACACGTGACGATGCTATGAAAATTCTGCAGAGAAAGCCCATGGGGCCTCTGCTGACAATGGAAGTGCTTTGTCCCCCACATGTTCTTATATATGGCTTTGAAAACCTCAGTCCTCTAGAAATGTCACAATTATCAAAGCAGCAATACAACTATTATATTCATTTGGTCCCCATTTTTATTAGACTATCTTTAGTATTTCATTATTAAGTTATTACTCTCTTCTGGTGGGTTTGTTTTTTTTTTTTTAATTTTTTTTATTTATTTGACAGAGAGAATGAGACCACAAGCTGGGAGACAGACAGGGAGAAGCAGGCTCAGTGTGGGGCTGGATCCTAGGATCTTGGGATCATCACCTGAGCTGAACGCAGCTGCTCAACTGACCGAGCCACTCAGGTGCCCCTCTTCTGGTTCTTCTAATTCAACTTAGAACTAGAGAGGGGGTTGCCTGGGTGGCTCAGTCAGTTAAACGGCTGCCTTCAGCTCAGGTCATGATCACGGGGTCCGGGGATCGAGTCCCATATTGGGCTCCCTGCTCAGCGGAGAGTCTGCTTCTCCCTCTCCCTCTGTCTGCTGCTCTGCCTACTTGTGCTCTCTGTCAAATAAATAAATAAAAATTAAAAAAAAAAAAAAAAAAAAGAACTAGAGAGGAGAAGAAGGTGGCAGGGAAGAAAGGACGGAGGGGAAATTCTGGAAAGAATGAGACCAAGTTATTTGTCTGATCATGTGATTATCTACCTAGAAAATTAGAGAACCAAACTAAAACATACCAGACCCTATTAGAGTTCAGCAAGACGGTCAGTTGCAGAATAAAGTAACAAAAATTGGTAACCTACTTTTATACCAGTAGTAATGAGTTAGAAGATATAAAATGCATGAGCGACTTACTTGGAAAGAAACTACAAAAGCACATAAAACGGACTTAGCAGAAACGCAATGTTTCTAGATAGGAATATTTAAAATTATAAAGGTGTCTAATACTTCAAAACTAACATATAAATTAAATAACATCTGAGTCAAAACTCAAATGGGATTATCCTAAAGGGAAGCTGATACACGAGTGATTCTAAAATTCACATGAAAGAATGTGTATCTCAGGAACAGTGAACAGTGCAGTCAGAACACAATAGTTTGTAAACAGTAAAAAGAAATAAAGTTGGAACAGGCTGGGGTCAAAGCATGGTGACGCCAGGTTGAAGTCCAGACTCAAGTCAGGAGTCTGAGTGGCACGATGCTATGAAAGGACTTTAGAGTCAGAGACACGAGTTATACTCCGGCTCAACGTTTACTAGCTTCGCAACCTTGGGCAAGTTAAATAACTTGGGAGTCTCATATTCTCATCAGTAAAACAAAGACTGTAATACTCATCTCGGAAGGCTGTTAAGATTACAAGGGCAACACACATAAAGGCCAACAGTGGCCAACACACAGCTACTATTCCATCAGGAGCAGATGCGGTTATTAGACAATTGGTACGTGTTTTGGGGATGGTCACCTTAATGCTGCAGTGACAGGAGGCCCCTGAGGATGGAGAGGAGCCGGGAAGCTACCGGCATGCCCGAGGTCAAGGGGTAATAGCAGAGAGGAAAGGCAATGGGCTGAAACTCTGCTAAGAGCTGGTGTAGCATGGATGAAGAGGAGAGGGAGGAGGGAAGGAGAGAGGGATGGATGGGCAGACGGATGGATGACTCGAAAGACACGGAGAGGCAGAATAAACAGGAACTGTTCACTGACGGAACCGAGGACTGACAATGTTAGAGATAACTCGGTGTCCAGCACTGAATCTGGGACGGGGTGGAAACACGAGAAATGTGGGCTGAAAGGAAGAGAAGGAGGGAAGCAAGAAAGCTTTCAGTTCCAGCTGACCAGAAATGGGACCCACTGAAAGACACACAAGTATCAGGAAGAGCTATGCTTTGGCAGAGAACATGACAGGTTCCAAGTGAGTCTCAAAAATAATGTAGAGAGAAACAAGCCTCTCTGAGGCCCAGGGACAGGCTGGTCTGAAGCCCAAGGGAGCAGCAAATACAGCTGAGGTGGGTGGGGAGTTCTCATTATAAAACTTCTCTCTCTCTCTAAAACTTCTCTCTATAATGGCTCTTCAACAAGTTACAATGACCCCCACATAAAAAACAACAGTAACTTTTTAACTAGTAAATCAATATTTCTTATAGAGATGTCTATTCTACTTGAAGGGAACAAGCAGCGTGAGGGCTCAGGCTGCACAATTTTCTTTTATCTCCCACAGTGTGAGGCACAAAAAAACGGCGTGCAGCTTTTTGACCCGAATAAATATTAAAAATAGTTGAAACCTATAAATATTCATGTAGTATACTCACAGACACTTGAAAACTGGAGGGAGAAAAATCAAAGGCAGGCAAATGAAAATGATTACTGACTCAAAGAAGAAAGAAACATAAGAAATACATTATAATACTTTGTAGTTACGTGATTCTATGATTATAATCAAATATATTAGCTTCATTTAGTAACTGAACCAACTATGGATTCAAATCAAAACTGTATACCAAGTTCTAGTTTTAACCACAGAAAAGAATGAAAGAACTGGAAAATTCTTCTAAAAAGGTAATCTAACAAATTCTTCCTACTGTAAATAACGAACATAAGCCAAACTGATTATTTCCATGTTTCACAACTTAGTTTACAAGTCAAGACTTCTCCCGACTTAAGCCTTATGCCAACACTCTCATCATTAAAGAGATATAGTCTTTGAAAATTAGATTTACAGTACTACCCTGTCAACAGGATGCACACAATTGTGAATTATTTTTTCCAAACACTGTTGATAGGTTAATACTGAGACAAACACTCTGAGTATTTATTGCTGATATTAGCCTGTCTTATTACAAGACTCTAAGCTATCCCAGGCTATTAAAATAAACTATGACCTAAGAGTCAGCAGAAGACGTTTTCATCTGGGCCGAAGCCTTTATTTGTTGGTGCAAGACCCTTGATTTTGGTAACTGGATTGAAGTTATCTAAGAAAATGTCCATGTTCTCAGGAAATATACACTTTAGTAGTTATGGGGGCTCCTGACTGGCTGTCGGTTAAGCATTTGCCTTCAGTTCACATCATGATCCCAGAGCCTTGGGATTGAGCCCTGCATTGGGCTCCCTGCCAGCACAGAGTGTTTCCCCTCTCCCTCTGCCAATCTCTCTGCTTATGCTCTCTGTCAAATTAATGAATAAAGGGGCACCTGGGTGGCTCAGTGGGTTAAAGCCTCTGCCTTCAGCTTAGGTCATGATCCCAGGGTCCTGGGATCGAGCCCCACATCGGGCTCTCTGCTCAGCAGGGAGCCTGCTTCCTCCTCTCTCTCTCTCTGCCTGCCTCTCTGTCTACTTGTGATCTCTGTCTGTCAAATAAATAAATAAAATCTTTAAAAAAAATTAATGAATAAAATCTTTCTTAAAAAATTTAGTAGGGGGGCGCCTGGGTGGCTCAGTGGGTTAAGCCTCTGCCTTCGGCTCAGGTCATGATCTCAGGGTCCTGGGATCGAGCCCCGCATCAGGCTCTCTGCTCAGCAGGGAGCCTGCTTCCCTTCCCCTCTCTCTGCCTGCCTCTCCGCCTACTTGCCTACTTGTAATCTCTGTCTGTCAAATAAATAAATAAATAAATAAATAAATAAATAAATAATTTAGTGGTTCTGAATAAAGGGGCATGAACCCATAACATAATCTTGAATAATACATACGTAATGTATGTGTGAATGACTACATAGATGATATGGAAGAGAGGGAAAAAGAAAGAAAATGAAGCAAAATAAAACAATTGTCAATAGGGATAATGAATATATTATTTTTGTAATCTTTCTATAAATTTGAAGTATCAAAATAAAATATTACCAAAAAAGCTGGAGCAGCTGGGTGGTTCAGTCACTTAAGCATCTGCCTTCTGCTTAGGTCAAGATCCCAGGGTCCTGGGATCAAGTCTCCCTGCTGAGCAGGGAACCTGTTTCTCCCTCTCCTTCTGTCCCCTGCTTGTGCTTGCTCTCTCTCTCTAGTGCCCCCCCCAAATAAAGAAAATCTTTAAAAAAAAGTTAATTGCTCATAAACACACACACATATAGAACAACAGTTAGGTAAAACCATATTATTAAAGGATACTCACATGGAATTGAACATTCCCATTAGGGCAGTAAAACAAAAGCCAATTGCAAACATGGATTTCATTCGGACCTGTAAAGAGACCAGCACATTGTCATTTCACACTACTAAGGCACACCCCAAAATTCTGGTTTCACATCACATTGCACTCCATAGCAATAAGCTGCTTATTGGCTAACCCACCCTCCACCTCCTTCTCCTTGTCCCCTTCTGATGAATAGTATTGGGTGGCCATGTGACCCAGTTCTGGTACCAGTACCGAACGAACAGGACTTTAAAGGGACAACGTTGGCCAGTATCCCTTTAGGCCTTTGGCCCATTCTTCTTGCCTGGAATGAAGAACATGATGCCTGAAGATAAAGGATAAAGTACCATCAAATAACCAAACAACCATAATCTAAGAATGGCCAACCTAAGTCCTTAATAACATTACTGAGCTGTTACACCAACCCAGGACTACCAAACCCTGGCCTTCTTGAACAAGTAAAAAAAAAAATCTTTATCTGTTTAAGTCATTGTTATAGTTAGGTATTCTGTTATTTGCAGCTAACTTCTTACTTAATTACAAATGTGGTAAAAGTATAAATAAATAAAAGATCATATTGATGTAAGAGTAACAATCATTATCTCTGGGTGACAGGTTTTTTTTTTTTAAGATTTTTTTTATTATTAATTTTTTATACGATTTTATTTTTAAGTAATTTCAACACCCTATGTGGGGCTCGAACTCATGACCCTAAGATCAAGAGTCTCATGCTCTTCTGACTGAGCTAACTTGAGCTCCTGGATGACAGGTTTATCAGCAATTTTTCCTCTCTTCTTTCTATAGTTTCCAAATTTGGTCTTATAAACACTTAATAAGTAGGTCAACAGAAAAGCTATTTTCAAAAAGATGCACTTCTAAATTACAGCCTTACTCAATAAGAATTGCAAGAAACAGAAGCTAATATAGCAAAGGTCTCTTAGAAAGCAAAGACAACTGTTGCACAGTTTAGATGTCCTGTGATAAACGTACAGAAATTAAATAGAAAAAATTAGTCAAGCCATATAATTAGCCTACCCATGCCTTAGAAAAACTCTTGAACAAACTCTACTCTTTATAAATGATGACTAATGGGTAATAAAATCATTTCTCTTTACACTTTACGGTATGCCTGACACACAGAACAAAAGGCCTCTTGAAGAACAAAGGCAACAATAAAGGCCATCTTTTTTTTTTTTTTTAAAGATTTTATTTATTTATTTGACAGACCGAGATCACAAGCAGGCAGAGAGGCAGGCAGAGAGAGAGAGGAGGAAGCAGGCTCCCTGCAAAGCAGAGAGCCCAACTCGGGGCTTGATCCCAGGACCCTGAGATCATGACCTGAGCTGAAGGCAGAGGCTTAACCCACTGAGCCACCCAGGTGCCCCAATAAAGGCCATCTATGATGCTCCAGCTCAGAGGCTGGCGTGACACAGGTTACCTGAAAACCAAAGATTCGGCAATGACACGAGAGTAAAAGAAAACAGACTACTCCATTCGAAACATAAGGGCTAAGCTAAGCAAAAACTGTGTGAAAGGGACAAATTATGACCCCCGAGACAGCCTGAAACGGCTTCTCTCATTACTGAAATGAAGTTTAAGCCCAGGAGCATATTTTCACTTCCACCTGGCCCAGGAACACCCACGACATTAGTGGGTGAATTTCTGAAAAGGTAAGTACAGTGTATTTAATGCAAATCAGAGTCTTATTCTATAAAACTTGTTGTGGTTTACCACAATATTACACTTCAGACTCTTACCATAGACAGGTCTCTGTTGTTATTTTTCAGTTTCTCTTCCTGCCTCTCTGAAAAGAATTAACAAACTGATTAATATACACAACGCTGAGCACAAGGCAGATGTTAAACTGTCACTGACTAGTGACTATAAAAGCACTTCGTCTCAGGATCACTTAGTAATAACATCAGCTAAATACCTGTGGTATTGTATACTTTATATTAGCAGAAAATTCAAATGCAGCAGAGCACCAAAATATTTTTATTTAAATAAATAAAAATCTTTAAAGATTAATCAAAAATTACCTCAGGTATTAAGTGTCTTAACTATACATTAAGATACACTTTTATACTATACTGATGGAAAGTGTAAACATAATGATTGTAATTAGGCTTCAAATATGAGTTATTTATCTCTCATGTTTTTCCCCCCCTTTCAGTTACTTCAAGAGAGCAGAGTCTAAAAGTAAAAGCCAATCAAGACAAATTTAAAATTCAGGTTCTTTCATATTACAGACTAATTACTCTAAAAATAAGCATAGTTTTTTAGTTAAGTGAATTAGAAAGCTAGAAAATTTCACGTATATTTTAAGAAAGTTGTTATATACACGCAACCCAAAATGCTTAACAAAGTCTCAACTGTACATCAATGCCATTATTTGCTGAATTCCATCAACGCAGGGATTTCATTGTTTACAGAAAGAAACTGAGGTCCCGCGAAGGGGAAGTGACTTGGTAGAGAACCTGTGAGCATTCCGTGGCGAAGCCAGGACAAGACTCCCAAGTTTCCCAACTCCCAAGCCAGTAATCTCTAGGCACCCTCTGCTGCTGCTCTCTTTGATCATGATTACCATCACCAGGATTAATTACTTCAACAAACACTGATTACCTACCACATTCCAGGCACTTTTCTGAGCACTGGGGATACACAAATGAACAAAAAACACAAAAATCCCCACCCTCACAGGAAGATTACAAAGTAAAAATATAATATCCTCTAAAACAAAAATATCTACCATTAGAATAAACGGGTGTGAGGACGAGTAAATGTGGGCAGGCACAGGAAAGGAGGAGCAAAGAGGCCGACAGGAGGGCCGGCTTGCAGGGTGGCCTGCAGTTTCCGAACAGCACAGAGCGGGATGAAGACATGATCCCTCGCCCTGAATGGCTCCTGTCCAGTTTGTTCTCCAGGGAAGGGAAGGATATGGGCAGGAGAGAGTGGGATCCTGGAGATAAATGGAACAAAATGAAGAAAAATGAATGGAGCTAAGGTCTATCTTGGTGGGGGGGAGCTCCTTTGCTATCTGGGCAGTCCTCTTACAATGTAACAAGATGTTTTTAAATTGGGAGTTGAGGGCTGGGGTATAAGATGATGAGAAGGTAAACAGGCATAGAACAACTAGAGAGGGAAGGGACTACCACTACAAAATAAAAAGGTATAGGAGATCACCTATGCTAGAGGCCTTGGCATATCCCCGACTCCCTCCTTTCTCATCCAAACACCACATCCTATTAATTATACCTCGTAAGTATTTTTTGAAGAAGTATTTATTTGAGAAAGAGAGAGAGAGAAGGGAGTGTGCACGCTCCGGGGAGTTGGAGGGGGAGGGGAGGGGAAGGGAGAGGCGATTTCAAGCAGACTCCCTGCTGAGCAGGGAGCCTGATATGGGGCCTGATCCTAGATCAAAGATCATGACCTGAGCCAAAACCAAGAGTTGAACACTTAACTAACTGAGCCCCCCAGACACCCCACATACCTCATAAATACTTATGAAACCCTCCCCCTCCTCATTACCATGTCCTTGGGATTTCTAAACACTTTACCTGTGTTGCTTCAAGTCTCCAAGCATCTCACTGCCTCCAAACTTGCTCCCTCAAATTCATCTTCCACGAAGCTGCCCGTCAGATCTACCTAAGATGTAAAACTGACCAAAATTACGATACTCCCCAGCTTAAAATTCTGGCATGGCCTTTCCCCCCCACAAGCTCATGTTCCAGTGTCACCGGCAAGTCTGAGGTCTATCCCTGCAGCCTCATTTCCAATCCCTCACATGAACTGTACTGCAGAGGTTCCTGCAACACCAAACAAATGTAAGCTGCTCTCGATGTGAAACTTTTCTCTAGATCCAGTGCCTTTGTCTAGGAAGTCCTTTCTACTTGGGTGACCAACTGTCCCAGTTTTCCCAGGATTGTTCCAGTGTTAGCTCTAAAAACCACACATCCCAAGAAACTCCTCAGTTTCGACCAATTGGGATTTCTACCTAGAATGTTTTATTCTGTCCCTAGCCAAGCCCTTCCTGGTTAGCTAGTACTCAACTTTTAAGTCTCGGCTCTCTGTCACCTCCTTTTTAAAAATCTTGACTCCTTAGTCAATAATGTTCTACAGAATTTTCTTTTCCTTTTTTAGATTTTATTGATTTGAGAGAGAGCACAAGCAGGGGAAGCAGCAGAGGGAGAGGGAGAAGCAGGCTCCCCACTGAGCAAGAAGCCTGATGTGGGGCTCAATTCCAGGACCCTGGGATCACGACCGGAGCCAAAGGCAGATGCTTAACTGACTGAGCCACCCAGGCACCCCTATAGAGTTTTCTATAATTATGAAGATATTCTCTATCTGTGCTGGCAATAAAGTACTCACTAATTACATGTGGCTCCTGAGCAAATAAAATATGGCCATTGTGACTGAGGAACTAAAATTTTTACTTCATTTAACTTTAATTAATTTAAAAAGCCAAATATAGGGCACCTGGGTGGCTCAGTGGGTTAAGCCACTGCCTTCGGCTCAGGTCATGATCCCAGGTCCTGGGTTCAAGCCCCACATCGGGCTTTCTGCTCAGCAGGGAGCCTGCTTCCTCCTCTCTCTCTGCCTGCCTCTCTGCCTACTTGTGATTTCTCTCTGTCAAATAAATAAATAAAATCTTTAAAAAAAAAAAAAAAGCCAAATATAGCTAATGACTGCTTTACTGAACACTAGATTAGCAGTCCCTTCTTTATGCTTCCAGAATATTCCATGCATATCTTTATCATTATACTGAGTTTGTACATTCTCTTGTAATGATCTGTTTATTTACCCATCAGCCCAACCAGATGGCAGGTTCCTGGAGAACAAGGAATCCTGTGCCTTCTTCATCTCTGTAACCTCAGTAGCTGGCATGTACTTCGTTGCTCAATATTGTGGTATGTGCTCAATATTATTTCATGAATGATTCAGCAACATAATAAAACCTGATATGAAGATACAGCATACCAAAAATCCTTTTCTAGGGAAAGGAGTCCTTTTTGGGGGGTCGGGGTGAAGGGGTAGCCCTTTATGATGAAGCTGATAGCCCAAACAGATAGAAAAAGCACAAAGAGCCTAAAAGCTGAGAGCAAACTGAGGTGACATAGTTTTACTGAAGCTAAGTCCACAGAGAAACAATAACCATTAAGGTTATTGTTACCAGGTTAGACAATGTGTATACGACTTAATAATACATCCACACAGGATTACACTACACAATAACACCATTAAGGTTCTTGAAAAGTCTTCAATTCAAATTGTTACTAAATACCTACCATATACAAAGTAGTTTTAGTCGGTTTCAAATAATTAAAAAAGAGGTTTATAGTCCCTTGGTTTTGGAGGAGGTGACAGATACAAGTATCTTCGATGTTTGCTTTCACACCTACCTATCTCTGATAAATCCGGGGCACGGCACTATCAGCTACACAGGATTGAGTCAGATGGGGTAGCAGAAGCCGGTAAGACTAGTTCTTAGCACAGGGATTTCACTCATGGACAATTAACAGCTGATTATGTCTGAGGCTACCTGAAAGGTCTAGGTTATATACTCTAGTGACTCCACTTTTCACTAGGGGCCATTTCCGACAGAAGAGAACAAAAAGATAGTATATAAAAAGGTAAAGTTGATTTTTAAAAAGATGCCTCTGTAGAGAAAAGGGACAAAAAGAAGAAACAGAATAAAGAAACAACAAACTAAACAAATATATATATATGTGTATATATATTTAAGATTTTTATTTATTTATTTTGAGAGAGAGAGAGAGACAGAGTGAGAGAGAGCATGAGAGGGGAGGTCAGAGGGAGAAGCAGACTCCCCATGGAGCTGGGAGCCCAATGTGGGACTTGATCCCAGGATTCTGGGACCATGACCTGAGCCGAAGGCAGCTGCTTAACCAACTGAGCCACCCAGGTGCCCCCTAAACAAATATATTTAACAGGGAAACATCATACATGCAAAATTTCATCTGAAATGAACCTGATCCGTTTGTGGGTAGAAAATGCTAAGATGCCTCAAGAAGCATAAACATAAAAACAAAGACGTTAAATTCAAATGTCCAGGACAAAAACAAAAGAAAAACAATTATTCCTAAGAATAAAATTTTTATGTTCCATTTTGGGTTAGATAAATTTACAAAGACTAGCCTGTCAACACAGTCACGTAATACATGGTTTATATGAAGGGCACCTGGGTGGCTCAACTGTTAAGCTTCTGCCTTTGGCTCAGGTCATGATCCCAGGGTCCTAGGATCGAGCCCCATATTGGGCTCTCTGCTCAGCGGGAAGCCTGCTTCTCCCTCTCCAACTCCCCCTGCTTGTGTTCCCTCTCTCGTTGTCTCTCTCTCTGTGTCAAATAAATAAATAAAATCTCTGAAAAAAAAAAGGGGGGGGCTGTATTTCTTGTAGTAGTTATGGGAATCAACTAGTAGCAATGATAGCATCTATTCTGACCACAGAATGAACAGACAGTAAGCCAATCTATTATACATTTTTATTTGACAACATTAGGCTGTGTGCAACAAGATAACATAATTTAAGAAAGGAACACTTCCTCATTTACCTTAGTCAATAACCAGTGTCTTTTCTGTCAAAGAATGGAAATCAATACAGGAGGCAACCGGTTGGATTTGACCATTTTTAAATAATAGAGAAGGTCAAAATAGCAGGTGCCACTCTATAGATGAAAAGAATTAGATATCCCATGGGAGTTCTACATTCTGAGTTGTCTTGAATGAAAACCAATTAATAATATAACCTTGAAATTTCTCATAGATTTGGTAATGGAGAGGAAGCAAAATTTAAACTAAATGCCTGAGGCAGTCTTCTTTTATGGAAAATCCAAACAGGATAAAGGCCTAGAGTGAATATATAAATTCAGGGCCCAAAATAAATTAAATTTCAAAAATTTCCTCCTGTATCTCCAGGTCACGAAGAAAAGAGATATCCACCCCAACTCAGTCAAGCTTCTGAATCCCTGCCCTCTCTTCCCCAGCCATCTGTGAGTCTCGGCCTCCTACCAGAGTCCTTGTTGAGGGTCAGCCTTTCAAAGATTCCCATCACCCCCACCCTGCACTACCGACCTAGCAGGCAGCCAATCCCTGTGCCTTCTCATGACCCACAGTGTAAAGAGACGAGCTGAGCCAACCAGATTCCTTCTCTCAGAAATTTAAACCAGAAAATCTTGGAATAGTAAATCAATTAACTGTGGGAGCAGAAACAGAAAAATTATAATATAGCACTGGCTCTCAAACTTCAGTTTGTCTAAGAAAATCTGGGAAGCCTGTTAAAAACAGCAGACTCCTGGGTCCCACATCCAGAGATCCTGACTCAGTAGTCTGGGAGGAAGACGCAGAGCCCTTTACTTGTAACAGTACTGACGCAGGGGGTCTACAGAGCACACTGTAAGACTGATAGAGGCAGAACCCTAGGACACAAGCCAAAGTTAGGTGTAGGCACAGCCTAAATGCCAGAAAAACACTACAGAGCAAGTGGGAGAAGCTGAACAACAGAAAGAGATTGAAGGACATATCAATAGTGCAGCTCGGGGGCGCCTGGGGAGCTCAGCTGGTCAAGCAAAGCTCAGGTCATGATCTCAGGCTTGTGAGACTGAACCCCACATCAGACTCCATGCTAGGCGTAAAGACTGCTTATGAGTCTCTCCCTCTCCCTCTGCCCCTCCAGCACCTCCCCCCATCTCTAAAAAATAACAATAGTGCAGCCTTAAAAACACTGGAGCCCACTGTCTCACTTCATCTCAGGGCTTGCTCTGCCTACCAGATGGGCTTTAACACAGTTCCTGCCTTCCTGTAACCGATTACTTCAGTGTTTTCTGAGTTTGGGATCCCATACGTTCGGAAAATAAATCCCCCAATACTTGAGGTATTGGGGGATTTATTATCTATTTAGACAAAAGAACTAAATAAAATTCATTTATCAAAAGTAAATTTGTTTCCCTTCTGTGGGAAATGTAGGGGAAGAGGGAAATGTAAAACGGCCAAAACATCTACACCTGAAATTAAGAATGGGAAACCTAGGGGAGCCTGCGTGGCTCAGTCAGTTACATGCTGCATCCGTCGCCCTGCTCAGTGGGGAACCTGCTTATCCCTCTCCCTCTGCCCTTCCCTCCCCATGCTGTCTCTCATATTCTCTCTCTTTCAGATAAAAATAGATAAAATCCTTAAAAAAAAAAAAAAAAAAAAAGAATGGGAACCTAAGGGGGCCCTGGTGGCTCAGTCAGTTAAGCGTCTTACTTGATGTCAGCTCAGATCATGAGCTCAGGGTCCTGAGATCGAGCCCCACAATGACAAGGTCTGTGCTCAGCAGGGAGCCTGCCTGAGATTCTCTCTCTTCCTCTCCCTCTGCCCCTCCCCGGAGCATGCACACCCCCTCTCTCTCAAATAATAAATGTAACTTTAAAAAAACTGGTGAGGGACTCCTGGGTGGCTCAGTTGGTTAAGCAGCTGCCTTCGGCTCGGGTCATGATCCTAGCGTCCTGGGATCGCGTCCCACATCGGGCTCCTTGCTCAGCGGGGAGCCTGCTTCTCCCTCTGCCTCTGCCTGCCTTTCTGTCGGCCTGTGCTTGCTCTCTCTCCCTCTCTCTCTGACAAATAAATAAAATCTTTAAAAAAACTGGTGAGGGGCTGCCTGGGTGGCTCAGTGGGTTGAGCCTCTGCCTTCAGCTCAGGTCCTGATCTCAGGGTTCTGGGATCGAGTCCCACATTGGGCTCTCTGCTAGGCGGGGAGCCTGCCTCCTCCTCTCTCTCTCTCTTTCTCTACTTGTGATCTCTCTCTGTGTCAAATAAATAAAATCTTAAAAAAAAAAAAAAAACTGGTGAACCTAAGATCTTTAGTTCAAATGTAAGACATTTCAGCTTTTTCAGAGAGGCAGGCTTAATCTCAGAGTAAAATTTACACATCTAGAGCATGGATAGATTGTCTTTTAAACAACTTCGCATGAACATTACACCTTGTTAACTCCTGATAAGACGCTGATAACCAACACTTCACAGGTGTTATTTCTCTTCTGATACTTTTTGGTGAGCAAAAAGTTCAAGGTTGCATTCCATGCTAAAGTTAATTTACATTTTAGACAGTTTGTGTGTCAACTTAAGGGCAGAGAGCAATCTGCCTTCCATTTTTGTATCTTTCCTATCCTTTACAGCAAAGCTACTTGATAGAATGGTTCTATGTTCAATGTCTTCACTTCCTCACCCTGCATTCTCTCCTCATCTAGACAACTGGCTTCTGTCCCCCATCACGCCACTGAAATCATTCTTGCTACATCACTAACAATAACTTTCATTTCCATTTGCCTCTTAGACATTTAACACCTTAGATCCTCTCTGTCCCCTGAAGCTCTCCCCTCAGCTACGATGGCAAACCCTCTCTGACTTCTCTGGCAATACTTCTGCAGGGTTCCACTTCTGCTCCCTCTGTTTCCTCAAGACTCTCTCCATCCTCAGCCCTTTCCTTTTCTTACTTTATATGGTTTCCTCTGTGTGTGAACTCAATTACTACTTAAAAGTATATGATTCTAATATCTGTTTATAGCCTTTATCCCTCTGCTAGCTCCAAAACCACATATCCAACTGTGTACCAAATATTTCCACCTACTGTCACACAGGCATTTCAAATTCAACACGTTCAAACCTGAAATTATCCTCTCTTTTCCTCCCCATCCCAATGTGCTACTCCTCCAATATTTCCAAATCAGACATATGGACTTCTTTGTAGACTCATCCTTCTCTGCACATGCCACATCGAAAGAGTCATCAAGTCCTGTTACTCCTACTTCTCTAGATCGGTTGAATCCATACCTTCTATTCCATTACCACTGCCTCTACTTAAGTTCAGATTCTTGCGATTTTTGCATCTGAGATTTTTAAAAAGCCTCATGACCTCCTGCCTCCAGAATGATCCCTTCTCCCATTTATCTCCAAACTACTGTCAGAGTTGTCTTCCTTAAAATCCGATGTCAATCTCTGTTTAAATCCTTTAATGGATATGGAAAGATGGAAAGTCTTCTGGATACAAGTTAAACTCATTACCTTAGTTTAATTTATAAAGATCTTTAGGAACAACAGACTCAACTTATTTCTCTAGCCTCATCTGTCTATACTTTATACATCCCTTCTTTCATCTGTTACACTAAACTATTTATAGCTTCAGGAATATACCTTACTATTTGATCCCTCTAGAGTTTGGAGATGGCTATCCTTCTGCCTAGGATGTACAGGGCTTAAAACTGGATGTTAAAGTTACAAATGACCAGGGCCAAACCCCTTCTCTACCACTAACTTCATCCCATCTACCACTGAATGACTGACCGAGGGAAAATAACTTAACTCAAGCTTCATGCTTCTCATCTATAAAATGAAGTAACACTCTTCACTACTACATACAATTGACTGTTAAGAGAATCTTAAAACATATAAAGTGTTTACCTCAGTATGTTGCATATGATAAGTGCTCAATAAATTCTGAACGCTACTTTATTTGTATTTTTATTTAAGTTATTCACATTACAGCTTCAAGATTCAATAAAAACATTATCTCTCTCTTTTTTTAAAGATTTTATTTATTTATTTGACAGATAGAGATCACAAGTATGCAGAGAGGTAGGCAGAAACAGAGAGGAGGAAGCAGGCTCCCTGCTGAGCAGAAAGCCCGATGTAGGGCTCGATCCCAGGACCCTGAGATCATGACCTAAGCCGAAGGCAGAGGCTTAACCCACTGAGCCACCCAGGTGCCCCGAAAACGTTATCTCTTCAAGAAAACCTAATCCCCTAGTTTTGTTTAGATATCCTTTCTCTTTACTTTTTTAAAACTCAGAATATATCTCTACAAACAACCTTACCATACTGCACTGGTCTGTCTTCCCCTCTCTAGCCAGACTTCCTAAGAGAACTGTTTCTACCTTGTTTCTCTATGATCCACCAGAGCCACTGACACAGAGAAAACATATAGTAGCATCCTGCCACAGAACTAAATGAGCAGGCCATTTAGAAAACATGCGAAACACTAAATTCAAAAGTTTTGTTCAGAACAGGATAGTGGCATAGTCCAGTCTGGTAGAATTCTTTCCTAGGATTTAATGGCAGTGACCTACGCAGAGACATAGTTTCTGAATAAAACACACAGTTTCACATTTTTTTTTTCCTAATTTAGAGTCAGGAAGCATCACAAAGTACAAATATAAATCATATCTAATCATTTATAAATTGTCTTTTTGGAACAGAATTACATTCTGTAATTAAGCTCTAAATTACACTGAAAAACCAAAAACATGTCATTACTTTTCAGACCAGATAAAAATTACTCAGCAGTAAATTTCCTACCCCCTGGAGCATTTCCATCACCAGTCAATTCTCAGTTAGGAAGCCATGGCAACAACACAAGTAACTCAGACTTAACTGGAAATAATCAACACAGATATGAAAAAAAAAAAAAAAAAAAACTTTTACAAATTATGCCAAGAACCCTTGGCCAAATTCAAAAGCCACAAATGTCAGCATTATTCTACAAAAACTAAAATTTCAAAAGCTAAGAGGAAACAGTAGCAACTGCTTGATTTTACCCTGAAAATGGACAAGAGAAAATCAAGTTTGATAATGTATGCAAGTGCTCTCTGTAAATCACAAAATTATACAAACACGAGTCACCACTGTTAATAACTTTATTATATTTTCATCACTAAGAATTTCTTTTTCCAATTTTAAATTTTCCAAATTTCCTAAACTTATTTTTTCTACATTTTGTGTATACCAATAATTCATCTTACCTATTTTCTTTTTTTGTTGTCGACCAGCTGACTCTGTTATTGTTTCCTTCTTCTTTTCCACTGTAAACAACAGAGTAACACAGTAAAAATTAATTATGTATTATACTAAAGAAATACAGGCTGCTTTATCACAGTTGAACCAACGAAAGCAGCTCACAAGAAAGTTGCACACTGCCTTTGATTATGGTTATGAGCAAGTTAACTGATCTGCTCCCACACCTGCTGACAGGAGAAGGCAGACACAACAATCTAAGACCAAGACAACAATACTGGAAGCATCATCAACCAAACACTCATACAGGATTGCATAAGGACACAATAATAATAACTAATGGAACATAATAAAAATGAAAATGGCTTTCAGACCATCAGCTGAGGGTGATTGCCATAGGTTGAGTCTAAGTATGATTTTCAAATTCTGTTCTCTCAGGTAACCATGGTTAATTATAGGACCAGTCTCATATTCACTATAAAAGGTAGGAATTCATTTATTCAGTTATTGGTTCCTAAGTAATCAGCACTGTTCTAGATAGATGAAAACATAAACATGATTCTTGCCCTCTAAAGAGTATGTAGTGAGGGCAATTAATTGCATAACAATTGTAATACTGAAAACTGGCAAGACAGACATATGCATTAGGGAAGGGAGATCAACAGAGTCAAAAAGCTAAAACCGGGGCACCTGACTGGCTCAGTCAGCAGAGCATGCGACTCTTGATCTCGGGATTGTGAGTCTGAGCCCCACGGAGGGCAGAGAGATTACTTAAACAGACAGAAAAAGCTAAGACCAACTTCTTTGTATGCATGTCAATTAATATGATGATAGAGTAAAAATAACCTTTTAAAGAGAAATAATTAATATATTTATATTTTACATTTACTATCTTTGACCTATATACCTATCATAGTCCACCTATGAATGGACCAAGAACAGGAATATCAAAAATTACCTTTACTTAGTTTATTTACTTTCTTTGTTCCATATAGTATCTTAGCATACTTCATTTACCAGCAAACAGTACAGCACATGTGTTATTTCTAAAACTTGCATTAAAGAGAATTGGCAGGTAAGACTTTTTCTCTTGGTACATTAATTACGCTACCTGCATTCTAAAATTGGTATCACTACTTTAACAAAGATGTAAAATTCGATTTGATTCCAATATTGCAAGTGAAACAGTAAAGTGCTGACTAGAATAAGTGTGTGTGTGTGTTTGTGGTTTCAATATATGCACTCGTGTCTAAGTACATGTATTCTTTTATGTAAATGAAAAGATAAAGCATGACATATATCTATGGGGAAGAAAGAGATTTAGAGTGAAACTACTAGTATGAGATCATAAAAGGAAATTAAGTCAAATTCTACAAGATGTTACCAAAATAACATTTTATTTTTTTTTAAGATTTTATTTATTTGACAGAGAGAGAGATCACATATAGACAGAGAGACAGGCAGAGAGAGAAAGAGAAGCAGGCTCCCCGCTGAGCAGAGAGCCTGATGCGGGGCTCGATCCCAGGACCCCAAGACCATGACCCGAGCCGAAGGCAGAGGCTTAACCCACTGAGCTACCCAGGCACCCCCAAAATAACATTTTAAAAAACGAAATGGACAGAGATGCTTGGGTGGCTCAGCCAGTTAAGGGTCTGCCTTTGGCTCAGGTCATGATCCCAGGGTCCTGGGATCGAGTCACCACATAGGGCCTTATTGCTCAGCAGGGAGCCTGCTTCTCCCTCTGTTTGCCACTCTCCCTGCTTGTGCTCTCTCCCTCTGCTTGTGCTCTCTCCCTCTCTGACAAATAAATAAATAAAATAAAATAAATAAAAATAAAAAACAAAATGGACAGAAAACATTGAATGTTTTACTCTTTATCATCACTATTAGCCAAAGAAACAAAAAATATTTCTTTCCCTCCCCAGAAGGACCCCAACGTAACTACTTAGCACTTACCCATAAATGCATAAAAAGCAAAAAGGCTAGAGAACAGAAACGTAAGATGGTACTGCGAATATTAACCTGGTCTTCTAGGGGACTGGGCTGAGGCTAGATCACTCTGCTCTAAGGAGCCATCTATGGATAAAGCAGGGCCCAGAGCAGAAGATCTGACCCTTCTGAAAGACTAAATAAGCTTTTGAGAGCTAAAGAATGAGCAGGAGTTTGCTAGACCAAAAGAGAAAGGAAAGTTATTCTAGTTAGAGAGAAGAGCAGATAATGCCTGGAGCCACAGCAGGAATAAGGAAGACTAGCCCAGAGGATGGGAAAAGGGCCCGAGCGGCTAGAGAATAGAGAGCAAGGGATAACGGGATACAGGATGTAGTTGCAGGGGAAGAGAAGACGCACCCAACCACACTGGACCTTGCAAGCCCCACCTTTCTCCTAAAAGCAATGGGGAAAAACACAGTATTTTGAGAAGGGCAAGTAACATGATAAGATCTGTGTCTTGAAAAATTACTTGGGATGCACTGTAGAGAAGAAATCTGAGTGGCTGCAGGGAGACCAATGAGGAGGCTACTGCAGCCTCACAGGAAACATGACAGTTTAGACTAGGTGGTGACAGCAGAACTGGAGGGATGTGGAGAGATCGCAAACTTCCCCAGAGGAGAACAGTAACAAGGCTTGATGGTGGACTGCACACACAGGGTGAGAGAAGAAAGTATTCAAATCAGCAAATATTTATTAAGCTTTTACTGTGTGCCAGTCACTGTTCTAGGTGCAAAGGCTATATCAGAACAACAACAAAAACGCTCTCCTAGCGGGGGGAGATAAACAATAACAGTAACACAATACACAAATAGATCCTGTAATATATTAGAAAGTGACAAAAGCCATGGGGTGGGGAGGGGGGAATAGAGCAGGGTCCAGGAGACCAGGAGCAGCAGCGGTGGAGATGAGCAGGCTGCAGTTTTAAAAAGGGTGGCCAAGGGGCACCTGAGTGGCTCAGTGGGTTAAAGCCTCTGCCTTCGGCTCGGGTCGTGATCCCAGGGTCCTGGGATCGAGCCCCGTGTCGGGCTCTCTGCTCAGCAGGGAGCCTGCTTCCCCATCTCTCTTTCTGCCTGCTCTCTGCCTAATTGTGATCTCTGTCAGATAAATAAATAAAATCTTTAAAAAAATAAATAAATAAAAAAATAAAAAGGGTGGCCAAGTTAAGACTCACGGAAGTAAACTTTGAACAAAGATTTGAAGAAGATATGAGGGTTAACTAAGCAGATATCACAGAGAACATTCCAGGCAGAGGGAACAGAGAGTAGAAGACTCTGAGCACTGGAGTGTGGCTGAGGCACAGCGAGGAACTGGAGGGTCAGTGTGGCTGAAGCCGAGTGTGTAAGAGGGGAAGAGTGTCAGAGCAGTAACGGGGGAGGCTCCGCAGGCCGCTGAAAGGACTTCGGCTGTTCTTGAGTAAAACTGGGACACCATCACAGGGTTATGAGCAGGAATGGGACATGATCTAACAGGCTCTAAAAAGGATTATTCTGGATGCCTGGGTGGCTCAGTTATTGGAGTATCTGACTCTGGATATCAGCTCAGGTCTTGATCTCAGGGTCCTGAGTTCAAGTTCTGCACTGGGTTCCACACTGGGTGTGGAACCTACTTTAAAAAAAAAAAAAAAAGAATTATTCTGGCTGTTATCTTGGGAGCAGACTATAGGGAAACAAGAACAGTTATTGGAGGTTGCTGCAATAATTCATGCAAAGGATGGAGGTAATTATCAAAGGAAATAATGGAAAATGGTCAGACTCTGGATATGTCTGAAGGTAGCCCAAAAGTATTAGATGCAGGGTGTGACAGAAGACTTAAAGATAATGGCACAAGGATTATGATTATGACCTAAGCAAGTAGAGAGATAGACTTGCCATTGACCAAGATCCTGAAAAGTACAAATGAAGCAGTCTTTTTTTTTTTTTTTAAGATTTTATTTATTTAGTTGATAGAATGAGAGATTACAAGTAGGAAGAGAGAGAGGAGGAAGCAGGCTCCCTGCTGAGCAAAGAGCCTGACGCGGGGCTCAATCCCAGGAACCTGAGACCAGGACCTGAGCCGAAGGCAGAGACTTAACCCACTGAGCCACCCAGGCACCCCCAAATGAAGCAGTCTTAAGTGAGGATAAAGTATTCAATTTGGACATGCTGGGTTTGAAATGTATATTCAACATTACAGTATAACTGACAAATTGATACATGAATCTTTATTTGAGCATAGTTGACACACAATGTTAATTTCAGGAGTACAATATAGTGTTTCAACTCCTCTACACATTATGCTATGCTCACCACAAGTGTAGCTACCATCGCTCACTATACAATGTTATTACCAGGATATATGGATCTTGCATTAAGGAGAGAGTGTTAGGGATATAAATTTGGGAGCCACTGCCAAATAGAGTACATGACTGAATTCACTAAGAGAGTGAGCGTAGGGGGATAAAAACAAATTTGGGGTGCCCAACAAGAGGTTGAGAAGAGGAACCAACAAGGAAACAGCAAAAGGATGATGGGCAAGGGGCGTCTGGGTTGCTCAGTCAGTTTACAGTCTGACTCTTGATTTTGGCTCAGGTCAGAGCAGAGGGATCAAGACCCACCTCAGGCCTTACGCTGGGCATGGAGTCTGCTTAAGATTCTTTCTCGTGCTCCCTCTGCCTTTCCCCAACCCCCTCACTTTCTCTTAAAAAAAAAAAAAAAAAAAAAAAAAGACCTGCAAGGTAAGAGTAAAACCAAGAGAGTGTGGCATCCTGAAAGCCAAGTGAGAAAGTGTATCAGGGTTTCTGGCTTGCACTGTGAGAAGCATGGAGGTACTATTTGTCAGGTAGAGAAATACCGGAGGAGGATCATGTTTGTGAAGGTGAAGATAACGAGCTTGGATTTTAATATGTTGAGGTGATTTATCCACACGTGGGGCTTCCACGGCCCCTCACAACTGAGTGGGATCTCTTCTTTGGAACCACCACAGCACATAACCAGTACTTCTCGTGTCCCTTGCTCCACTACCATTTGTATCATGCATTTTGCATAAAATTATCCAACACTGCATATAACTCTACGTAATGTCGATTCAAATCCGATTCATCTCTATTCCTACAAAGTTTTTGCATCAGTTGGTGCTCTTATTTATACAACTAATCACAAACGGTCGCTATGTGGATCAAGTGAGATACTATAAGCAAGAAAACTTTGAACCTTTACAAAGACATAAAGACATGTCACAAAATACAGAAAGTCAGAGGAATTTTAATATACAAAAGTTATATTTAATCTTTATAAGACAGAAAAGAACACTGAAAGCCACATCGAGCCTAGGAAGAACCATTCACATTATACCTCCAGCAGCCCCCTCAGCTGTGTCCTGTGGAGTTCCTGCTTCACTCGAAACCACAAACTGTTCCTGTTCTTAACTTTTTTTTTTTTAAGATTTTATTTATTTATTTGACAGAGAGAGATCACAAGTAGGCAGAGAGGCAGGCAGAGAGCGAGGAAGGGAAGCAGGCTCCCTGCTGAGCAGAGAGCCCGATGCGGGACTCGATCCCAGGACCCTGAGATCATGACCTGAGCCGAAGGCAGAGGCTTAACCCACTGAGCCACCCAGGCGCCCCCTGTTCTTAACCTTTTATTCAAACTCTCCTTCAGTCGCCTCACACAGAAATTTGCCTCATCCCTGAAGACACCGGTCACCTGGATACTAACCATAATGACCTGTTGTTCTCCAAACACATCTTCTCACTACGATTTCCATATTTTTGCACATATCCTATTTTCTTCACCTGGAATTCCTACCCCCAGCTCATTCTCTACCCAAATTCTAACTATCCAAGAAGGACCACCAGGCCATCTGCATCACAAACACTTCCACGGCCCCTCACAACTGAATGGGATCTCTTCTTTAGAACCACCACAGCACATAACTAGTACTACTCGTGTCCCTTGCTCCACTACCATTTGTATTATGCATTTTGCATAAAATTATCCAACACTGCATATAACTCTACATATCCGATTGAATTCCCATAAAGTTTTTGCATCAGTTGGTGCTAAAACATTTACTGTAAACATGCATTCAATGAACCTGATGTGTTGAAACTGTATCTGAAGGATGTTGCCATACTCACGTTTTTTACTCTGTTTTTCCACCTCCGCTTTCAGTCTCTTGTACTTGTCCGTCCTGTAAACCAGGACCCAGGTTATACCTGAAACATCAAAAGCAGCATGCTAATAGAAAAATGTCTGTAAAGGTCACAGCAAACTTACTGGTGGTGATGGCTAGGTAAGGAGGGATTTCAACTTTTTGCTTTATATTCACCAGCAGTTAACTTTTTCCCAAATGTTAAGACAACGGACTCTTCAACCAAAATAACGGAGACCTGATAGGAAGGTGTCTCCACAAATACGCAAGCGAAATCGACCCCAAACCGAATTCCACGGTGCCCCCCACCCGCTCCTGCTCCCGAGCGCCCCCCGGCTCAACCCCAAGCAAGCAAGGCTCGCGACCACTCCCTCGGTGGCGCGAGGGTCCCCAGGCCCAGGATCCTTCCCGTGGGGGCTGATCAAACGTCAGAGAAGCAGCCGCTCTCACCCTCGGCGAGGAGAGCCGTGCACACGGAAATGAAAACGATGAGCAGTGTGTCCGCGAACATGGTGCTCATCTCGCACTTTCCTCTCTGCACTCCCACCCGCCAGGGGGGAAGCGCTCGAGAGCCTGCAAAAATTAAACGACAACGACTTCCCTGGATTTCTGGGCCACCGAGCAACACTCTCGGACAGACTAGAGTCACACTTCCGCTTCCGGGGCACAGCGCCGGAGGGGCTACTTCCGGAGAGAAGCGTGGCCCCGCGAATCTGGCGAGAACCCCTCGGGCCTGGGGGCTGGGGCTCAGACCGAATCTCGCGAGAGCTGGGACAGGCGCTTCCGCGACGGAACTGGGATGACGGGACATCGCCTGGTGGCGCTTGCTGTGGAGGTTGCTGGGCGCTCTCATCTCGGCCGGAATCCACTTGGGTGCACTCGGCTGCGCTTCTGCTTCACCCCTACCTCTGAAACCGTTTAGGTAGTTTACTGAACGCCTCCGTCAGAGGCAAGGCCACGGATTTGGCCTGGGGACGCCGTAATCAGTCGTGGCGGCGGGCTCCAAGGAACTCCCGCCCTAGCGAAGGAGAGAAACTTGTACATATCGTGTGGTTAGGGTTTTAATAGCGGTATGGCCAGAGCGAAGCGGTCACCCAGTTGACGCGGTGGTCGGAGAAAGCTGTTGAAGAAGTCGAAGCAGTGCTTAGAGTAATAGGAGTGCTTGGCGGGGGCGGCGCGCAGAGGCACGTGGGTGCTGGAGAATACGCGGTGTGTAGCGGGGCGGTGACTGATGTGTCTGGAGGACGGGTCATGAACTCAAATGCCTCCAGTGATTGCGTGTAAATGATCTTAGGCAGGCTGGACAGAAGGAAACGGTGGGAGGTACTAGCGTAGTAAGGGAGCGATGATTTTATTCGAAAGTAGCAGGTGGTACGCGTATCCAGGCAGTTTCCCTGGGAGAAGGAGCACCCAGTTTTCGTGATCTTCCCATTTTCCAGGAAAATTCAAAAATCCTGTTTTTATGTGAAAGAATTGATAAATGCTGGTAACTCATTCAAGTTTTTAAATGCCGCATAGGTTAAAGGAAATGTCTTAGAAGCTTGGTTTCAGCCTGTGTAGAGGTTTTCAGCTTTTTAGG
The DNA here is from genome assembly GCF_002288905.1 of Enhydra lutris kenyoni. Lineage (NCBI taxonomy): Eukaryota > Metazoa > Chordata > Mammalia > Carnivora > Mustelidae > Enhydra > Enhydra lutris. Next base: position 24,270,623 of record NW_019154109.1, on the reverse strand, counting down.
CTGATTGTGTTTGTGTGGGTGTATTTGTGTTTATGAAAATCTGGAAGCTGGCCAAGTGTCTTCCCTTGACTTGTACTTTCTATCATTGGTTCTTTTCTCTTAAACTCCAGTGTACTTGGAGTTCTTTTATAACGCTTCTGTGTGTGTGTGTGTGTGTTTTACAAGGCCTTTTAGTTCTATGTGCATTTTTTGTCTCTAAGACTTAGCAGCAGAGAGCCTGTCTCTCTTTTCTTTTCTTTTTTTTTTTTTTAAGATTTTATTTATTTATTTGTCAGAGAGAGAGCGCCGGCACGCAGAGTGGCAGGCAGAGGCAGAGAGAGAAGCAGGTTCCCCGCTGAGCAAGGAGCCCGATGCGGGACTTGATCCCAGGATCCTGGGATCATGACCTGAGTCTAATGCAGTGGCTTAACTGCCTGAGCCACCCAGGCGCCCCAGCCTGTGTCTTTTTAATAGTGAATTTATTCTGGGGCACCTGGGTGGCTCAGTGGGTTAAGCCTCTGCCTTCGGCTCAGGTCATGATCTCAGGGTCCTGGGATTGAGCCCTATAACGGGCTCTCTGCTCAACAGGGAGCCTGCTTCCCCCCTCTCGCTCTGCCTGCCTCTCTGCCTACTCGTGATCTCTCTCTCTGTCAAATAAATAAATAAAATCTTTTTTTTTTAAAGATTTTTTATTTATTTGACAGAGATCACGAGTAGGCAGAGAGGCAGGCAGAGAGAGAGGAGGAAGCAGGCTCCCTGCTGAGCAGAAAGCCTGATGCGGGGCTCCATCCCAGGACCCTGAGATCATGACCTGAGCTGAAAGCAAAGGCTTAACCCACTGAGCCACTCAGGTGCCCCATAAATAAAATCTTTTTAAAAAATTAGTGAATTTCTTCTGTGTGTCAGCCACAGTGGTAGATACTGTAATGTCAAAGAGGGTGACTAAAATACTATTTCTGACTTTCAAGGTTCTCCTTGGATGTTATACATTACATAATAAGGTATAATCAGGGTATTCCTAAAATGTTATGGGAGCATTAGATGAAGGCAAAATTGGTTCTTGGAGGAGTTGGGGAAGGCTTCACATTTGAGCTAGATCATAATATGACTAAAAAGTTACGATAGGGTAGGTTTTTATCACTCATGGTAAATATTGAAGCACAAAAAGAGCATGTGTGTCTTTTTTTTTTTGTTTAATTGAAGTACAGTTGACAACACAATGTTACATTAGTTTCTGGTGCACAAGGTATGATTCCACAACTCTGTTAAACTATACTCACCACAAATGTAGCTACCATCTGTCAAGAAGAGCATGACCTTTGAAATCAGACCTGGTTTTCAATTCTAGCTTTGCCACTTAATTGATTTCTGTCCTTAAGCATCTTATTTAGTCCTTAAGCCTGAGTTTCCTTATTTGCAAAAATGGTAATAATAAAACAGCTGCATAAAACTTACAGAGATTAAATGAGAAAGGGTATAGTATACAGTATTTAAAGCCGTGCCTGATACAGTTGATCAAATCCAACATGCTGTTGGTTGAAAGATGAAACAGTATTTTATATACTACTAGGAAAGAAAAACAACTAGTTAAACCATGACACACCATTGATTGTAAGATGCATCCTATTGAGAAGTGTTTAAATTTGGGGGGAAAAGTATCACAATCAACAAAATACAGTAATAAGAGGTACTTTAATTATTCCTATGTGAAAGTATACTACAAAACTATGGGCTGCTAGGATAACATTTCCTTCTCTTGGCAACAATATTGTGACCCTGTTCCCCTCATTGAAGAACAGTACTAGAGGCAAGTTAAGATAACATGTTTTCTACATTTACCATATTCCTTTATCATATTTCCAAGTTCTCTAAGCTTTCAGTTGTATTTATTTTTGGATTTCAAAAGTTTTCCACACGAGGACCACCATTTCTGACTTTACTGTCCATTACAAGGCTTTTGTCCTGGGACTTCCCTTTTACCCTTCTCTGGGGTAGGATTCACTATTTGATATACCCATGTCTGCCCCCTTCCGCTTTAGTTTATACTTTATGTTGTGGTACACCCTCAAGTCACTTGTGGAAGGTGAATGGGAGCTAACCCTTCAGTGTGCTTATTAGAAGTATTAGTAATAATACTATTTGTAAACAGATATATAATATTAGGCTGGGCATCGTAAAAGATAATGAGAGAAATTAAGTCCCTGCTTATAACAGGTATAAATGGTTATGGGCAACTTCTCAGCCTCACTTTAAATTTGTAGAGATAAAAGTGCCTGCCTTCCAGAGCTGCTTTGAGGTTTATGTAGAATGAGAGCAAAATTCTGAGGTCAGACTATCTATCTTCAAATCTTTGTTTCACCACTCCACTAAATGTGTAATTTAAGCAAATCCTTTCACTGCACTCTGCCTTGGTTTTTTTAAATTACATAATGGCATAATAATAATAGTGCCTAAGTCCAAAGGGTCTTTTTTTTTTTTTTTTTAATTTATTTTAGAGAGTGGGAGTGGGAGGAGGGGCAGTGGGAGAGGAGAGAACATCCCAAGCAGCCTCCTGGATGCGGAGCTGATCCCACAACCCCTAGATCACAACCCAAGCCAGAATCATGAGTCAGACACCCAACCTACTCAGCCACCCAAAGGATTTTATTTTTTTTAAAGATTATGTGAGGAAAGTGTTTAGAATAGTACCAAGTCTCACATTAAGTGTTAACTGTTATTATTATAATTAACTTATTATTATTAGTTGTATTAAACCACCCAGCTCATAATCTTTGAACAAGTTTTTTCATTCTGTCCATTTTCCCTGGATTCTTGTTCTCTTCAAAAGCTTCAGTTACCATTTGTCTACTGGTGATCCATAAAATAGTAACTGTAGCCTGTTTCTTCCCTGATTTTCATACCTGATATCTAACTGCCAAGTGGGCATTTACATTTGGAAATTCCAAACTAAACCTCTGCAGTTCTTTTTTTTTTTTTTTTTAATTTGACAGAGATCACAAGTAGGCAGAGAGGCAGGCAGAGAGAGAGGGGGAAGCAGGCTCCCTGCTGAGCAGAGAGCCCGACGTGGGGCTTGATCCCAGGACCCTGAGATCATGACCTGAGCCAAAGGCAGAGGCTTAACCCACTGAGCCACCCAGGTGCCCCCAAACCTTTGCAGTTCTTTTACTCAAACCTCAATCTTACCTTCTTATTCTCCTAATGAGTAGCACCATCATGTACATAGTCTTTCAACCTGGAAAACAGGAACTATCCTCATTAACTCCCTCTTCTTTATCCTACACATCTAATCACTGATTGTGATAAATTCTCCCTGCTTCATTTCTCTTTTTTCCCCACATCTTTCAACTCCTACTATACTTCAGCTCAGGTTACCATTGTCTTCCTTTGCATCACAGCCTTTTAACTGGTTGGTCTCCAGTTACACACCCAGCTGTCCCCTCCAAACCATTCTTTTATGTGGCCAATAGTGCTCTTTCTTGAATACAAAGATTTTCCCCACTACACTGGCAGGACTAGATAAAGACCTTCAGAAATTTGCACTGAAAAGATTATGAGGATACTTCCCAAAATATACTTTAAAATAAAAGAAATGCTAAAGTGAAATATGAGTTTATTACCTTTGGGAGTAATTATTTTTTCAAATAATTTTCACTCCATGAGTGTGTGTCCTAGCTATATGTCTAATCTGCCTTTTGGGTAATCCAGCACTGTGTTTGAGGACAGAGACAGGGTCTCGTTTACCTCTGCATCCCCAGCTTTTGGAACATGGCCTGGCACAGAGAAGCTTCCCAATATAGAGTGAATAAATGATACTGTTGGGAGAGAGAACAATAGGTTGGACAAATATCTTGGAAGATATTTCCAAGATGGAAATAATTTCTTTCATCAGTATTTTGTAATTTACTGGGGATAAATTGCAAATGGAGATTTTAGCTGGACCTTGAAGAAAAAGTGAAATTAGGATGTGGAAGAAGTAGTGATCAAAAGCATTGAATTGGGAATGAGAAAGAGGGAGGACATCATAGCTTGTGTTTAGTTGAAACAACCAATACGTGTGAAGAGGCTGTGTGTTTAGTAGAAATAGAATTGATTAAGTAAAGTGACTGGATTATATCTGTAAGAGGTACATGGTTGAACTTCAGGAGATCCATAAATCTGAAACTGTAGACAGAACTTTGTATGTGCATTTTTTCCCCTGAATTAAAGATTCATAGTTTTTACCAAATTCTCAAAGAGTTTACAAACCAATAAATGTTAAGTTGTATTATTTTTGAGAGACTATATTATTTTTGAGAGACTTATATTTGAGAGACTGAAAAATCTTAAGGTTAATGCTGTAACCAGTTAGTGTTCAAAAATTTTTGCTACAGTACTCCTTAGGAGCAGAAGGGAGGGAATGAGAGCCTGAGATGTGGAGATAGAGCCTGAAGATGGGGACTTTTAACCGTATATGTGAATTTTGTGTTAAGGGATTGGTATCAATGTTTCTAATGACCAGGGAACTCTTAATTCAGGGCTGCTCCTTTCAGTTGGCAAGAGTTGGGGCATCAAATTGAAAAGGAAAAATTAAAATTAATCTCTGTTTGCAGATGACATGATCTTATATGTAGAAAACCCTAAAGATTCCACATAAAAAAGCAACTGTTGGAAGTAGTAAGCAGGGGCACCTGGGTGGCTCAGTCGGTTGAGCATTCGACTCTTGGTTTAGGCTCAGGTTTTGATCCCAGAGTCATGAGATCAAGCCCTGCATTGGGCTCTGCGCTAAGTGCAGAGTCTACTTGGGATTTTCTCTCCCTCTGCTCCTGCCACTACTCATGCATGCGTGCTTTCTTTAAAAGAAATATCTTAAAAAAATAAAAAAAAATAAAAAGAATTAGTAAACAAATTGAGCAGAGTGGTAGAATACAAAATCCACACACAAAAATTAGTTGTTTTTCCTTAACAGTGAATAATCCAGAAAGGAAATTAAGAAAACAATTCCATTTGCAATAGCGTCAAAAACAAAATACCTACAAATAATTTGAACCAGGAAGGCAAAAGATTTGTAGACTGAAAATTACAAAATACTGATGAAAGAGATTAGAGAAGATGCAAACAAATCAAAGGCATTTTGTGTCCATGGATTAAAACACTATTTCTAATATGTCAGTACTACTCTAAACAGCCTACAGCTTCAGTGCAATCCCTGTCAAAATTCCAGTATTTTTTGCAAAAATGGAAAATCCATCCTAAAATTCCTATGGAACCTCCAAGTATCCAGAGTAGCCAAAGCAATCTCGAAGAGAAAGAATGAAGTTGGAAGTCGCGCACGTCCTCTTTTCAAAACTTAATTTCAAGCCTCGGTAATCAAAAAAGTATGGTACTGGCATAAAGACAGACATATAAACCAGTGAAATAGAATAGAGAACCCCCCAAATAAAGCCTTGCTTATATGGTCAAATGTTTTTCAACAAGGGTGCCAAGACCATTCAGTGACTAAAGGGCAGTTTTTTAAATAAATGATGTTCAGAAAACTGGACATCCACATACAAAAGAATGAAGTGAGAGCTTTATGCCATATACAGAATGGATCAGAGAACTTAAGCATAGGAGATAAAACTATAAAACTCAGAAGAAATCACAGGGGAAAAACTTAATGACGTTGGATTTGGCAATTTATTGGATATGACACCAAAAGTGTGGGCAACAGCAAAAAATAATAAATTGGACTTTATTGAAATCTAAAACTTGTGCATGAAAGGATACAATGAACAGAGTGAAAAGTCAATTTGAGGGACACCCGAATGGCTCAGTGGGTTAGTCCACTACCTTCGGCTCAGGTAATGATCCTGGGGTTCTGGGATCAAGTCCCGCATCGGGCTCTGCTTGGCGGGGACCCTGCTTCTCTCTCTGCCTCTGCCTGCTTCTGCGCTCTCTCTCTCTCATAAATAAATAAATAAAATCTTTAAAAAAAAAGGCAATTTGAGATTGGAGAAAATGTTTGAAAATCATACACTGATAGATTAAAATCCAAAATATATGAAAAACTACAACTCAACAACAGCAAAACAAGCCAAAAATGAACAAAGGACTTAAATAGACATTTCTAAAAGGAAGATCTACAAATGGCCAATAAGCACGTAAAGGGATACTCAACATCTCTAATTAGGGAAATTCAAATCAAAACTACGAGATGCCACATCAAACCCAGTAGAAAGGCAGTTATTCAAAACAAAACGAAATAATCTGTTGGCAAAGATGTAGAGGAATTAGAACACTTTCGCGTTGCTAGGGGGCACGTAAAATGGTGCAGCCACTGTGGGAAAAAGTATGGTATTTGCCCAAAATATTAAACAGAATTACCAAATGATAAGGGCACCTGGGTGGCTCAGTTGGTTGAGTGTCTAACTCTTGATTTTGGCTGAGGTCATAATCACATAAGTGATGGAGCTAGGGACTGGGAAGAGGGAAGAATGGACTTTTGTTTAATAGGTATGGAGTTTCAGTGTGGGAAGATGAAAAAGTTTTGGAGATGGATGGTGGAGGGTGATCATTGCACAAGAACGTGAATGTACTTAATACCACTGAACTGCGCCTCTAGACCTAGTTAAAATGGTGAACTTGATGTTATATGTATGTTACCATAATTTTATTTTTTAAAAGATTTGTTTATTTTATTTGAGAGAGAGACCAAAGCAGACTGCGCAGAGCATGGAGCCCAGCACAGGGCCCTATCTCACCATCCTGAGATCATGACCTGAACTGAAACCAAGAAACTGCCGCTTAGGCAACTTTGCTACCCAGGCACCCCATATGAGCACTCTTTAATATCAAGATCTGAAAACAACTCAAATGCCTATCTACACATAGAGGAATAGATGATATAACAAATAAATTAGGAATAAAAGTGTATTCAAACAGCACTACAAATGAATGTATTGCAGTTATATGCCACAACGTGCACTAATCCTAGCAATATAATATTGAGTGGAAGGTTTAAGTCCTTAAGAATTACAGGATGTGGTAGACTTTATATAAAGGTCATCATGAGTGATGCAATGGAGGATCAAAGAGGTGGATGTACATGTAAGTTCATATCTTAGTTCACAAGTTGGTGGAGATTTCATGGATTTTTTTAAAAGATTTTATTTATTTATTTGGAAAGGGAGCATGAGGAGGGAGGGTCAGAGGGAAATGCAGACTCCCCACCAAGCAGGGAGCCCGATGCGGGGCTAGATCCCCGGACTCCAGAATCCTGACCTGAGCCAAAGGCAGTTGCTTAACCAACTGAGCCAACCAACCAACTGAGCTTTCATTTTAAAATGAAAGACCGAATCAATGCTTGAGGGCCTTGAACACAATGATGAGAATGTGTCATGAACCAAAAATAATGATGAATCTAATTCTCTGCATCTGAGCTATTAAAAAAAAAAAAAATTCCTCCTATGTTCAACTCCCTATCTGTTATAAGTAAGAAGAAGAAAGTAGGGAAGGTGAGGAGTAATCTTTTAAACTACTTACAATGGGGGCACCAGAGTGGCCCAGTCACTTGAGCATCCAACTCTTGATTTTGGCTCAGGTCAAGATCTCAGAGTCATGAGACTGAGCCACCACCTCGGGCCTTAAGATTCTTTCTCTCTCTCTGCCCCCCACCCCAATTCTCTTACTTAAGGCACTCTCTCAAAAAAAATTTTTTAAATAAATAAATAATTTACTTTCAAGTAAAAATGGTACTCTAGGAAAATGTCATGCTTCTTTTGGAGCCTCAAGTACCCTGTGATTGCCACTTTTGCCTGGGGCATTTAAGCGTCTCAATTTTAGAAGATCAGTGACAGTGGAAAGTCACCCAAATATCTTGAGCTTGGATGGGAATTTTGCAAAATAAGGAGTGTTTCTGTGAAAAAAAAAAATTTAGTCTGGCAACTTTATATAGGATATATACATTCCTAAGAGAGATTGCTGTCAGAGAAACCAACTGTCAGGCCATCATCATGATGCAGATTTCAAGTAAAGGGAGACTTGAACTAAATAAGTAGTATCAGCAGAAACTGCAAAGGAGCTAAACGAAGAACTTTTTGTACAGTGAAATAGGAATTCTTAGAACTAAATAAGATGAAGCAGGGGCACCTGAGTGGCTCAGCCAGTTAACCTTTGGCTTAGGTCATGGTCTCGGGGTCCTGGGATCAAGCCCTCTGTCGGACTCCCTGCTTGGCAGAAAGTGTACTTCTCCCCTCACCCTCTCCCTCTGTGCGAGCTCGCTCTCTGTCTCTCTCAAATAAATAAAGTCTTAAAAAAAAAAAAAAAGGTGAAGTAAATAAGAATACTTCAGTAATTCTGAGGTTTCTGCCAGAAGTATTTCTAAGTTTTATGTGACCCAAAGCTTACAAAATTCTAGGTACTCCCTTTAAGAAAAACAAAAGGGGGGGGTGCCTGGGTGGCGCCTGGGTGGCTCAGTGGTTAAGTGGTCATGACTCCCACAGTACTGGGATCGAGCCCCATGTCGGTCTCCCTGCTCCTCCATGCTCCTTTAGAAACCTGCTTCTCCCTCTCCCACTTGTCCTGCTTGTGTTCCCTCTATCGCTGTGTCTCTCTCTCTCTGTCAAATAAATAAAATCTTTTTTTAAAAATATGGCAAAATCAAAATAGGATCAAAATTAGATACAAAAGTGAATACTTATTTGAAAGGGGCTAGTTCAAGTGAGGATCCCAGAAACTTAATTTCATTAACTTCTTGGCAAATATGTCTCTGGGCTTTAACCTGTATGGGGACAAATCTGACACAGTGGCCGGAAGTACAGTCTTTTAAGAGAGGAAAATATAAAAACTTCAGTCTTGGTAATAAACTTCTGTAATATTAGCTAGAAGGGGTCTTTGAAAAAAAAAAAAAATGCCAGAACAAAGCCACCTTCCTTTTCCCATGTGCAAATCTGGCTCATCTTAATAGAAGCCTAAAATCTGATGTGATTTTCCCTATTACAAATGCACACTGTCATGCTTACTCAGCATGCCTCTATCATTGGCCAGTAATTCACTTTTACTCACTATTTAGACTCTTACCCTTCACCTTAGTGGTTCACTTTGCTGCCCAAAAGACGTTGATTTCATTAACGGAGAAACATAAATAGCATAAGTGATACTGTTGACTGCCCACAGCTTCATTTCCCTGACTTTGGTCCTTTTTAGGAGCCCAGTCTTCAACTGACTCATGTACCTGGCAAAGGGCCTGTTTAGTGGGTACTTTCTTTTCTCATTCTCTCTCTCTTTTTTGTTTTTTAGAGAATGTATTTATTTGTCAGAGGAAGGGAGAGAGCACGGGAGGAGGGGGGGTTTAGACAGGAAGAAGCAGGCTCCCTGCTGAGCAAGGAGCCTAATGTTGGATTCAATCCCTGTGTCTGAGCCAAAGGCAGCTGTTTAACTGAATGAGCCACCCAGGTACCCCTGTCTTAAGATATTTTTTAAATTTTCTTTCATTTTTTACTTTGACCATTGGTTGCTCAGTAGTATGTTGTTTAATCTCCGCATATTTGTGAATTTTCCAATTTTCTTCTTGTAATTGATTTCTAGTTTCATACACTGTTTCAGAAAAGATGCTAGACATGATACTAATTTTCTTAAATTTATTAAGGCTTATTTCGTGACCTAACATATGATCTCTCCTAGAGAATCTTCCATGTGCACTTAAGAAGAGTATGCATTCTGCTGCTGTTGGATATAATGTTTTCTAAATGTCTACGCCTACCTGGTATAACATGTCGTTTAAGTGCAATGCTTTCTTAATGGATTTTCTGTCTCAATAATCTACCCATTGTTGAAAGGGTTATTGAGGTCCCCTACTGTTACTATATTGCTGTTTCTTCCTACAGGTCTGTTAATATCTTTTGTATATATTTAGATGCTTCTATACTGGGTACATAAATATTTACAAATGTTGTACCCTCTTTTGGGTATATTATATAATGACCTTTTTTTTTTTGTTTCTTGTTACAGCCTTTGCCTTAAAGTCTATTTTACCTGATTTTAAGTATAGCTACTCCAATTTTCTTTTTATCTCCATTCGCATGGAATACCTTTTTCCATCCTTTCAGTCCACATGTATTTATTTATTTGAGAGAGAGCATGAGTGGGGTGAGGAGCAGAGGGAGAAGGAGAAGCAGACTCCCTGCTGAGTAGGGAGCTTGACACGGGGCTCAATCCCAGGACTCCAGGATCATGACCTGAGCCAAAGGCAATGCTTAACCGATTGAGCCTCTCAGGTGCCCCAGTCCACATGTATTCTTAAAGCTCAACCGAGTCTCTTATAGATAGCATATAGTTGGGGTTTTTTAAAAATTGATTTAGAGGGACGCCTGGGTGGCTCAGTTGGTTAAGCAGCTGCCTTCGGCTCAGGTCATGATCCCAGCGTCCTGGGATCGAGTCCCACATCGGGCTCCTTGCTCATCAGGGAGCCTGCTTCTCCCTCTGCCTCTGCCTGCCATTCTGTCTGCCTGTGCTTGCTCTCTCTCCCTCTCTCTCTGACAAATAAATAAATAAAAAATCTTTAAAAAAAAAAATTGATTTAGATACTTTATGTCTTTTCCTTGGAGAATTTAGTCCATTTACATTTAAAGTAATTATGGATAGGTATGAACTTACTGTTGTCATATTGTTCATTATTTTCTGGCTATTTCATGAGTCCTTTATTCCTTTCTTCTCTTGTTCTCTTTGTGATTTGATGATTTTCTATAGTTTAGAGTCTTTTGTCACTAACTTTTGTGAATCTGCTTACAGATTTTTGATTACTGTGAGGTTTACATAAAACAAAGATATTTTGCTTTTATATCGTTTTCCATTCAAATAATTTTCTTATGAAATGTCTGTTATACCACTCCCCCTGTTGTTTTTTTCTTTCCCAGTTATTAACTGCTGTACTTCCACAACACCCTTATTTTTGTCAGTAGCTTATAATTAGAGAGGTTCTCCCCTATTATTTTCTATGACTTTATGAAAGTCCTACATCTTTTACAAGAGATTTGCAATTTCACTTTCCAGACACTTTGGACTGAATTTGCAAATAAACTGATGGAGTCTGCTCAGATATGTCAAATGAGTCTGCTCAGATATGTTAAATGAGGAGGGATATTTGATGATTTATTTTATAAATGACTGGTTCATTGGTAAATATACGATAGGGAAACTTTTGCATCCCAGTACAGTCTCTTAACTGTGAGGACCTAGGTAATGAAACCCTGACTATTAAGGATCCCTTGCAGGCGTTTAGTGGGGTTCCAGTGAGTCTCATCAGAGATAATGGATGTGAAATGCTTAGCATCTGTTCCTGGCACAAGCAGAATTGATTACTTAATTCTTTGTGTTGCCAAGGCATACTATAATATCACATCACACAGTATTATGATTATCTAATTGTTTAAGTGTATTTCTTGATAGTCTTTGACTCCAAGAAGGTAGAAATTATTTCTTTTTTTTTTTTAAGATTTTATTTATTTATTTGACAGAGATAGATCACAAATAAGCAGAGAGGCAGGCGGAGAGAGAGGAGGAAGCAGGCTCCCTGCTGAGCAGAGAGCCCGATGCGGGACTCAATCCCAGGACCTTGAGATCATGACCTGAGCCAAAGGCAGAGGCTTAACCCACTGAGCCACCCAGGCGCCCAGAAATGATTTCTAATTCATCTTTCGCTCGTGATACTCAGTAAGTGCCTTGTACATGGCAAACATTCAAAACATGTTGAATGAGTAGGTAAAGGAATGAATGAATGGATATCTTCCTTGTCTTTTTGTTTTGTTTTGTTTTACTATTTTTTCCATTATTTTATTTTCTTTTCAGTGTTCCAAAATTCATTGTTTATGCACCACACCCACTGCTCCATGCAATACGTGCCCTCCTTAATATCCACCACCAGGCTCACCCAACCCCCCACTCCCCTTCCTTGTCTTTTTCTTCTTATGATAACATATCTCAGATTATCTATTAGCCTTCCACAAAAGAAATTTATTTTAGGCCATGAAGCTATTTTATTTTGTGCCTTTAATTAAAAAAATTTTTAACAAGGCAAATACCCTTGTACTGATACGGAATGTTCTCCAAGATACAATTATAAAAACAAAATGTAGAACAGTTTGTAGCATATGCTACTTTTTTTTAAAAGAAGATTTTATTTATTTATTTGACAGAGGGAGGGGGAGTGCACAAGCAGGGGAAGCAGCAGGCAGAGGGAGAAGGAGGAGCAGGCTCCCTGTGCGGCAGGGAGCCCTACGTGGGGCCCAGTCTCAGGACCCTGAAATCATGACATGAGCCAAAGGCAGATGCTTAACCAGCTGAGCAACCCAGGCGCCCCTAAGGATAGACTATTGTTTTTTTTCCTTTTTAAAGATTTTATTTATTTATTTGACAGAGATCACAAGTAGGCAGAGAGGGGGGGTGGGATGCAGACTCCCCGCTGAGCAGAGAGCCCGATGCGGGACTCGATCCCAGGACCCTGGGATCATGACCTGAGCCGAAGGCAGAGGCTTAACCCACTGAGCCACCAAGGCACCCCATGCATAGACTATCGTAAGCATATGTGAGAAACCAGTAAGAGTGACTGTTTTGGGGTAGCAACACTGGGAATACACATAGTAAAGATTTACTTTTTGGGGTGCCTGGGTGGTTCAGCTGTTAAACATCTGCCTTCAGTTCAGGTCATGATCCCACGGTTCTGGGACCAAGCCCGGCATTAGGCTCCCTGCTCGGTGGGAAGTCTGCTTCTCCCTCTCCGACTCCCTCTGCTTGTGTTCCCTCTCTCACTGTGTCTCTCTCTGTCAAATAAATAAATCTTAAAAAAAAAAATTTACTTTTTTACTGTATGCTCTTTCAAATTGCTTATTTTTTTTAAACTTTGTGTCTATACTACCTATTTTATATAGGTATAGATATATAGATATAAATTTTATTTTACAAAGTTTGTACCATTTCTGAAACCTAAAATAAAGGGTAAACAGAGAGGCTGAAATGATGTTGGGATATTACTAATTCAAGTTAGAAAAGTATGTAAAAATGCATATACACAAGAATGTAAGAGTTTAAAAATATTTTTTCAGGGTGCCTGGGTAGCTCAGTCAATTGGGTGTCTGCCTTCAGCTCAGGTCATGATCTCAGGGTTCTGGGATTGAGCCCCACATCAGGCTCCTCTGCCTCTCTCCCCTGCTCATGTGCACACACACTCTCTTTCTGTCTCAAATAAATAAATCTTTAAAAAATAATAAAGTAAAATAAAGATATTTTTCTTTGTCCTCATCTACCTGAAGGCTTACATATTGCATACTTCGGGTTGGCCCAAACGTCACAGATATGTAAAAATTGGATGGGATTTAACACTTAACTATTTTTCTAAGTGATTTCCCCACACTTTGTCATATAATTTGGTTTTTCTGAGAGAACCTTTCACCTCTGGCCATACTAAGTTTTGTTTCTGTGCCTTTTCGTTCATCGTGGGGGTTTTTTGTGTATGTTTTTGAAGGTTTTTTTTTTTTAAAGATTTTATTTATTTGACAGAGATCACAAGTAGGCAGAGAGGCAGGCAGAGAGAGAGGGGGAAGCAAGCTCCCCGCTGAGCATAGAGCCTAATTCGGGGATGCGGGGCTAGATCCCAGGACCCTGAGATCATGACCTGAGCCAGAGGCAGAGACTTTAACCCATTGAGCCACCCATGCGCCCCTGAAGGTTTTATTTTTAAGTAATCTCCATATCCAACATGGGGCTCAAACTCACAATCCCAGGGTCAAGGGACGCACAGTCCACTGACTAAGCCAGCCAGGCGCCCCTCATTTATCACGGGTTTTATGGTTACTCTTTCACATACACCTAAAATATGCCAAAGTACCCCAAATTAAATTATCTATATACAGTTTCTTCCTAAAGCATAATAGATTCTGCCAGGGTTCTGTTCGCCCTTGAGTCTAACCTGTTGTATTCACTCTCCCAGCATCCGGCTGCCTGATGTTTTCTGGCACCAAGAGCCTCTGCCATAGGAGCCTAAATGGGTTTAAACTTTAAAGGCAATTTGTCAATGTATCAAAGCCCTTAAAGGTATGCATACTCTTTGATCCAGCAATAGGAAAAAGTCGGGATGGGCCAAGAAGCGTTTTTAAGGATGTTTTCATAACATTAAATTTAAACATTTTTAAAAAGCAAAATATCTAAATGCTAAAAAAAAGAGGACTGTTTAATACATTATAAAAAATGTATGCAACGGAATACCGTTCAGTATTTAAAATTATATAAATGTATATTGAGGGGTGCCTGGCTGACTCAATGGATTAGAGCCTCTGCCTTCAGCTCAGGTCATGATCTCGGGGTCCTGGGATGGAGCCCTGCATTGGGCTCTCTGCTCAGCAGGGAGCCTGCTTCCCTTCCTCTCTCTGCCTGCCTCTCTGCCTACTTGTGATCTCTGTCAAATAAATAAATAAAATCTTTTTTAAAAAGTATTTTGATTTCACTGCAAGTTTACAATATATTATGTGACTCTATTGGTTCATTGGTAAATATGTATTAGGGCAAACTTAGAATTTTATTTTATTTTAAGATTTTATTTATATATTTGACAAAGAGAGCACAAGCAGGCAGAGTGGCAGGCAGAGGGAGAGGGAGAAGCAGGCTGTCTGCTGAGCAGGGAGCCCAATGTGGAGCTCCATCCCAGGACCCTGGGATCATGACCTGAGCCAAAGGCAGATGCTTAACCTACTGAGCCATCCAGGCGCCCAAACTTAGCATTTTAGTGTAATCTCTTAGCTATGGGGACTTGGCTAATAGGATTTTAGCTAAGGGGCACCTGGGTGGCTCAGTCGGTTAAGGGTCTGCCTTCCGCTCAGGTCATGATGACAGCACCCCCTGTGGTTGGTCTCCCTGCTCAGTAGGGCATCTGCTTCTCCCTCTCCCTCTGCCCACTCCTCCCGCCCATCTTTTTTTTTTAAGATTTTATTTATTTATTTGACAGAGAGATCACAAGTAGGCAGAGAGAGGGGGAAGCAGGCTCCCTGCTGAGCAGAGAGCCCGATGCGGGTCTCAATCCCAGGACCCTGAGATCATGACCTGAGCCAAAGGCAGAGACTTAACCCACTGAGCCACCCAGGCACCCCCTTCCTCCCATCTTGTGTGCTTGCACGCACGCACTCTCTCACACTCTATGTATATATGAGAAAAATATATACATATATAATGCATATATATATATATAATGCACAGGAAAACATTTCAAATATTGGCAGTAACTTGTGATTTATAGTCAATATTCTAGATCTTGCATAGGGTAGCGGATGTTTATTAGCCTATTAAATAAATAATAAATAAAGAGGGTCAATGATGAGAATGTTATAAGGGTCATGATCATTTCAAATCTGCACAGTTGAAAGCTGTTAAAGAAATGAAAGGGGGGAACAGCCCAGAGGTTTTACACTGGACTGTTAATAGTTATCTCTGACTTAAACTTTAAGACTGATTGTTTTCTTTTTTACTCATTTAAGGATTTCTCATTTGTTTCTAACTCTATATTATGTAATGAAGATACTAAAAAGTCAAAACCATTGTGTTTAAAATTTAAAGGTATTCAGCAGGGGCACCTGGGTTGCTAAGTCGATTAAGCCTCTGCCTTTGGTTCAGGTTATAGTCCCAGGGTCCTGGGATCGAGCCCTGTTTCAGGCTTCCTGCTCAGTGGTGAACCTGCTTCTCCCTCTCCCTCTGCCCCTCCCTCCGCGCATGCAGCACTCTCTCTCCCTCTATCTCAAATAAATAAAATATTTTAAAAAAAATAAATAAAAGTATTCAGCAATAACAGCAACAGTGAAGCCTTACTCTCCTAAATATACAAAACACTGTTGTCGGTATTGGCCAATTCTGTTCCTTTGTAGGGAATGCAGTACACTGGTTTGTGGGGTAGTTCACGTAGAATACAGCTAAAATATTTCTGTGAACGGTGGATAAGTTGTATTGGATTTGATTCATTTTACCTGTGTCAGGGCACTTTTGCACAACAGTTGGAGAAAATGTTTTGTTGTTTACTACCTACCATAGGAAAAGAAGGAAGCAGTTCCCAGCAGTTAGGAAATACAAAGCCATTTGGGAAATCTCCTGGGTTGTAAGGTATTACTGATATAGTGATGCTGGAGTGTAGCCACTTTTCTAAAGAAAGGAGAAATTATAAATCTTATTGCTTAGTTAAATTGCTTTATATTAAAGTAGAACTGCAGATGTAACTTATTTAAATTTTCCCAGTTTCTGGGTGCCTGGATAGCTCAGTTGTTAAGCGTCTGCCTTTGGCTCAGGTCATGATCCGGGGGTCCTGGGATGGAGTCAACATCAGGCTCCCTGCTCTGTGGGAAGCCTGCTTCTCCCTCTGCCTGTCTCTCCCCCTGCTTGTGTTCCCTCTCTTGCTGTGTCTCTCTCTGTCAAATAAATAAATAAAATCTTTTAAAAATAAATAAATTTTCCCAGTTTCTAATAGTGAAGCCAAGGTTTTTTTTTTTTTTAAGATTTATTTGACAGAGATCATAAGTAGGCAGAGAGGTAGGCAGAGAGAGGGAGGGAAGCAGGCTCCCCGCTGAGCAGAGCCTGATGCAGGAATTTGATCCAGGACCCTGAGATCATGACCTGAGCCAAAGGCAGAGGGTTAACCCACTGAGCCACCCAGGTGCCCCAGCCAAAGGTTATTTTGGCTTCAACTGGAGTGGTTAGATGTCTCTTCTATATATTCCTTAGTACTTTCCTTAGCATCACATTTTTTGTCATGGCTTATTCAAGGACTTGTTTTTCTTTTCTTTCTGGATTGTAAGCTCAGTTAGAGTAGGAATGATATCTGTCTTACTGGCACATAATAGAAACTCAGTTTTTTTTTTTTTAAGATTTTATTTATTTGACAGAGAGAGATCACAATTAGGTAGAGAGGCAGGCAGAGAGAGATGGGGAAGCAGACTCCCCACTGGGCAGAGAGCCTGATGCGGGACTTGATCCCAGGACTCTGGGATCATGACCTGAGCTGAAGGTAGAGGCTTTAACCCACTGAGCCACCCAGGCGCCCCTAGAAACTCAACATTTAATGAAAGAATGTATAAATGAAGGGATGGATACAGTTCCAACTTAGAGCTAGGACATAAAGAGCAGGGGCTTTAAAAGCATAATAGAGACATTCCTTACACATTGATAGAGAAGTGTATGTTACATTTAAGGTTTAAGTGCTTGTTACATTTAAGGTATATTTGGATTTAAGGTGAAATATTAATGTTTGTAGTTGACACCAATTGCAGTAAGTGAAATGCCAAGATAAGAATATTCTAGTAAAAGTCCCTGTGAGGAGTAAGAATGTAAAGAAAGTGATAGGCTACAATGTCACAGTTATATAAATTCATCAATTAAAAGATGAATAGGGGCACCTGGGTGGCTCAGTGGGTTAAAGCCTCTGCATTGGGCTTGGGTCATGATCTCAGGGTCCGGGGATCAAGCCCTGCATCGGGCTCTCTGCTCAGCGGGGAGTCTGCTTCCTCCTCTCTCTCTGTCTGCCTCTCTGCCTACTTGTGATCTCTCTCTGTCAAATAAATAAATAAAATCTTTTTTTAAAAAAGATGAATAAATTGAAATCATACAATTTAAATAACCGATAAGGTTACAGAGTTCATTATTGGTCATTCCAGACTGTGAGCCAGGTCTCCTGATTTGCTAGTCTAGTTCTCTCTCCACCAGACTACAAGAAAGATTGACTATCACCTAAGTTTAGGGGAAGAAGCACAGAGATAATCTTGTTCTTCAAACATGCTGGTCCAGAGTCGTCCTCCAGCCACAAAGACCAACAGAAATGGGAGATCATTAGGAATGGCCTTGTAGATGAAACAAAACAAGACTTCACATTTGGAGTACTATCTGCAGGTCTGTGTCCGTACCACGGGAAAAATACACCGAAGCCAAAGAAGAGCCTTAAGAGGAAGTGAAATTGACCTGACGGAAGGATGGAGAACAGGATAAAAGACATGATGTTTTAGACTGAGCTGTCACAAGAAAGTCTAGCTGTTGGCACTGCACCTGAGACTTTGAAGTTGTCAGCATAGAGGAAAATGAGATCCTTCCACAAAATAGCCAGGGCTGCTGCTGTCGGACTTTCTGCCGTGAATTACATGATCCATGAAACTGATCCGGTATGTTCATTCATATAGTTTTTTTTTTTTTTAAAGATTTTATTTATCTATTTGACAGAGAGATCACAAGGAGGCAGAGAGGCAGGAAGAGAGAGAGGAAGGGAAGCAGGCTCCCCGCTAAGCAGAGAGCCCGATGCAGGGCTCCATCCTATGACCCTGGGATCATGACCTGAGCCGAAGGCAGAGGCTTTAACCCACTGAGCCACCCAGGCGTCCCCATGCATACGGTTTTGTTTACAAAACTCTTTTTCTTCTCATTTAAAGCCCCCTTTATCCCTAAAATCACCACCATGGAGAGGAGAACATGAATGCCTAATTGTTTCCTTCTCTGGTGACAAACGGTGGAGCTTTGGGTAATAGAATGACACACTTAGAGGCCAGTCCTCTATTGATCTTCATTTCATTCCAAGTCCTGTGTTGTTAACAGAAGAGAGATCCCTCCCCCACAGTTACAACTATCAACTGCCCGTGTCTTTTATTCATTTTCTCTTTTGGGCCTGTGAATATTTTTCTGTGTAAGCGCATTTTGATTTATAATACCCATTGTGGAAACTGTTTTGCGATACTGTCAGAGCATTCAAAAGATACATATTTTAAGTATCCTAAAATAAACAAATAAATTATCCCTTTGTTTCACATCTGTGTTGTGTCCTATTTCTTGTTGAAAGTTATCAGATGTCAGCCTTCAGCCTTTTTTTGAGGATTTGTTTCTTCTTTAATCTTTTGTGTTTAACTTTTAATATTCTTCTTTCCCACATATTTTTTCAAAGCTCTAATATTTATTTCATATTTATTTGAAAGCTTAAGCTATTTTGCAATATTAATATGTGCATTTTTCAAGAGATAGCAAAAACTGACCCAACTCTTCCGTAGGTGAATAGTTATTCTAAAAAAACTTTGCAAAGAATATTCAAAACTGAATAATAACACTAAATTGCTGTTAATGATTAGCTCATAGGGAGGGAATTAAAGAGGATATTCACATTCTATAAAAAAATCTCTGCATTGTTTCATATTTTTGTACTAAATACAACTTTTTAAGCCAGGAAACAATTATAATAAGTTATTAATGACTGTATATTAAACATGAGACATCTATCTAATATAAAGCTGAAGTCAATAAATATCCTGCTCCATATAAATAGGTCTCTTAGGACCTTCTCCAAGGTAGTGAAATACTGTTTATTTCCTTGTAAGAGACAATTTCTTGTTTTGACACTTGGTTACTATAGAGAAACATTTCTTAGGGTGTGTTCCACAATACACTGGTTCTGCCCGTTAGTGACAGGCAAACTGGAAAAAAAAATGATTCTCTGGTTTGGTAAGTTTCTTAAGTGCAGTAATTCCAGGGCGCTAAGCATGCTGATGGACATTGGGACTCTCCAAGAAGTTAAGTGGGAACATAGCAGTGCACAGGTTTTTCCAAACTTATGTGTTCCCAGTATCATTTTTCCTCCTAGAACCACTGTTTCAAGTCATATATTTTGGGAAATGCTGCTTTATGGTGTTCAAGAAAGAGTTCTTTTTTTTTTTAATGACTTTTTCTTTTTAAGATTTTTTTTTTGCGGGGGGGACAGTGACAGCATGAGCAGGAGTGGTGTGTGGAGGGGAGAGGCAAAGAGAGAAGCAGACTCCCTGCTGAGCAGGGAGCCCTATGTGGGGCGATCCCAGGACCCTGAGATCATGACCTGAGCCGAAGGCAGACACTTAATGACTAAGCCACCAAGGTGCCGCCCCCCCTTTTTTGACAGAGAGATAGCACAAGCAGGCAGAGGAACAGTCAGAGAGAGAGGGAGAAGCAGGCTCTCTGCCAAGCAGGGAGCCGGATTCAGGCCGATCCCAGGACCCCAGGACCATGACCCGAGCTGAAGGCAGATGTCCAGGAAAGAGTTCTTTTCATAGTGAGGGGTAATGAGGAGCTCTGCCCCTTCTTACTTAGCATAGGATTTATCCATATCTAAAGATACAACGATTGGGGCGCCTGGCTGGTTCAGTCCCTTAAGCATCTGCCTTCAGCTCAGCTCATGATTTCAGGGTCCTGGGATCCAGCCCTGAGTGGGCCTCCCTGTTCAGTGGGGAGTCTGCTTCGCCTCTCCCTCCGCTCCTTCCCCTGCCCACCCCCCCACTCGTGCTCTCTCCCTCCCTCCCTCTCTCAGTCTCTCTCAAAATCTTAAAAAAAAAAAAAAGAATAATCATTGCACATTGTTTTTGAGAGACCTAGATTATTTAAAGTATAGATTTTTCAAATATTAAACTGACCTTACTTTTTGTTTTGTTTTGTTTTGACAGACAGAGATCACAAGTAGGCAGAGAGGCAGGCAAAGAGAGAGGGGGAAGCAGGCTCCCTGCTGAGCAGAGAGCCCTATGTGTGTGTGTGGGGGGGGGGCTCTATCCCAGGGATCATGACCTGAGCTGAAGGCAGAGGCTTTAACCCACTGAGCCACCCAGGAGCCCTGTGACCTTACTTTTTTTAAATGAACAAAACTGGGACTGTGGTGTAATATTAGATTTGGTTTGTCAAAATCGTGTTCGGGATTTTTACATGTTCTCATAAGAGACTCTGGCCTTTAATTTTCCGTTTTTGTAGCATGTTGTCAGACATTCGTGTTATAGAGATGCTGGTCTCGTAAAATGAGTTGTGAAGTGTTCCATGGTTTTCTTCTCTCTGGTGGGTCTGTGTAATCTTGGTATTAACCTTCCTTTGAATGTTGGGGAGAATTCACTGCGGAAAGTATCAGAGCCTGGAATCTCATTTTGTTGGGTTTTATTTCACTGGGAAGTTTTCAATTTTGCAAGACGAGTCAGAGTCCGTTGGGTGTGGGGGCCAAAGCCCCCCCCCCACAGGTTTGCCAGCAATGAGCAGGGGACTGAGGCACAGATGAGGGGAAATCCTTCACGCAGCTCTGGCAGCCCGAAGATGAGGGTCTCCTTCAGAACAAGAGGTGAAGCAGCCAGAAATTTAGTAGGGGTTCCTGGAAGTGAGAGAGACACAGAGTGGCTCAGGTAAACTCCCACATTCTTGGCTGACTCAGATATTACACATGGGTCGAGGGGACCTCAGAGACCCAAGAGAGCCCAGGGAAAAGCAAAAGACAGCCTTTTGGCCAGAACTGCCATCTTCCAGCAATTCACCAAAAAGATCAATACAAAGGGAAAGAGGAGAGGTACCTGCTGCGTATTCTCGAGACCTTTTAGAAAACACAGAGCTGTTCCTTTGGCCGCATACATGTGAATCAACAAGGGGATACTGTGGATGGCGAGAGAATGGGCACTGTTCAAAAAGGAACGCCCACAAGTGGCACCGTGACAAAACTGGAAGGGTCCACAGTGTTGCCCAGCGTGCTGTTGGCATTGCTGTAAACAAGCAAGGGAAAGGCAAGATTCTTGCCATGAGGATGAAGGTACGTCTGTAGCGTATTAATCACTCAAAGAGCCAAGCTAGCTTCCTGAAGCGGTGAAGGAAAATGATCAGAAAAAGAAGGAAGGCCAGGAGAAAGGTACTTGGGTACAAGTATCCAACGTGTTGGGTACAACAACAACGTAGGGGCGCCCGGGTGGGCTCAGTGGGTCAAGCAACCAACTCTTGATCTTAGCTCGGGTCTTGGTCTCAGGGTTGTGAGTTAAAGTCCCGAGTTGAGTTCCACACTGGGCATGGAGCCTACTTTAAAAAAAAATAATAAGACCTCAAGATTGTTCAAAAAAAAAAAAAAAAAAAAAAGACAAGGGAGACTTGAGAGCTGGCTGGATCTTTGAATGCATCCCGCAATAGATAATTCAACAATTTCAGTTGGATATTTTAGTACTTCACTATCAGTATTCGATGGCCTGAAGATATACCTCCAAGAACTCTGCCTACAAAGAATATCGACCAAGAGCCCAGCTCTTGTGCCTGAAATACATGGCTGCCTTTGTTCCCTGGCCATGCTTCCACTGGGCTACTCAGAGCCACCGACTGTGTGTCGTTGGACTACTAAGGTGGGGCCATTTCTAGAGATAGGAGGTTCTTATGTTTGCTAACAAGTTTGACTCAAGGACTCACAACAGGTTGGCTGAAACTTCTTAGTCTCTGTGGTAGTCTAGAATGCTTCGGCCCAGCCTTCCATGTATCTGTCTCTCCCATACTCAGGGTCAAGCCCATATTGTGGTCTGAAGGATCTCTCTCCCAGGCTCTTCTGGCTCCTTCCTATTTCCTCTCACAGCCATTTCCTCTCACAGGCAGTCCCCCGTCTTTAATCCTATTGGCACGGGCTTCTTAGGGTGCCCAGATTACCACAAATGGTATGAAGAGTGGTCCAAGAAAATGGGTGGTCAGATGGGGATTTAGGACTGGCTCATCTCTGACCAACCGAAGAGTAGAATGCTGTCCCGGTTGGGACACGGCACAAGGTGGTGACCCAGCTGGTAGATTTCCCTAGCGGTGACCTGGGAAGATGTCCTGGTAGAAGAGAGAGCTTGTAGCAGGTGCAAAGGCTAAGGCCTTTCAAAATATGGGGACCCGGGGCACCTGGGCGGCTTAGTCAGTGAAGCATCTGCCTTCTGCTCAGGTCATAATCCAAGGTGATCCATAATCCAATGTGAGTCCCATATTGGGCCCCCCGCTTAGTGGGGAGTCTGCTTCTCCCTCTGCCTGCTGCTCTCCCTGCTTGGGCTCTCTCTCTGTCAAATAAATAAATGAAATCTTAAAAAATATATATGGAGGACCAAAGCCTCCAAAGACAGTGGAGTTGGCTTGTTTTAAAGTTGTAGTGATACTCTTCTGTTAGCAAGGAGTCAATGGTTAAGTGAGAGTCAGAACTCTTCTGGTAGCTTCCAAAGAGGCCCTGATCTCTTGCAGTAGAAGGGCAGGGACGTTTGAGTGGCACGCTAAAAAACTAACCGTGAGACCCTTAGGGCTCCATAGCCGTTTGCATTGGTCAGCTAAGGCAGGAGGGTTAGGAGAACGTCAGGGCCTTCATGACAAAAATCGAGGGTCCTAAAATATGGGATATCCGGATGGACGCCCTTGAGCATACCGCCTGTGCAACAACTGTGCCCCCAGACCCTCTGTGCTTGCAGAGGTGGCCCATATTCCCTAAGAAGAGCTAACACTTCTGAGACGCTCTCCTCGGAAGCTGCCCTCACCTCTACTTCCTCTCCTGGCTACCAGACTGACAACTGGGGTGACGTAGGGTCTGAGTAAGTTATACTCAAGATTCTACTTGTGTGCATGCGTGGGCACATGTTTTCCTGGGGAATCTGTTGCTTTTGTTAGTTTTTTTTAGTCTGTGACTAAAAATATTTCTGAAACACTAGCTTTCCTCCCATTAAGCCTTAGGCCTCCTTCCCCCCTGGGAACAGCTGTAATTTCATTACAAAGCAGAATTGAACTAATTTTCCTCCTAATGACCTGGGGAGAGTTCACTTTGGCACACCAAAATAACTGTACAAAGAAATACCACTTAAGAATAAAGAAAGAAAGAAAGAAAGAAAAAGAAAGAAAGAAAGAAAGAAAGAAAGAAAGAAAGAAAGAAAGGAAAAGGGAGAGAGAAAGAAAAAGAGAAAGAGAAAGAAAGACAGACCAGTTGAACCCTGAGCAAAGACTAATTTGCCGGATCTGTTCATCTCCTTTGGCCTCCAACACCAGTTGGAGCTTCAGGCCATCATCTCAAGGACAGTCAGACCGACCATCCTGGGCCACCCGTCTCATACAAGCCACCAGACCAGAGTTAACTACTCCTTTGAGATGGTTGCCATCAGCCACACCACCCTCTGCTTCACTTTTGGCTACTCACCGGGATTGGGACTGGGGTGAAGCAAGGAGGGCTCTCAGAGTCAACCCATAAGGAGGGGCTCGTTCTCAAGGCTGCCCCTACACCGGCTCTTGGTCCCTCTGGAAGAGCTTCCTTACGTTTTGCACCGTTGGGGTCTCCCTTGTCAAACCCTCGTCCCACCCTTGTTCATCCCCAACTCCAGTGCATCACTTATGGTGTGACGGAAAGAGCGTCAGTGCCAGGGTGAGGCGGGGGCCCCGGGGTGGGGGATGGGGCATTTACAGAGAAGATGACCTGGGAGCTCACTGGGGGAGGTGAAGGAAGTCACTGCAGAAGAGCAGGAGAGCAAAGGTTTAGTCTGGGGACAGGAAAAGAAAGGAAGGGTCAGACGCAGGTCTGGGAGAAGCCCTGGGGACAGGATGAAGCTAAAAGGCTTAGAACACGGAGAGTGAACGAAATGGGGTTGCCAGGAGCTTGCTCTTACTGGGCGCCTGGTAGCGTCTGGGCGAGACCCCTAAATCCCTGATGATATCCCAGTCCTACTTTCATAGCATCTTGTTAGAAAATATATCCTAGAATGGGGACCGGAGGCAAAAATTGGAAAATCTCTATGGAACGAAAATCTGTATGTTAACAGTTCTAAGTCTGGGACTCTCAATTTCGGCTCAGGTTGTGATCTTGGGATCATGACATTGATTGAGCCCCATGTTGGCTCTGTACTGGGAGTAGAGCCTGCTTCAGATACTCTTTCCCTCTGCCCTTCCCCCTCCCCCCCAAAATAAAGGCCCTCATATGACTATTATCTTTGCAGGGGAAAGCTGTATGCACAAAAATCAATATGTTG
Source organism: Enhydra lutris kenyoni (assembly GCF_002288905.1). Taxonomy (NCBI): domain Eukaryota; kingdom Metazoa; phylum Chordata; class Mammalia; order Carnivora; family Mustelidae; genus Enhydra; species Enhydra lutris. The sequence goes on along the minus strand of NW_019154109.1, from coordinate 24,245,916 downwards.
AATATAATGAAATTAACAAAATTTGCATTTATGTAACATCTCAGAGGTTATAAAGTCTTCTGATACTCTTTTTTTTAAAAGATTTTATTTATTTATTTATTTATTTATTTGACAGAGAGAGATCACAAGTAGACAGAGAGGCAGGCAGAGAGAGAGGGAAGCAGGCTCCCTGCCGAGCAGAGAGCCCGATGTGGGGCTCGATCCCAGGACCCTGGGATCATGACCTGAGCTGAAGACAGAGGCTTCAACCCACTGAGCCACCCAGGCGCCCCTCTGATACTCTTTTTAATTCTTAGTCTCTCTGTGCCTTTGCTCATTTCTGCTCCCAGTTCCTAAAAATCTCTTTCCTCTTCTAGCCTACTGGTTGAAACCTAATTTTTAAACAGCTTTATTGAGATACAATTCACATACCATATAATTCATCAATATAAATTCTACAATTCAGTGGTTTTATGAAAATCAAAGTTGTGCAACCACTAAGATAGTCAATTTTAGAACATTTACCTAAAAAGAGGGGGACACATGGGTGGCTCAATCAGTTAAGCATCTGACTCTTGATTTTGGCTCAGGTCATGATTTCAGGGATGTGGGACAAAGCCCCATATTGGGACCCATGCTGAGCATGAAGCCTGCTTAAGCTTCTCTCACTCTGTCCCACCCCTGCTTGTGCTCTCCTTGTCTCTCTAAAAGAAATTTTAAAAAGAAGAATAAAGAGAGGGATGCCTGGGTAGCTCAGTGAGTTATATGCAGACTCCTGATTTTGGCTCGGGTTGTGATCTCAGGGTTGTGAGAAGGAACCCCACATTGGGCTCTGCACCCAGGAGGGAGTCTGCTCGAGATTCTCCTGCCCTTCCTCTGCTCTTCCCTGCATTCTTTCTCTAAAAGAATAAGTAAATAAATCTCTAAAAAATTTAAAAAATTAAAAAGAAATCCTGGGGGCACCTGGCTGACTCCATCAGTAGAACACTGACTGTTGATGTCAGCATCCTGAGTTCAAGCCCCACTTTGGGCGTGGAGGCTATTTGAATAAATAAATAAATAAAAAGAAATCCTGGACTCTTTCAGCAGCCACGCCCCATTTCCTTCCTAACCTCCCTAGCTGTAGGCAACTACCAATCTACTTTCTATCTGTAGATTTGCGTGTTCTGGATATTACCTTTTTTTGTTTGTTTTTCGTTTTTTTTTTGTTTGTTTATTGTTTTTTTACCTTAAAGTGACCTTGGGGATTAGGAATTCTTATCTTTGGAGCTCCTAATTCCTAAATGGTGGGACTTCTACAGGAAGAGCTGTGATCTGTGATTGAATAGAAGGGGAGAGAAATGGCATTTCACAACTGCTGTAGACCCAGATAGACTCTTTATTGTAGCAAGCATCCTACAAGCCCTATTCATTTAAAGGCTGAAGAAACTGAAGTCCATAGAAATGAAGTAACTTGCCAAAGGTTACAAAGTAGCAACAAAGCAGGGGTGTAAACCTTGCCTTCCCAACTAGAGGTCATTGTCTTCTTTCCACTACATCAGTGATTCTCAACCTTAGGTGGGTGCTAAGAGGTACCAGGAGGGCTTATCCAACCCAGATTGCTGGGCTCCGCCCATGAAGTTTTGGATTCTTTTTTTTTTTTTTTTTTTTTTTGCTAAAGAAGGATGAAATTTATTTAAAATGTTAAGTATCTGTGATTTGTGATTTTTTAAACAATCAGCATGAACTCCCTCTCCCATAATTCTAACTGGGAGATGTTCTCTCATTAACAAGGTTACAAAGGAGTACACACCGACTGTGGAAACTTCAGTGGAAGGCACTTAGTCCTTGAGAGTGGGACACAATTCTTTAATGTGACAATTGGAAACGTCATCCTGCCTCTTAGGGGTAGGTTTATAAACATTTTTTTAATTTTAATTTTATTTTTTATAAACATATAATATATTTTTATCCCCAGGGGTACAGGTCTGTGAATCGCCAGGTTTACACACTTCACAGCACTCACCATAGCACATACCCTCCCCAATGTCCATAACCCCACCCTCCTCTCCCAACCCCCCTCCCCCCATCAACCCTCAGTTTGTTTTGTGAGATTAAGAGTCACTTATGGTTTGTCTCCCTCCCAATCCCATCTTGTTTCATTTACTCTTCTCCTACCCCCTTAACCCCCCATGTTGCATCTCCTCTCCCTCATATCAGGGAGATCATATGATAGTTCTTTCTCCGATTGACTTATTTCGCTAAGCATGATACCCTCTAGTTCCATCCACGTCGTCGCAAATGGCAAGATTTCATTTCTTTTGATGGCTGCATAGTATTCCGTTGTGTATATATACCACATCTTCTTTATCCATTCGTCTGTTGATGGACATCTAGGTTCTTTCCATAGTTTGGCTATTGTAGACATTGCCGCTATAAACATTCGGGTGCACGTGCCCCTTCGGATCACTACGTTTGTATCTTTAGGGTAAATACCCAGCAGTGCAATTGCTGGGTCATAGGGTAGTTTTATTTTCAACATTTTGAGGAACCTCCATGCTGTTTTCCAGAGTGGTTGCACCAGCTTGCATTCCCAGAAGTTTTGGATTCTTTAGCTGTGGGATGGGGTCCAAACTTGAATTCCCAGCTGCTGCTGCTGCTGCTGCTGCTAGGGTTTGAGCTGGCTCCATCTTGGCAGCCAACAGCATCTAAGAATGTGATTAAGATCACAGTGCTAGATGTAAGCAGCTCCCCTGTATCACCTGGTCGTCTTTTCAGAACAGTATTTACGATCTGTCCAAGCAATTACTGATTGATAAAAGGCAATACAGGCAACTACAATGTTTCAGAGACAAGCTAAAGTTTTGATAACCTTTTTTTTTTTTTTCCTGGTTTGGAAATGGGATAAGCAATTAGAGAATTAGCCATGGTTTGTGAGGCACCTAGAGGTAGAACTTTTCCAATGGAGATAAAATGTAGGGTTCCCTGTCTGGTGCGGACCTACAGCCACTGAGAGGGAAGGCGGGCAGATGAGGCCTGTGAGCGGCCCTGTCTCTCATCCCTGTCTCTCGTTCTTCGGCTATAGCTGCACACTCATGCTGATTTCATTGCCTTATGTGGACTAGGCCAGAGCTTGATCAGACAGAAATCTAAATATAAATGAAAATGATCACAGATACCTAGAAAATAGTATTTCCTTGAATCTATTCTAACTCTGGATTTTATTGAACACATTTGATTTTTTTCCTGGTGGGAGGGGAGGGAGGACAGTTGGAAATCACTTAATTCAGAATCTGCAGTGGAATTTCTCTAGGAGACTCAAATGTGATTTGAACGTCCCCAGCTATGGGATTTGGTGACCAGGCTCCTGAGAGAGGATGACACAGCACAGGGAATAGCACAGACAGCCTGGCTGGCTTTATAGAGAGCAGAGATGCAAACGTCCTTGTTGAGGTCACCAGTGCTCAGGATACTCTTAATTTAAATGGACTAGGGTAACTTCCTTACCTGTAGGTAAGGCAGCCCTAGGGACAGAAGAGAGTGAAAACAGGGAGTGCAGAGTGCAGCTGGATGTCCTTGCTAATTAGGCCTTACCTTTATATAGACAGCTTTTGTGTTTTTTTTTTTTTTTTTTCAGGGCACTCTCATGTATATTAACTTACGCACAGAGGTCAGAATTATTAAACAAGGTACAGAAGGGGTGCCTGGCTGGCTCGGTACCGCATGTGACTCTTGATCTTGGTTGAGGCTGTGAGTTCAAGCCCCACATTGGGAGTAGAGATTACATTAAAGAAATAAATAAAATCTTGAAATGAATAAATAAAATCTTTAAACAAGGTACAGATAAGTGTAACGAGTTAGCTCAGTTAATGGGTTGGTTCAAGTAGTTCACAGACGCATAATCAAGACCAGTGGTAGACAGTCACTTGGAATGCCAGGAAAAGAGAATATTTGGAATTAAGAGTAGTAACCATGTAAATACTATCGAGGGAATACCACCTTTCATTCCAAAACGGTGGCAGTGAACTTTACTTGTTGGTACTTTTGACCTCTTCCGTAGTCTTCATTGATTCATTCTCAGTGAACACGTCATAAGTGCTTCCTGCCGGCCTGCCATTCTGCTCAGGGGGCCTCGGGAATGTGGAAACGAAACATGGCGTTTCTTCATTTGTTCGACAAATATTTGTGAAGGCCCTACATGTGCCAGAAACTGTTCTAGGTGCTGGGAATATAGTAATTAAAAAAAAAAAAAAAACAAAGAAAGTATAAACCAGTTTGGAGTAAGCCACTTCCAATGAACAAGGGAAAGGCAAAAAAGTACTCCAGGCAAAATGTGCCGGATAGAGGGATGGGTAGATGACTAGTGTGATGAGTATGGTCCAGTGTTCACGGCAGAATCCAGTTGGTGGTTATATCAGTGTTTCCTGTAAAATATTTCAATGTTTGAAAAATTTTTTTTTTCAATGTTTGAAAAATTTTGTGATGAAATATCATGGAAAAAAAGCTAGAGAAAGAAGGAAGGTGGAGATTGGGGCAAAGTTCATAAAGGATGCGGCATTATCTTACCCTCCTCTTCTTTTTCTATCTCCTTAGCTCTGGGTCCATCCCGTTGTCCAAGTTCCAACAGGCTTTATCTTGGGCTATAAAGAGCTCTGCAAAAGTGTTTGAAGACTGTTAGATCTCTTTGGTGGAGAAAAGACATTGGGGAGAAGAGGCAGCCTTATGAATCCGCTAAAACCCACCCATCCACAGCCAGGTGGTAAGGCGCCCTCCTTCTAGCTGACCTCTCCCAACCAGGTAGCCACTCTCTCCATCTTAGCCTCCTGTCTGAGCTTCTGTGCAGTTTGGTTTTGGGTGGGGACACGAAATATTTCAGAAGTGAAAAGAACATTTGTGCTTTCTAATGTTCTTAATTTTCTTTAGCAATTAAAAAATTCTGAATTTAAGGTACCTAAGTTTGAAAATAATGCTGTTGACTTAAGCTCTCTTTTAGCCTGTAGGAGCACATCAGCTCATCAGTTCCAGATTCACAGGGGCAGAGGCCAGAAGCTACTGATCTAGTCCTACCTCTCCCCCTCTGTACCCCAACAAAAGTTCCCTCTGGGGTCCCCAGCCTTGTAGGAGCCTGTTTTCTTCCATCTCTTGCATAGGGCCTAGACTGTGACAGCAGCTATCTTAAGAACTTTTTTTTTTTTTTTTAAGATTTTATTTATTTGGCAAAGAGAGACTGCGAGAGAAGGAACACAAGCAGGGGGGAGTGGGAGAGGGCTAAGCAAGAGCCTGATGCGGGGGCTCCATTCCAGGACACTGGGATCATGACCCCAGTGGAAGGCAGATGCTCAAGAACTGAGCCACCCAGGCGCCCCTATTCTAAGAACTTTATCTGTAAGAATTCATTTAATGCAACAATCCTAGGACGGAGGTGCCATTATTATTCCCATGTAACAGATGAGAACACTGAGGCACAGGGAGATTATGTAACTCACTTGTGCAACTGCATGTGAATGGAGAAATCCGCCCAGAGGTGGCGGCTGCTCTGAGTTCCTGTCGGATCCGGCCTTTCTCATCAAATCACTAATGGCCCATCTCTGAAAAACCAGTTCACTTAAGGGTATTAATGGGTCAAAATAGCATTAATTACTATTTCAATGTTTCCATAAATCCTAATTCCACAGGAACCTCAGTCTTTGTGATTTCAAACTATGGTTTGAAAGGGCCTTGCTTTTTGGAGGGAGTGCGCCCTTCAGATACCCCCCACCCCCAATACCCTTCTCTAGGGACAAGGACTCTAGGGAGTCGCCTACTAAGGAGGATGGTGTTTCCAAGAGAGGAAATATTTAAAGCCAGAGTCTGACATATTTTGGCAAACGGGCGGGGGAAAATTTTTTATTTGGGGAAAACACAAGTTTTTAGCCTGAATAATGGGCAAATGACCTTAACTCTTTGTTTCGTCTTAACCTTCCATGCTTGTTCGAATTTTGCTTCCCAAACCTGGGGCGTTGGCATTCCGCCCTGCTAGCTCTGTGGCCCCTTTGAAAGAGGGGGGCAGCGCACCCAATTAAAGCGCCGAGCGCTTGTTTCTCTGCCCTCGGTCAGCCCGAGGTCCCCGGGGAAAGGGTTAACCCGGCGGGGGGCGGAGGGGGAGGGGGAGGGGGAGGGGAGGGAGGGCCGGGCTCACACCTCTCCGGGAGACCTCGGGCGGCGGCGGGGCCGGGGAGGGGCGGAGGCTGGGGCCGGACGCCTCGCCGCCTGCGCCTCGGCGAATAGCAGCGCGCTGCCCGCCCGGATTGGAGCAGCGGCATCACGCTGACCCCCGCCTGGGCTGTAAACCGAGCCGGCCGCTGCGGGCAGAGGCAGGCTGTCGGCGCCTCCGGGAAAGGCAGCCCCACGGCCGAGCTCCGGGCGGCTCACAGGCAGCCGGGCAGCGCCCAGCCGCGGCCGCGGGGAGCGGGGGAGCCCGACGCGGGCGCGGGCGCGGGCGCGGGCGGGGAGCGTGCGTCGGTCGGCAGCAGCGGGAGGAGGGGCGGCGCCAGCCATGGCCGGGGACAGCGAGCAGACCCTGCAGAACCACCAGCAGCCCAACGGCGGCGAGCCCTTCCTGATCGGCGTCAGCGGGGGCACGGCCAGCGGCAAGGTACGGCGGGGTCGCGGCGCCGCGCTGCGGGGCCCGGGCGGCGGAGCATGTGGCTCGGCCGCGGGCCGTGTCAGTTGCTGCAGCCACCGCGTGGCCCGCGCGCCTCCGCTCCTGGCCGCGTCCAGCGCCCAGTCTTCCCCGCGCCGACTGCGGGCCGGGCGGGCGGGGGTTCCGGTCCTCGGGGGGCCCGGGGAGGGGGCTGCAGCCGACCACCCGTCGCGGGGCTGGCGCGCTCCCGCTCGCTCTTCTTCTCCGCTGCGGTAACTCGTGGCCCGGCTCCTATGGGGGCACCGGCCGGGAAGGCGGATGCTTACTCCGCGGGTCGGACGGTGGGGGAGAGGGCTTTAGGCACGGTCGCCGGCGAGCCCCCGGTGCGCCCCCTAGCCCCCAGCCCCGCCTGGAGGTCCCGGGGATCCGGGGCGGGGCGAGCCGGGGAGCCGGACCCGGCGGGCTGCGAGAACGCGCGAGGCGGCGTCCCGGGGCCGGGAGCCGGTCGTGGGCTGGGGATTGCAGGGCTTTCTGGGGAAAATCCCGAGCGCCGGCTAGGTGCGGTGACATCAACGGAATGCTAATCGCCGGGGCTTCTGGTGTTCCACGGTTCTGAGAGGAAACGTGGCCGGCTTCAATGAGAAAGTTGCACCGGCTCCAGGCCCCTCGGTGTCCGGGGCTTGCGCGTCTCGGGTCCACGGAAAGGGGTCATCCTCTGGGTGTCCGACTCCCCTACGTGCCTTTCTTTGTTTTATCGGCCAGGCAAGGAGAAACTAGGGAAATGGTTTTTTAGCTTTCCCGGGGCTTTTTCTGCAGGTGAAGGGTGGAGTCCTCCCAGATGTTTCTTTCTCTGCTCCCCTGATGCCCCTGAGATGTGGATGCTTGTTTCCCAGGGCGGTTGGCGACCTCGGGGTGCGGCGGGAGCACGGGCTCCCTCCACCAGCCGAGCCTGCGGGCTGGGGCTGTGCGCGCCGCGTCTGGCGACGTGGGATGCTGCCTCCCAGGGCCGGGGAGAGCCGAGCAGGAAGGCTGCTTGGCGCCATGAGGAGCGAGCCACGAGGTTCTCGCGCCCGAGCTGACTCCTCCAGCCCCTCCTCCATTTTGGCTTCGCATTTTCCCCTCCAGGTCTGGACTCCCTTGGCGCGTGGGGCCCGGACCCGGCCGCTGGCTCTCGGAAACTTCTTTATTGATCAACTTAATCTCTTGTCTCTAGCTCCTGGGGCTGGGAATCTGGCAGCGTTAGGCCCCAAAAGCTGATGTGGCATTTGCCCCAGGCTGAATACATTTTTTTTTTTTTTCCAAATAGTACTTAAAAGCAAAACCCACGATGCCCAGCCCTTTGAGGAAGCTTTCCGTGTTCTTTTAGGATTACCTTTCCTCCCCTCTTTCCATAGCACATGCCTGTTGTACGGGACCTTTTTGTTTTTCATGGCTGTCCCAGCTCACCTAGCATGAAGTCTGACACATAGTTGGTCCCAAATACTTACCTGAGGTCCGCCCTCCTGGGGGCAGGGAGACTTGAATTGGCAGATGACCGTGGCATATAGAAACAGTGTCCTTGGCAATCATCTAAATGGTAAAGTCATTATAGAGGGGAAGCTGAGACCCTAAAGGGGGAAATCAGTCCATTCTCCTTGCTTTTGTGGCCCTCAGTCATTTCCTGGTCTCAGTTGATACTCAGTGTTAAGTCCTAAGTGTTACTTCTGTAATGTGTCAAGTGGGAGCTGGTAGTGAGCCATGATGGGAGTAGTAACCGCTGTCCCTGGGATTCTCATCAAGGGGGAAGATTATAGAAACTCTCAAGAAAGGGTCTGTCTTCAAAACCAGATTCTTGTATTTCCTCCAGAAGGACAGGTCTAGAAAGAGCAAGAAGTCAGCTGGAAGAGAAAAAAAGCAAACAGCATAAAGCATATTGTACACTTTGGGCACTGATAAATACTATATCGTTGTCTAAGACTAACCAATTTTTTTAGTTATTATAAAAGAAGTCCAAAGGAGCATTGGACTTCTGGAATTCCATATTGTAGTCCATTTGCTGCAATTTTATCTTGGTTCTCTTATTCCAGTCCTTAGTGCCTTTCCTGCAAGGAATTAAAAAATTAGAAGTTTTTTTTTTTCCCTTTTAGAGGATAATCAGCATCAACAGGCTGGACCTCCTTTGGAAGTCTGAGCATAGTAGGGCAAGAGGATCTGGAAGCCAGATTGATCCTCTGTTCCCTGGGTTTTTATTATGCGCCTGTTTAAAGAATTTGGAGGAAGCCAGAGGATCCAAGAACATCATCAAAACTGACAATTTTAGAGCTAGAAGGAACATCAGAGTCCCAACACTTAGTCCAACACTTAGTCTCATCACTTACAGATGAGGCAAATAATGTATTCAGGTCATATTTTAGGGTTCTAGGCTGGTGCTCTCTGTTGCCTGCTGTTGCTTTGTTAGGGAAGACTTAACTAAGGAAAAGTAAGGCTAAGGTGCTAGGGGCGGGGAGGGACACATGTTTACAACCTTCAACTTGGAAAAGGGCTGCTTGGAAATGACTGGGGAATGGTTTCAGAAGTGTTTGATTCAAAGGGAAATGGAAATGCAGATTGCTTTGTACCCTGGGCCCAGCCCTGTAGATCTGGAGCCCCCTCCCCCATCCTTCCTTTATAAGAAAAAACAGCCCCCAGTTCAGTTTCTCTTGAGGGCTCTAATTTGTGTTAATGTTGTGACTGCCCTAAGTACCAGGATTGTCTCTCAGACTACATTATTTTGGTTGTACAAGGTGAAAATAGTGATTGCGGCTCCGTAGATCACATTTTCCAGTTTGTTTTATAAGTGAGCATGCATTAGAACTGGAGATAAGCTTCACCAGGCTGACATGGCAAGTCATTGTTTAAAAACTCGTCTAAAAATTGTAGTGGGTTGAGAAAGTTGTTCTGATCTGTGTTAAAAACCAGGTTCTCACCTTTCCCCTAAAAGATAGGTGTGGAGAGAGCAGAAAGTCACATTGAAAGAGGGGAAAAAATAGTGTAAACTTCTCTGCTTGCCTGTATGGCTGTGACAGTGGGGGCCATTCCCTCTTCTTGCCGTGACTTCTTCCTTGGCAGACTAAAATAGCTTCTCCATCTGCTTCTTCACACTGCCACGAGAGTGGGCTTCCTTGGCTCTAGTTCTGACTGTGTCACTGTCTTGTCTGGAAACCTTGGGCCGCTCTCCGTCACCCAGACAGCTGGTCAAACATTTTAGCACAGCGCACATGCCCTTGACCCCCCAATGTGGTCGCAGACTGTTTAGTGAACGTTTCCCCCTCCCCTTGTCACCCCCTCCCCGCCATGCACACAAACACATCTGTAGAGCTGCTTTCACTTAAACTTTTGCTGTGGGTCTTGTCCAGAATGACCTATCACCCTTTTAAGCCTTCACTTGTGCAAATATGTCCTCCAGGGAACTCTGTACTCAATTCCTTAGTCAGAATTAACTTTGTGTCTCTAATACTTCCTATAGTTTCACCACATTTTGCCTTGTAATGTGGTTGTGTAGTAGTATAGTTACCTGCTGACTCCTTCCCCCCACCCAAAAAGAAGTTCTGTAAGAGCATCTCCGATATTCGTTATCTGTGCCTTCTGCCCATTTCGGTGTTTGATAACAACATTGGTGTTTGGTGTTTGTTGGGCTGAGTTAGGCAGACCAAAATTTGTAATGACTCTTTTATTATTTAATTCACAAAACTATTTGAACTAGGATTTGAAGCCACAGTGGAAACCCTGTTTAACTCTGTTATTCATGTTGCAATGACCCAAATATTAAGAGCTCCCAAACCCTAATACATTGGTATTGCTTATTCAGAGCCTAGTAGTTATCTAATATGTACTAAGTAGGTCCTTGATAAATGAATGTCATTGTGCAGAATACTGTATTAAGTGGGTTTGTTTTTTTTTTTAAGATTTTATTTATTTGAGAGAGAGAGAAAGAGGGAGCATGGAGTGGGGGGAGCCCGATGTCACGTGGGGCTCAATCCCAGGACCCCGGGATCATTTGAGCTGAAGGCAGACGCTTAGCTGACTGAGCCACCCAGGCATCCTATATTAAGTGCTTTTGAGGAGAAGTTGGGATATGAGGATACCTGAGAGAAAGTCTCTTGGTATTTACAGTTAAAACTTGCTTAAACCACTTTCACCATCAAGCCAGTTTATTTATTTATTTTTAAAAGATTTCTCCCTCTCTCTCTCTCTTTTTTTCTTTTTGGAAGTAATTTCTATACCCAAGTTTGCCCTCAAACCTGTAACCCTGAGATCAAGAGTTGCTCCGCTGACTGAGCCAGCCAAGTGTCCCCAGGCCAGTTTATCTTAAAAGCGTTGGATTCTCTCTCCTTTGAGGCCAGGCAGGTGTGTTCCCCATTCATGGAAAATGGTGGAAGATGAGGTTAGGAGAATTTTTTGTTTTTAAGATTTTATTTATTTATTTGACAGACAGAGACCACAAGTAGGCAGAGAGAGAGAGAGAGAAGCAGGCTCCCTGCTGAGCAGAGAGCCCGATGCGGGACTCGAACCCAGGACCCTGAGATCATGACCCGAGCCAAAGGCAGCGGGCTTAACCCACTGAGCCACCCAGGCGCCCGAGGTTAGGACAATTTTTGACTTGCCTCACCTCACGGGCTGGTAAGTGATACGACTTGGATGGGAAGCCAGAGTTTTCCGAAATCTGTGCTGTTCTGAGCTGTCTCCACAAGCAGCAAGTCCTCTGAGGTATTTTGGGGGAGGTTGGTCTGAGTGTGTATGAGTAATACAGACCAAGAGGGGAAAACTGCAGTCCCCTGGAGGTGTGGGCTGTCGCCTCGGCTCGGCTTGGCTGTGACTCAGCATCTGCTTTTGGAGCCCTCTGGAATGTGCTGTGGGCCTGCCTCTCCTTGGCTCCATCACCCTGTTCCTGAGACCTCAGCAGCCATCCCCATCTGGCCAGCCTGTTTGTTCCACACCCTCCTTCCGTGAGGTACTCCCCAAACCAAGGGACTGGTTTGGTCCTGCTGTTTTACTCGGAGCTGGTGCTGTGTGCTTTCTGTCACCCCAGACTGCTGCCATGATGTGACCTGGCCCTGCAGACCTCTTGCCCCTCTCCCCCTTGCTCCCTCTGTTGCAGCCATATTGGCTGCCTGGTGCGCCTGGCTTTCCCCCTGCCCCAGGAATTTCGGCTCTGCAGGAAATTGTCCTGTTTGGTGTGCCAGCACCTAGTACCGTGCCTGGCAGAGGGAAGAAGAAACAGCAGGTCCCGAGGAGTCAAGTGTGTTCCTCTTCTGCTGCTTGTCTTCCCCCAGCTGTGCCTGTGTCAGCTGCCTTCTCTTTTATTCCTTGCCTAGCATGTCTTTGAAGTGTGGCTTCTGATGCTTGCTTTCTGTGGTCACCCGACTCCAGCTCTGTGGCATTTGCCGAGATCTTCTGCCTGGATGTCCTCATTTCCTTTGTTGAGTCTTGCTTTTATGAAGTTCTGGGCTGGGGACAGATTGTTGGGGGAGTTTCACTGTTGAGGGCCTGACTCTTCTTGCCAGTGGGCTCTGAGATTGTGCTGTTGGACTGTTCTAGATCTGGGAGGTCTTTTAGATGTGTGTCTCAATGTTTGAAACCAGTGAGAAAGCTTGGAGGGTATACTCTAGGTCTGTGCACACGTGCTTGCTTTCTTATCCGTCAAACCATTTTTATGATTAAGCCAACTTACTGAAGCATGTGATCATCTCTTTATCATCATAAGTCATGTATACGTATATATGAATTATATAAGTATAATTTCTCTAAAACAAAAATTGGAATTATAAAACTGAGAAAAATGAAATAAACACTGAAAATGGTGGTTTCTGGGGTGCTGGGTGGCTCAGTCATTGACCGTCTGCCTTTGGCTCAGATCATGATCCCAGGGTCCTGGGATCAAGTCCTGCATCGGGCTCCCTGCTCTGCTCGGGAGACCTCCTTCTCCCTCTCCCATTCCCCCTGCTTGTGTTCCCTCTCTCACTATGTCTCTCTCAAATGAATAAATAAAATCTTAAAAAAAAAATAAAATGGTGGTTTCTTTAATGGTATAAAACCTTTTGATTTTTTTTAAAGATTTTTAAAAAAAATTTATTTGACAGAGAGATACAGAGCACAAATAGACAGAGTAACAGGCAGGAGAGGGGGAAGCAGGCTCAGCAGGGAGCCGGATGTGGGGCTCGATCCCAGAACCCTGGGATCATGACCTAAGCCAAAGGCAGCAGCTCAACCGACTGAGCCACCCAGGCGTCCCAACCTTTTGATTGTTATTAAAATGTTCTTTATTTGTGACTGAAGAGTGTTTTATTTTTACAAATTTTGTTTCATACATGGTGATTCATGGAAACTTAGAAGATCTTCGTGGTATTAGTCTTGGTGACTACAAGGCTGAAGGTTTAGTTCTATGTTTAGTCCTTTTGATCCGGATTTAAAGATCATCACCTTTGAAAAAGTTATCTCCTTAAAAGATCCAGGAACAAGAAACTCCCCAGTTTGCAGTGTTTACCAAATCACAACAGTCCCATCCCCCAAAACCATCTAGAAAATTTTTGTCCTCTATCAGCTGTTTCTGCAAATCAAGATACTCCCTTCAAAGGTTTTTAACTAGTGGATTCAAACTCTATGGAAAGTCCTTATTTGGAATATTTTACAAGTTTTTACAAGTTTCTGTTTACAAGTTTTGTAGGTGCACACATAAGTTTTGGCAACAGAGTTGCTTAACAGTGGAAACATTTTCAAATCTCTAACATAATTTGGTCATCTGACTTTAATAAATGTATTTGTTTTCTTTCACTCCAGTGTAAAGCCAGAATGTAAAAACTTTATTTACTTGTTTTCTTTAAAGATTTTATTTATTTATTAGAGAGAGAGAGAGCAGGAGCAGGCAGAAAGGGAGAGGGAGAAGCTCTGTTGCAGGGTTCATTCCCAGCACCCTGGGATAATGACCTGAGCCAAAGGCAGATGCCTCATGGACTGAGCCACCCAGGCACCAGTCAGAACCTTATTTTTGAAAGAGAAGTATTTCTAAATGAACAAATAACTGCAAAGTTTACATGAAAATAAAAAGGGAAAGATAGGAGTTTTTAGCTTGCCCTTTTTTTTTTTTTTTTTTTTGGACACAGGGAGAGAGCACAAGCAGGGGGAGTAGGAGAGGGGGAAGCGGGCTCTCTGCTGGGCAGGAAGCCTGATGCAGGGCTCAATCCCAGAATCCTGGGATCATGATCTGAGCCAAAGGCAGACACTTAACAGACAAAGCCACCCAGGCGCCCCAAAGAGAGGAGTATCTAAAAGACAAAAGGTCTAACAGTTGTCAGGTGTTGACCAAAAAATACTAATCCGTGTTTAGGTCACATGCATGCAGAAGTGAAGTAAACAGGAAAGTGCACACAGAGAAAGCCAAAGCGTTTACAGTCCTAAAATTACCATCAGTAGACTACTTAACATAATAACCGGAAAAGTCTGAAGAATCCTAGAAAGCGTAGGGGTGCCTGGGTGGCTCAGTTGTTAAGCGTCTGCCTTCGGCTCAGGTCATGATCCTAGGGTCCTGGGATCGAGCCCCGCATCGGGCTCCCTGCTCGGTGGGAAGCCTGCTTCTCCCTCTCCCATTCCCCCTGCTAGTGTTCCCTCTGTCAAATAAATAAATAAAATCTTTAAAAAAAAAAATCCTAGGAAGCATTGAAACTTCCAACCTCTCCTAAGCAGTAATTTGATTAGATATGGGGGCATTGGTTCTAAAGTGGATCACAGGTGCTTTGAGAAATTTTGAATGATGATGGGAAAAAGTGATAATTCCAAAAAAATCGGTTTGCTCTGTTATCTGGCTATTAAAAATGGCCTTTCCATAGTACAAGGAAAAAGCTGTTATTTCCATAGGGTTACAAGCTGTGAAACTGCAGGAAAAGTATCAGGAGTGTCTCTGAACCTCCTATACTTCCTACAGTGACCTTGACTCCCCTGCATAGTAGCCTTTAGTATCCTGTGGAGCAGGTGGACTGCAGGTTTATTCCTGCCCAGTGTGGTCCCCATCTCATTTTTGTGGTATTCCTTTTCACAGGAGTAGTGATACAAGGTTCGGCCACATGCCCTTTGTGTGACTTGTGAAAACATTGGAGGACTTTGGAAGAGTTTTATGTGTGCAGGTGAAGTAGGGTAGTGCTTCTTTATTGTTTTGATCAGTCCCTAACTGTGCTCTCTTGTCTGAAATTTTGGCCTTTTCCCCTTAGCTGAAGGGCCATTCTGTCATTTCCCAACACACATCTGCTGTCAGCCTGTCCTCTGGGAAGCCCCAAGTCTTGCAGATGTCTCTAGCATGGCCTCCATCCGTGTGGTGTAGGGGGAGCTCTGTCTCTGCAGAGCTCTGTCCCGTGCAGGTTGGTTAAGTCTCAGGCTGTAGAGACCGAGCTTGAGGTAGAACAGGATACTAAGAGTCCTGACTTGGAATTGCTCTCTGCTCTTCAAACCTGTTTGCATCTCAACAGCTAAAAGAAGTTCTGGAGAATCCTTTATCCCATCGGGTACTTTTGCCATAAGTTTTTCACCCCGATTAAAGAGTTGCAAAGGATATATTTCTGATATATTGTAAATATGGACACTCTGAAATAATGGTTGTTTCAATCTTCTAGTGTATCTAGTGGGCTCTGCATACTGTAATAATTTGGCCTGTTGTTACCCATTAAAAAATACATGAAAAGGCTCTTATTTGAGCCAGAAAGCTTCGTTGTTTTTTTTTTTCTCTACGAAATCAGACTTTCAATTCCACTTTACCCACAAAATACTAGCTTAATCTCATCTGTTTTTATGCTTGAAAATCTTCTGTTGATCATTCTATCATCCTTACGCAACAAAAATGCATGTGTACATTGGAATGGTTTATTTCCTGTTCTAAGTCTCTTCAGTGTTAATTTCTTTCAGATTATATTACTGTTGTTACTGCCATCAGCTAATCAGAACAGGTAGACAAACATTTTGATGAATTCTTAGACATAAAAGGTAGACATTGGTTGGAAAACAACTTGATGAGATAGATGAAACTCTCCCACCCACTACAACTCATGTGTACTTGTGGGTTATTATGACTTAATGCTAGAGTAAGGTTTTTCTCTCATAGAGATAGAAGCTTTGAGAAGCCATGCTGACATAAGTGGATGGGAATGGAAGGGCTTTTGTTATGTCAAGGTCACTCAGTTTGTACCTTTCAAAATACATGTCAGAACCCAGTATTTTTTGATGAATAAGCCTTGCCACCCACCTCCTGTAATTTGGTCAAAAGCAGGAAGCTGGAGACCTCCAGATTTGTAAAAGGATTTTGTTACCTCATTAGCCATTCACTTTTTAGTACCAGCACTTGTATTTCACATTGCCCCTTCGTATGGCCACCGATGTAGGGAACATGGGTTCTGGCCTAGCTTTGTCATTACCGACTAGCTGTCTTGTTAATATGCATCTCCAGGAGAGGCTCCTGTCATCCCTTGACATTTCTCAGTTCCGTAGCTAGCCTCACGTATTCTCTGTTTTCTCACCATTGGTCACACACCAAGTACTTCTTCCATCCGTACCTGCATAACGCACTTGGTATTTGTGATCTTGTGGTGGGGTCCGGAAAGGCTGTTTCCCTGCCTGGTGCCAGCATCCACTTCAACTGGATATTAACTGGGTTTCTCGTCGATCCTGGGACCCTAGATCTCCCTCTCATAGACGTTGCCGCTCTTCCTAGCGTCCCTCCCTTTTCCTTACCTGGGTAACCCCTGCTTATCTTTCTGTATGTGTTCTCGCGTGGTCTCTCTCGGGAAGTCCTCCCGGGCACGCTAGGATGTCCCTCTTCTTTGTGGCTGAAGCATCCTAGTAGACCTCAGTCGTAGGATTTCAGTCCTCCTGGCTTGCCCAGTCTGTCTTCCTCTCTCCACTGAGTCTCAGCGTCAGAGACTTTGTTTTCCCTCACTGTTCCCTGAGGCTGGCACACGGGCCAAAAAGCCTAGGTAGGTCCTCAGTAAATATTTGTTGACTAGCCAAATATTAAGGACCCCTTTCTCAGACTCCTTGCCATTTTCTCTTGGGATCTCAACCGGAATCTCAGTATGGCCAGTATTTAACTCTGATCTTGCCCTCCCGTGGGTTCAACCTGCAGCCTTCCCAGCTCAGCTGCTGACAGCTTCATCCCTCCGGTTGCGCAGACCTAAATCTTGGGAGTCATTCTTGACTCTCTCTTCTATTGGTTTCCAGTCCATGAAGAGGGCATGCTGGTTCTCCCATCACAGCAGGTCGCCAGTCTGCCCCTGTTCGCTGTCACTGCTTCCCCCTGGTCCAAGCCACCAACAGCTCAGAGTTGGGTCATTTGCCGGCTCCCTCTCCTGCCTCTGTCCTTGTACATTCTGCTGTCCTCATAGCAGCTGGAATGTTCAAGTCAAGGTTGGAGAATAATTGCTCTGCTCTGCTTAAAACCCTGCAGTAGTTTTCCTATTTTACTCCCAACAGAGAAGCTAGAGTCCTTGCAGAGTTCCACAGGGTCCTCAGGACGGCTTTGCATGGGCTGTTCCTTCTGCCAGGATAGCCCTTCCCTCAGATACCAGTATGGTTGGGTCGCTCACCTCCTCATGGTCACATTATATAAAATTGCAGGGGGTCCTGTGTAGCTCAGGTAGTGGAGCGTCTGCCTCTTGGTTTGGGCTCAGGTCCTGATCTCAAGGTCGTGGGATCGAGCCTCATGTGGGGCTCTGCGTTCAGTGTGGAATCTCTCAGAGTCTCCCTCTCCCTCCTGCTTGTGCGCTCTCTCAAATAAGTAAATAAATAAAATCTTAAAAAAAAAAAATCACACACAGTAGGCACTCAGTTACTTGTTGAATAAATGGTTGAAGAATGCATTCCTCCTTTGCTCAATTATCTCTCCTAATACTGGTTTTCATTGTTCAAACCTGCTTGCTTTGGCGGTTGCCGGGAGATGTGGATAGTTGTCTCTTGGCTGTTCCTGTTTGTACTTCTTGAAGTCCCTTTATGTGGGTAGGATTCCTGGCACATTGCCAGTCTCAGAGCTCAGTGTAGGCTTAGGTTCCTGTTTAATGGTGCATTTGTAAAAATATGAAATCAGCTGGAGGGTAACTTTTACATCTTACCAAATTCTTATTATGGATGTCACATTAGATGCTTGTTAATATGAACTGGATCTTTACTTTAACTCAAGAAATGCTGTAAAAATACTTACTTGAGAGAGAAACAGCATGAGTGGAGAGGAGAGGAGGGCGCAGACTCCCCACTAAGCAGAAAGCCTGACGTGGGGCTTGATCCCAGGACCCTGGGATCATGCCCTGAGCCGAAGGCAGACGCTTAACTGACTGAGCCACCCAGGCACCCCGAGAGGACTTGATCTTTTAAGCCAAAATGATCATCTTCCCTATGTTAGGGGAAGACAGATCTATCATCTCTGGAGAAAAGTTATCTCTACTGGGGGCAGCTCGCCTTAGTGTGACGACCAGGCCTTCTGTAGCTTGGGTTGGAGCTGGGAAGTGCTGAGGAAAGCTACAGGTGGGGGCATGGGCGCTTCTCAGCTTCTGAGTTTAGTGTGACTTGTAGGCAGTAGGATATATCCTAATTGAGTTGTAGAGATCCAACTGGACAAAGACACTTTCCAGGGCGCCTGGGTGGCTCAGTGGGTTAAGCCTCTGCCTTCGGCTCAGGTCATGATCTCAGGGTCCTGGGATCGAGGCCCGCGTGGGGCTCTCTGCTCAGCAGAGAGCCTGCTTCCCCAGGCTCTCTTTGCCTCTCTCTCTGCCTACTTGTGACCTCTCTCTCTGTCAAATAAATTAAAAAAAAAAAAAAAAAAAAAAAAGACACTTTCCGAAGCTGTTGTCCTGTTGGGATTATTAATGTTCTTCTTCCTCCACACAGATGATACATAATTACACGTATTATAAAACTTCAGTTTCTGTTATAAAACAGCAGTATTAAGAGCTGCGATGCTGCCATTTAAAACTTTTTTTTTTTTTTTTGGACCAAAGGAATGCAAACACGGTGAACTGGAGTTATTAACGGTCTTAACTGTTCAGGTTGGTTTATGACGGGATCGGCAATGAGAAGCAGTTCTGAGCAGGACTAGAACTCAGAACCTGGGGCGTATACCCAGGGGGGCCGCTGGGGGTCACCATCTGGGTACTCCGGGGTTGGCATCTCCACCAACAGCGGCCTTGGAATCAGTGGCCGCTCACCAGAGCAGCTGTGGCATGACTGCTTTTGTCTCTGGGGGGGCTTCCCAGGGTGTGTTTCTCTCGGATGGCCCTGCTGGTTGTCTGAGAGAACTTTCCCCATGCGTTGAGTCTGGTGAGGAGATTGGCCAAGAGCCTTGCTGTTCAGGGTGAGACCTGTCTCCCGATGGCCTACTGACTTTTCTATAGTTTTTGGCTTTATTTTTCTCCACTTCCTTGGTAGAGAGAGTAGATATTTGAAGACAGACAGGACAGAATAGTATTTGACACATAGTATCAACACAAGAGTATTTGAACGAGAGAGGCAGTGAGTTCTCTTCTGGAAGGAAATGCGGGCCTTAACGCTCTGCTTGGTTCCTGATGAAGGACACAGCCCTGAGGGCCTGCGTGCTGGATGGGCCATTTGGTTTCTAGAGGTTTCTAGAGGCCGGGATCAGGAGACGTCTCGCTTGAGGTGCAAAAGCTTGTGTTGTACAGGTATCCTCTGAGAAGGGCTACATCAGGCCTGCTAGGAGTCTCCTTTTGTGGTCTTGGTGGGGTTTAAGGTCTGAATGGTGTGACAGCATGTTATGAGGCCTCGTCTGGAAAATGCTTTCTTGCCGTAAGTCTAGACAGCTTGATGGGGTGGGATGGAGACAGATTTCAGAGTCCGCCACGCTTGTATCAAACATCCCAGCTCGACCACTTTTTTTTTTTTTTCGTTTTATTTATTTGAGACAGAACGTAAGAGAGCAAGAGCGGGGAGGAGGGGCAGAAGGAGAGACAGAGGCAGACTCCCCGCTGAGCAGGGAGCCCCATGTGGGGCTCGATCCCAGGACCCTGGGATCGTGACCTGAGCCGAAGGCAGACGCTTAACTGACTGAGTCACCCAGTTGCCCCCACTTTAATCTGTTTTCTCCTGAGCCTGTTTCTACATCTGTGAAAAGCAGATACTGTCTGGTTTGGAGAGTGGCTGGGAGGACGCAGTGAGAAAATTCGCACAAGCTTCCCCATTGTGACGTTTCTGCAGCTGGTGGGACCGCAGTCTGTGCTCTGGGCTGGTGTGTGGCCGTCCTGCTGTCTGTCCTTCTAACCAGCTCGGCTTCCTGGACATGTGAGCCTGGTGTGTCCCAGTGTGGTATCACTGATAGTGATGAGAACCTGTTAGGACAGTTTGATTTCCACTCACGGTTTGATTTCCACTCACGCTTGTGATGTTACTTGCTGGAGGCAATGGCCCTTCTTTGCTGATAGTGGGCGCTGAGCTGGTCAGATACTGGCCACTCCCTGCCAGGGGCCGAGGTCACTCTTCTCTCCTTACCAGCTTGCTGGAGGCCTTACCAGTCCTTTTCTGCACTTGTCAAGTTGGAGCTTTTCTTGAAAAGAGTTAAGTGAACTTGTTAGGGGTAGAACGGGTTGCTTCCTAACACTCCTTTTTTAAAACCCTCCTAATGAAAAATGGAACCCGTGGGAAAGTTGCACATTTTAAGTGTATTAAATGGTTCAGTGGATTATTCCAACGTGAACACACCTGTGGAAGTCCTCACCGAGTCCAGGACTCGAGTGTGCCCAGCACCGTGGGCAGCCCCCATGCTCATCACTGCCCTCACTGATGACAAAGCCTGTTTTATGGCTCTGAGGTCACAAAGACTTGTGTGATTCTAGGAACTTGGTCTTGTATGGAAGAAACATTATAAAAAATTCAGTCATCATGTGCCCAGCAGAATCCTGCTGCTTGTCAAATCCAGATCACAGATGTCTCCTAAAGGGTTTACCCTTGGGGATGCCTGGGTGGCTCAGTGGGTTGAGCTTCTGGCTCTTGGTTTTGGCTCAGGTCATGATCTCGGGGTTCCTTGGGTGGAGCCCCGTGTGGGGCTATGCGCTCAGCAGGGAATCTGCTTGAGATTCTCTCCCTCTGCCCCTGCCCCTGCTTGTTTTCTCTTTCTCTTTCTTAAATAAATCTCTTTAAAAAAAAAAAAAAAAAGGCTTTACCGTTATCTGCCCCCGGAAACAATAGGTCGTGTCCTCCTCCATTCATTTGTTCATCCAGTAAATGCTCGGTTGCTTACGAAGTGTCAGGTGCTCTGCTAGGTGCTGGGAATAGGGCAGTGCAGTAGATAAAGCCCGTGACCTCATGGGGCTCCGTGGCTGGGTCTGACTCATGTCTGCTAACCCAGGGTCCAGCATAGCTCCTGACCACGTGGTGGGTGTTTAATGCAACGTCTGCCAAGCCCGACCAAACAGTCCCTCCTCACTCTCCGGTAGCATTCGTCCGTGGGCGGCTGGCGGATCGGTGACTGGATCCCCGGGTCCTGCACAACAGGCCACTCCCATCTGGGTATCCTTAGCCTTGTGCGCAGAAAGGACATCGTTCTGGTTATCGAAGGCATGACGAGGGCCCTGTAAGTGTGTAGTCAGTAAGCAGTCAGAGGCCAAGAGGAGGAAATGTGTTAACAGCTGCTGTAAAGCTTTTCTTGCCAAAGTCACCAGTAAGTCCCCAGTCCCCAAGTCCTGTTAAAGTCCTTGATAGGGAGGTCACTTTTCTGTAACATTTGACAATGACCATTTCCTCCAGGAAACTTTATTTTCTTCCCCACTCTTGACTGGCTTTCTGCCTCGTTCCCTATTTTTTCTCTCTGGGTTCTTGTCTACCTGTGGATGTGTCCTGCCTCAGGACCTCCTGCTTGGGTCAGTGGTTTTCTCCAGCTCCATCTCTGGGTCCTCCCTCTCTCGATGACTCCCACATTATTTCCTGGCCCGAGTTCTTTCCTGGGCTCCTCTCCCATTCATCCAGCGGTCCTGTGTCACCTCACCTGGTAGCATGCAGAGACCTGGCACTGTCTATGTTATGTCTCGGACAAAGGCACGGCTCGGAAACCCGGGGTCCTGCCAGCGCTTCTGCATCTTCTCTCATCCATCCTGGCCCCCCCTGGGGTCCGGTCAGTTCCACTTTCTCACTTTCTCCTGAAATTCACTTCTCTTCCCTACATCCATCATTTCTTGGCCCGGTAACTCTCCATTGGCCAATTTCCCAGCTGCCGGTCTGGACCTTTTTCAAAAACATTCTCCACCTTGCTGTTGGAGCAGAGCAGTCT
Source organism: Enhydra lutris kenyoni (assembly GCF_002288905.1). Classification (NCBI taxonomy): domain Eukaryota; kingdom Metazoa; phylum Chordata; class Mammalia; order Carnivora; family Mustelidae; genus Enhydra; species Enhydra lutris. The sequence goes on along the minus strand of NW_019154109.1, from coordinate 24,224,074 downwards.
TTTGAGACAATGCAGCTATGATCAAGCCTGTCACTCCCCTAAACTTCTCTGGGTGGTTCTCCTTCACCTTCGGTCTTGTCATCAGCACTGCCTGGCCCCCCCACTCCCCCACGCCCGTGCCAGCCTTCTAGCTTAGTCTCTCCAGCCTTCCTTCTTGCCGCCCTCCCTGTGCCATCCTGTCCTTTCCCAAAACTCATTGTCAGCTCCTTCCTATTCCCAGATGTCAGAGCGCTCACCTCCATACCTCTGGACATGTTGCTGCTTCTGCTTCATTGACATGCTGTCCCCTCCTCTTTTGTCTGGTCACTTCAAAGCCCGAGGAAGTGTGTCTGTCAGTCCCCTGCTATCTGAACCCAGGTGCCTATCCTGTGTTTCCCCCCGCTGCAGCCCTAAGTGTTGCTGGCCACTGTTTGTCTTTCCAGGAGACTGAGAGTTTTAAGAGCAGCTGCCTTCTTTTTTTTTTATTTTTAAAATTTTTTAAAAAAATTTTATTTGGGGCGCCTGGGTGGCTCAGTGGGTTATGCCTCTGCCTTCGGCTCAGGTCATGATCTCAGGTTCCTGGGATCGAGCCCCACATCAGGCTCTCTGCTCGGAAGGGAGCCTGCTTCCTCCTCTCTCTCTCTCTGCCTGCCTCTCTGCATACTTGTGATCTCTCTGTGTCAAATAAGTAAAATCTTTAAAAAAAAAAATTTTATTTGGGGCACTTGGGTAGCTCAGTGGGTTATGTACCTCTGCCTTCGGCTCAAGTCATGATCTCAGGGTCCTGGGATTGAGCCCTGCATAGGGCTCTCTGCTCAGTGGGGAGCCTGCTTCCCCCTCTCTCTGCCTGCTTCTCTGCCTACTTGTGATCTCTGTCAAATAAATAAATAAAAATCTTTTTAAAAAAATTTTATTTATTTGAGAGAGAGTGAGCAAGAGAGAGAGAGAATAAGCAGGGGGAGAGGAAGAAGGAGACTACCCTTTTGAGCAGGGAGCCCGATACGGGACCCGATCCCAGGGCCCTGGGCTCATGGCTGGAGCTGGAGGCAGTCACCGAACCGACTGAGCCTCCCAGGTGCCCCAGGAGTAATGTCTTTTGGGCGCCTGGGTGGCTCAGTGGGTTAAAGCCTCTGCCTTCGGCTCGGGTCATGGTCCCAGCGTCCTGGGATCGAGTCCCTCATCGGACTCTCTGCTCAGTGGGGAGCCTGCTTCTCCGTCTTTCTCTGCCTGCATCTCTGCCTGCTTGTGATCTGTTTGTCAAATAAATAAATAAATAAATAAAAATCTTAAAAGAAAAAAAAAAGAGTTGTGTCTTTCATCTCTACCCTCCGTGCTTAGAATATCATAGGTGCTCAGAAATACTTGAGGGAGGGTAAAGAAGTGTTTTTGTTTTCTTTTTTTGCCATGAGCTGCAGGATGGGGGTCACATATGGAATTCATCTGGCTTTCTTTTTTTTTTTTTGGTGGTTTTCTTTTTTTGTTTTTTGTTTTTTGCTTTTATTTTGTTTGTGTCAGGCTTTTCATCTGAATTTGAGATCTGAAAAGTTAATCTCACATCTGCGGTTCTTGGTGGGTAATGCTTCTGATCGTCACGGTGGTGGTTCTCCCCGGAGCTGAACATGAGGCTAGCGTGGGTGAGAAGGGTTCTGGCGGGAGGCACACCTGTTTATGTTGGGAACGGTCTACCCTCTGCCTTGATTGTCTCCTGAGTTGGGCCCCACGAGTGTGTAGGTGTGTGGAGGGTTGGGGGGGGTAGGCGTGGGTGGAGGGACGGCAGACGGACTTGTCTGTGTTGCTTTGGAACACAGGACTAGTGCAGAAAGACTTTGCCCTTGTGAGGTTAAAAACTATTAGTTTACGTGAAGAGTTAGAGTATTTCAGTGTGGAATACTCAGCTTTAAGTGAACCCTGCATTTATAGCAAAAACCAGAGCTGTCGGACTTTTAGGCAGATGTTTGAGTTTCAGGTTTGAATGGAGGTGTTTTGAGGGGTGGTGCAGATTTTTAATTTAGTGGAAATAACTTGCATCGTGTTTTGCCTGTTTTCTTTCTCAATCAAAAGTGATATATGCTCTTGCAAAACGTTGACGTCATACTAGTGGATCCCCTCGGCATCCCACTGCCTTATTTTATTTCCTTATTTAATGCCTCCCGAGATTATTTACATAATGTTCATTACCTGTTTCCTTTCAAGATCCGTCTACTACTAACAGCTCACTCCCTGCGCACCCACCCTGTCCTTGGTGCCATTCTCCCGCATTCTAGCTCCTTTAATTCCTCAAAAGCTCCAACGGCTAAATTACTAGGATGGTCTCCAGTTCCCAGATGAGGCGATTGCAGCACAGGGAAGCGAAGCAGCTGTCTGGCGCGGGCAGCCCTAAGTGGTGGGACTGGGATTTAGACTGGAGCCGTGTCGCTTGCTGAGTCCACTCCCCTCTACTGAGTCTGCGTGTAACCTCCCGTCTCAGATCCTCAGACAGTCTGGTTGTCTTCCCCAGCCCAAAGCTCTTTCTTTTCAATTACAAACATATGCCTACTCACAGATAGAGTCTTGCCCCTCTTGGGAAACAGTTTTTTCCCTCCATGACCCCCTGGGGGGCCCTTCCCTAGAGGTATGACATTATCTGAACTCTGCAAAATGAACAGGATCCAAGGTCAATTTATGTTACCGAAATGTCAGTCTCCTTGACATTTGGGAAACATTTAGCCTCATCAGCAGTGTCCTGGGGAGAGGGCTGGGCTTCAGAGGGCGGTGGCCAGGTCTTGCTGTTGATTTTTACTGGTAGGTAAGATGTCATCCCTGTAAAGAAAGTCCGTGTCACTGAATTCTAAGCATGTGGCTGACTTGGAATTCTGAGCACCCTGGTTACTGACTGTGATCTTTTTTCTAGGTTCCTAGAATTGGGCTGATGAGGAAAAAGACCGCTTAAAAATTTTTCTGTATTATTTTATGGTAATAAATAAATAATTGGAAGGTGGTTAAGTCTTGGCTTTCCTTTTCTTCCCCTCCAGCAGGAGCACGGGGTTGTCCTATGGGGCAGGAGTTCTTAGATCAGCCTGGGGGGTCCGTGGATGGGCTTCAGAAGGGTGTCAGGCTCTCGAGACGTGCGTGCAGATTTTTGTCAAGGGTGCACGTTTTGCTGGGGCAGCATTCCAGCCCAGAACCGTGAGGACAGCAAAGAGCCGTCTTCGATATGAGCATTAACACACTCTCCGTCCCAGGCTGCAAGAATCCTGGAAACGGGCTCAATTTAAAGGTTAGAAATCTTCCCCCCCCCCCAGTCTCAGAAAATGAGGCGGTGTGACTAAAACTCTGGAGAGGGCAGTTCAGACTTTTCTTCATTAGGACACAGGAGTTCTCACTAATTGGGTGGATATATGGGCTCAGCCTGTTCCGGGGGCGGGGCACCTATTCAAATTAAATAATCACGTTTTGGTGTGGCCCTCCTGCTAGGCTTCCTATGTCTGCATCTGAGTTTTCTGTCACGGGGACTGGAAATAGCTCCCACCCTCATTGTAACTGGCTCCTCTTATTTCCACTTGCCGCTGCTTGTGTGCAAGTACATGATTAAAAATTTAACCTGGGGGGTGCCTGGGTGGCTCAGTGGGTTAAGCCGCTGCCTTCGGCTCAGGTCATGATCTCAGGGTCCTGGGATCGAGTCCCGCATCGGGCTCTTTGCTTGGCAAGGAGCCTGCTTCCCTCTCTCCCTCTCCGCCTGCCTCTTTGTCTACTTGTGATCTCTCTCTGTCAAATAAATAAATAAAATCTTAAAAAAAAAAAATTAACCTGGGGGCACCTGGGTGGCTCCGTTGGTTAGGTGTCTGACTCTTGAATTTGACTCAGGTCATGATGTCAGGATTGTGAGATCGAGCCCCATGTCGGGCTCTGTGCTGAGCATGGAGCCTGCATGATATTCTCTCTCCCGCTCTGCCCCTGCCTCTTAAAAAAAAAGATTTAACTTTTATACTATTACCTTGGTAGACATTTTTAAAAAGTATATGGTGGGATGCCTGGGTGGCTCAGTCACTTAAGTGTCTGCCTTCGGCTCTATTGCAGGGTCCTGGGATCAAGCCCCATGTCAGGCTTCCTGCTCAGTAGAGTGTCTGCTTCTCCCTCTCCCAATACTCCTCCCCCCGCGTGTGCTCCCCCACCCTCAGATAAATATATAAAATCTTTGGTGGGCGCCTGGGTGGCTTAGTTGGTTAAGTGTCTGACTTTGGCTCAGGTCGTGATCTCAGGGTCCTGGGATGGAGTCGCACATCGGCTCCCCTCTTAGCAGGGAGTCTGCTTATCCCTCTGTTCCTCCCTCCACTTGTTCTCTCTCAAATAAATAAAATCTTTAAATAAATTAAATAAATAAAATCTTTTTAAAAATAAAAAATTTAAAAAGTATATGGTGTCAAAAGATAGTATTGGGTGGCTCTGTTGGATAAGTGTCTGCCTTTGGCTCAGGTCATGATCCCAGGGTCCTGGGATGGAGCCCTCCTGCATCGGGTTCCCTGCTTGGTGGAGAGCCTGTTTCTCCCTCTCCCTCTGCCTGCCACTCTGCCTGCTTGTGCTCTCTGTCAAATAAATAAAATGTTAAAAAAAAAGATAATATTGTCTCAGCTCTGCCACTTCTAGTGCAAGTAACTTGGCTGTGTGCCCCATTTTCCTCATCTGTAAGATGGGTACAGAATAGTAGCCTGCCTCTCAAAGGGTTGGAAGGATTATATGAAGTAATACAGAGAAAGCAGTTGACATGCTGTTTGGTCAATGGGAAATAGCCAGTGTTAGTTGTTATGAAGATCATGAGAGTCAGGACTCTACCCACCCCTTCACTGTGAGGCAAGAAACCAGTCGGCCCTCCTTCATCCCATCCCATTTTCCAGATACTGCCACTTTCCGCTGTTTTGTTCTTTCCTCCTTTTATTTGTTTCCATATCACATGGCATTCTGACCCCCCTTATTTATTTATTTATTTATTTGACAGAAAGATACAGTGAGAGGGAACGCAGCAGGGCGAGTGGGAGAGGGAGAAGCAGACTCCCCGCTGAGCAGGAAGCCGGACACAGGGCTCAGTCCCAGGACCCTGGGATCAGGACCTGAGCCCAAGGCAGACGCTTAACCGACTGAGCAACCTGGGTGCCCCTGATTTCCCTCTCTCAATACCAGGCATTCATTATTGACTTCCTGTGGGAGGTGATTAGGTTTAAGGGCCAACTTTTCCCTTCCCCACATGTCATCCTCTTAGTCTGCTATGATTCTGTCACGGCGGGTTAGAGCGACATGCAGTGTGCTACATTACGGTCACATAAACACTGTTCACAGCTGAGTCACGGGATCACACATGCAAGAGTGTTGGATGTTATCGAACATTCGAACTGCAGCTCTGAGTTGAAGAAAGCCGGAATGGGGAATCGTTGATTTGCCTTTAATTACAAGTGAAGTTAAAGCCGGCCATGTGGTTGCTGTCTCTTCAGGTTTATTCTGTGACACGCTCGTTGTTCTCCTCTAGTGATCAGTTTGTTCGTTCTAGAATCTTAGAAGAACTGGTAGAAGTTAAGCTCCTAGAAGAAATGCGACAGTAAGACAGACCTGGAATTTGGGGTAGCGCTGCACGATCCTTAGGTCTGTGTTAGCTTTCGGGACTGGCGGCCCTTCATGTTCTTACCCTTAGGCTGCTGTCGTCTGCGGCTAGAAAGCTCCACGGTGGGTCACAGTAAGGCACAGAGAGGGGACTGCTGTCTCCGTGGAGGTGGAACAAAGTAAGCCCAGTGTGAGAAAAGGCAGAATGAACGTGGTTATGGAAAGTAAGAACGATAATGGGGAAGAGCAATTTTCTTAAAAGTGCCCTCATCGGGAAGACTAGGCAGATTCCCGTTGGTGGAAGTCAGGATTGATTTACTTGGTACACATTACCAGGGTGGGGGGAGGGGCGGGGAATAAGGAAAAAGGTGGAGTTTGTGGTTTTGTGGTTCCCTTGTGTTTACCAGTGAACCCGATAGAGGAGGTCAGGTGTCCTGCTCCAGGAGGTGTCCTGCTCTGAGAGTCACAACGGGAGGCAAAGCCTTGTGTTCCGGATCCGGGAAGGAGTGGGGAAACCCAGAACAAAGTGGAGTTTCTCTCTGGAGCCACAGTAATGGTCCTAATGTCCGTGGTGGTCCTCGAGGCAACTTGGTTCTGGGACTTTCTGGCCTCGGAGATTTCCAGGGAAGGGAGCAGGGTATGGTGGTTGGGAGGTGGTACAGAAGTGGGAGGAGGAAACCCAGTGCTTGCATACTGGCTATAGTTAAATTAAATTAAATTAACTAACTAATTAATTAATTAATTATTTTTAAAGATTTTATTTATTTATTTGTCAGAGAGAGAGAGAGAGCGAGAGTGAGCACAAGCAGATAGAGTGGCAGGCAGAGGCAGAGGGAGAAGCAGGCTCCCTGCTGAGCAAGGAGCCTGATGTGGGACTCGATCCCAGGACGCTAGGATCATGACCTGAGCCGAAGGCAGCGGCCCAACCCACTGAGCCACCCAGGCGTCCCTAATTTATTTATTTTTTACTAGGCATAGTTTTAAACAAAATTAGGAGATCCAACATGGACAGGAAAATGAGATGAACTTCTGCATCAGACAGTTCCTTTCCCCATCTCGGGCTTTAAAAATTTGTGTCGGGAGTTAATGGCCAGTTTTATAGGGTGATGGTAGTGAGGGAATCTGGAAGATCTGTAAAAACTGGAAAAGCTCGTTTTCGACAGGAAAACCTGTCCCTTGGAGTGAGTGGCAGAGTTTTCTTGTTTGAGGTCATTTTTCTGTGCTTCCTGCTCTCGGTGTAGTGCCTCCACTCTGTATTTCCCCCCAGCCTGTGGCCGGGTCTTGCTGAAAGCTGCCCGCGAGTCACAAGCTTCTTCTGCGTAGACTAAGTGTGATGAGCAGCACGGCGACTCAGAGATGGACTGGCTCACAGGGGAGAGAGTCGATGTGGGGGGACCCGGAAATGGTAGGAACGGCAGAGAACCTGCGATCTCTCCGTGTCCCAGAACAGTCGCCTGGTGCTTACCAGGTGGCGGAACCAGCAGTGGCACAGACTGTCGTCATGTTCCTCCCCACAGCCTAACTATGTCTCCCTTGGGTATTTCACAGCCTGGGACGCACGAGTCACCTTCCTGGGAGCTCTTAACTGGCATTCAAGGCTCTTTGGAGCCACGCGGGGCTTCTGGAATGTCTGTTTTTTTTTGTTTTTTTTTTTTTTTTAAAGAGACAATTCGCAATCACATTATTTATTTATTTATTTATTTTTTTAAAAAGATTTTATTTATTTATTTGACAGACAGATCACAAGTAGGCAGAGAGGCAGGCAGAGAGAGAGGAAGGGAAGCAGGCTCCCCGCTGAGCAGAGAGTCCGATGCGGGGCTTGATCCTAGGACCCTGGGACTAGGACCCGAGCCGAAGGCAGAGGCTTTAACCCACTGAGCCGCCCAGGTGCCCCTGGAATGTTTGTTAATGAGAGGGTCGGACCGAGTTCACTTGAATGTAAAGGTTTCCTCTCGTCAAGTGTCTTCCTTAACATTAACAGTTGGAGCGTCTGGGGTCCTGAGCTTCCTCCAGCCTGGCCAGCCGCGAGTGCAGTCCGAATTCCGTGCTCTCTGGCAGCTGTGAACCTTAGGGCCCCTTTCACGGCTGCCTTCCCTTTGGCCCTGAGGGAGAGGCAGGAAGCATTGAAGCCGGGGATTCTGGAATGGTTTTATTTCGGCACCTTGGAGCGCCGTGGAGGCCTGAGAATCCCTGTGCCGTCCCCGCAGAAAGCCTGAGCCTGGCCTCCGAACCAGCCCTGCAGGAGGGGATGGGAACTTGGGCCTGGGGGCCTGGGATGGCCATTCACTCCATTCGGGTAATTCCACGCAGGCGTGGGAAGGGGAACTGTGCTTACTAGGACCTGATCACTCCGATAAAGCAGGGAACTGACGGGTAGTATTAAGTCTCCATTACTGACCTGACCAGTGCAGCCTTGTACCAGTGTGCAGGTGGCGTTAACTGTGTGCAGGTGGCGCTGTGTGCAGGTGGTGCTAACTGTGTGCAGGTGGTGTTACCTGTGAGCCTCTTAGCGTCAGACCCGTACAGCACCGTGCCCAGCACCGTGCAGGCAGCCTTTTCTGTGAACCGTATCTCCAGCCCGGGGCCCCAACTTCTGCTCTTAGAGTTCCTGGCTCACTCAGTATTTTATTTTGTTTTGTTTTGTCTTGTCTTTTCTTATCACAACCCTGACCTTATGACCTGAGCCGAAATCACAAGACGATGCTCAACTGACTGAGCCACCCAGGCACCCCTGGGTTTTTTTGCCTTCTAAGAGATTTTATTTTGAGGCTGCTTGGGTGTGAAGCCTGCTGAAGATTCTCTCTCCCTCTCTCGGACACGCCTTCCCTTGCTTGTGCATGGGCACTCACTCTCTGAAAAGAACAATTTTAAGTCATCTCTGCACCCAGTGTGGGGCTCGCTGTCTTCAGTCACTGAGCCAGCCAGGCACCCTGGTCTGTCTTCTTCCATGTAATTTTTGAATCTCTTTAGATTAAAAAAATCTGCCTTTTCCTGTATTTATGTCCATTTTTGTTCTGCCTTTCACACCGAAGCTGCTCCCCACTAGCCTTCACTACCCCACACCTTTTCTAGTCCGTAGGTAATACCTTTCTTTACTCCAGTTCTCACACACTTTCCTTTGGGCTTCTGTGTTTTCCATAGCTCCCTAACACTTCTATACTCTGCTTTCAGAGCACCTGATGGACATTTTAACTGGGTTTGAAAAGTTAAATTCTCTTCTGAAGATTCTGAACAAGAATTCAGCCAAGTGGATTTGAAGATCTCATCGGCTTTATTACGTGATTCATGAATGGGCGGCATCCCATCTCAAGGTGGGGGTCTTTGGGGGAGTTGTACAAAATGGAAGGTTTTTTCTTTTAATAGGAACGGGGAGTGAGGGCAAGGAAATTATTAGCAAGAGAAAAGACTGTTCCAGGCAAGGTCACCTTCCCTTAGGGGAAGGACTGGGGGTCTTAATTAGGTGGGTCACACCACAGCTTCCTTGGGGGGGCTGGAGGGGGCCCCTGAGACACATTCCCTCATTGGTGCTCATCAGAAAATTAATGACTGATGGGCTAAGACCACATTTCTGGGGAAGGTGGAAACCACTATTAGGTCTTAAGCCCCGGTTTGGTGTCCGGGCCTGGCCCAAGTGAACCCATTTTGGGGCTGTGGTTTTCTTTTTTAAACAGGTGTTACTAATAATTTGCTAAATGCCTTGAACACATGCACACTGAAGAGAGAAGGGACCGAAATCTGAGAAGTATCTCATGGAGGGGGAAATGAGGATTGCCTTTTTTTTTATCCTTGAACAGTAAGTAGTGCAGAGTGTTTAGCAGCCTGTTTTTTTCTTGTTTTGCGCTGTTCTACCTGGTTGGACGGACACTTGTAAAGTAAATATGTGAAAAGGACACTTTCTCTCTGGAATGACCCAGATCGGAATTGGCAGGGTCCATCCAGCTAGCTCTCTTGAGGACTTCTTTCCAGAAGTAGCCGACCTGAGGATGTGAAGGTTACTTGTAACGGGTCAGGCTTCCTGAATTCATCCTCACTGAATGCCTATTTCCAGTCCCGGTCTAAATCTCCATTTATTTCGCAGCAAAGCTGTCCTGAAATAAGGCGCTTACATCTAGCAGCAGAACCGACATCCTTGCCATGTTGTTTCAGAACAGCTCACCGTTCACACATTTTAACAGGCACAGAATCCACCGGGGTAGGAAGTGAAACCGTCTTCTCATATGCATTGACCCTTCCCAGTTCTTGCATTTTCCGTCGCCAGCGTCTTCTGTCCTGTCTAACAGGGACTCAGCTGTCGTGCACACGCAGGGCTGTAGAATATGAACTTTTTTTTTTTTTTTTTAGATTTTATTTATTTATTTGACAGAGATGGAGAGAGCCAGAGAGCACAAGTGGGGATGGGGGGTGGTGCGGCAGAGGGAGAAGGAGAAGCAGGCAACTCCCCGCCCCAGTGGGGAGCCTGAGATCATGACCTGAGCCAAAGGCACACACTTCCTTGACTGAGCTGCCCAAGTGCCCCAGAATGTGTACTTTCTGAACCTTGCTGTGGGTGGCCGGCCGGGAGTCACCCTGTGTGACCCTGTGGTATGCACAAAGCAGGGGCCACGTGTGAGGTAGAGCATGGAGGCTCCGGGACAGCTGGTGGGTGCAGGAGTGAGCAGGGGGAGTCTGCAGTGTCCCCGAGCTGCCCCGGGCAGGGAAGACCTGGCAGTCTGTTTCCTTGCGGGTGAGCGTGGCAGAGTGGAGCAGTCAGCATTCTGTGACTCTGCTCCTGCCCAGCCCTGCGCGTGCCCCAGTGCAAGCCCGCCAGCCTACAGGATTTTCAGTCCTTGCTGTAAACGGAGGGTGTCCCTGGCAGTGAGGTGTTGAGAGAATAAAATGTGGAAAGAGGTGCAGAAGTGTTTTTGACTCATAAAGCCTCTCCTTTGGCAAAGTGGTTTGTGTCTCCTGGTGCAGAAGGTAGTGCATATTAAACGTTCTGAACACTATGTTACCTGTTGCAGAAATTGTTTATCCATCCCTGCCTCTCATGGGTGATAGAAGTAAGGCTCCAGAAATGTCTGACTGAGTGTGGCACAGCCAGTCCTGCGTCTTTGAAACCTCCTTTCTGCTAAGCTGATTGGGGTTCCCTGAAGTAGTAGGCAGCTAAGAGTTAACGCACTGATTCTTTCAGCAAACGTTAAGTGCCTCTTGTATCCGTCATACCTGACATTTGAGGTATTAAGTGAGTTTTATTTGTTTCTTTGTATTTTTTCCCCTTAGGTAACTTGTAATGAGCTTTAAAGGCTTGAAGACAAAAAAACCTTCCTCTTCGTAACCACTCCACCCCTGTTCCTTCGTCTGACTTTCTTAGTTGACATTCTTGTGTGTATTTATTTATCCCGCAGCTGGCCAGAGGGGTGTCTCCTAGGAAAAGAGACTTGGAGTGACTTCAGTGAGCAGACGAGTTGTGACACGTGTCGCTGGCTTATGTTCGCTTGTCCAGGTGGTGACTGCACTGTTGGCCTTCCCGGCTCCAGCCTTGGGCTCTCACTCTTTATTTTGGCTCAGGTCGTGATCTCAGGGTGGTGGGTTCGAGCCCTGTGTGGGACTCCAAGCTCAGCAGGAGTCTGTTTCCTTTGCCTCTGCCCTCCCATGGCTTGTGCTGTCTCTCTCTCTCTAAAAGGAATAAGTCTTAAAACCATAAAGGGGGGCACCTGGGTGGCTCAGTGGGTTAAAGCCTCTGCCTTCGGCTCAGGTCATGGTCCCTGGGTTCTGGGATCAAACCCTGCATCGGGCTCTCTGCTCAGCGGGGAGCCTGCTTCTCTCTCTCTCTCTCTGCCTGCCCCTCTGCCTACTGTGATCTCTGTCTGTCAAATAAATAAATAAAATCTTAAAAAAAAAAACAACCCATAAAGGGTTACTATTGAAGGGTGAGATGCCATCACCAGGCCAGCCCTGTCATCTGGAGCAGCTTCCCTATGTGTGTGTTTGCTGGAGGGACTGAGAGAGGTCAGAGAGTTCTGAGGATCATGACCTCTAGAATTAGTGATCGGAGGGAGTGAGGGAGGGGAGTGTGGTCGGAGGACTGGAGAAAAGGGGTTGTTCCAGACCATTACAAAAAAATCTAGAGGTAGGCGATGTCCAGGTTTGTGTGTGAGGTGGGCGTAAATGGCACCACCAGCATGTACTGAGCCTTGAGCCACTCTTGCCAGATGCACATACAGATTAAAAGGTGCCTGTTTGGGACGCCAGGTTGACTCAGTCGGTTGAGTGTCTGCCTTGAGCTCAGGTTATATCTCACCGTCCTGAGATCAAGCCCCACACTGGGCTCTCTGCTCTGCAGGGAGCCTGCTTCTCCCTCTCTCTCTGCCTGCTGCGCTGCTTGCTTGTACTCTTTCTCTCTGTGTGTGTCAAATAAATAAATCTTAAAAAAAAAAAAAAAAAAGTGCCCATTTACTTCTGTCCGGAGGTATGAGGCATCGGTCTTCTGTTCAGGGGAGGGAGTGGAGGCTCAGAGAGGTTAAGTATCCGCTCGAGGTGGCTCGGCCAAGGAGGGGTGGAACCGAGCTTCGACATGTGGGTCTGTCCAGTTCTTCCTGTGTGTCTCCTGCACTTCGTGCATGTTGTCATTGGTCTGTTGGCACTGCCCTGGGTGTCACGCAGTGAGTGACTGGTTCCCTGTCTGCCCCCTTGGCAGCCTTGCCCACGAGGCTCAGTTTTGCAGACACATGGACAAGCGAGCAGTTGGCTGCTCTAATAGGCCTGGGAACTGGTCCCTGGGGAGACTGGCCAAGTCTGAGAAGGTTCCATCAGGCTTTGCAGCAGAAGTGTCTGGGCATGTCGGGGAGCTGCTGAGTCAGCAGTACCTGCTCCGTCACCCGTTCTGCAAGGAAGGGTGCAGGTGGTTCCTTTGCTGGCTCCCTGCCTGGTGCTCCTCCTTCAGCCCAGGAAGGGGCCACCAGCGGTAGGGAGAGTTTCAGAGACTTTGCCGGAGGAACGTTCCCTTCCTTCCTTTCCTTACCTTGGAGAAGGTGTTCACGGAGGCCAAGCCAGGCAAGAACAGATGAGTGGCCGATGGGGCGAGGGTGACCTAGGCATTCCAGCTGTGTTCAGAGCAACAGAAGATGACCGTGGGAGCCAGTGCTGGATACTGGACTCACCTGTCTGAGGCCTTCAGGGATTGGCGGTTAGCAAAGTGAGGGTGGAAAGGGGCTGAGTAAACCGGGAATCCGTCCTCTGAGTTGGCCTCTGCTGGGTGACTTCTGCCGAGATTGCTTTTCGTTCCTACGACGTTTACTAACCATCTGACATGTTTAGTAATCATCCGTTTTGAGGGATGAACAAGGTAAGATAGTTCACTGAGTTCGGATACGGGACTGTATGTGGTCCGCGAAGAGGCCTTGTTTGTGGGGCTTGAATGCACGACCCTGAGATCAAGACCTGAGCTGAGGTCGAGTCCGAGGCTAAACCGACTGAGCCACCCAGGCGCCCCAAGGCCTTGTTCTTCACGAGCACGTGGAGCATCTGGGACAGGTGTTCAGGTGGATGCCATCCTCCTGAGGAGGAGGCGGCTGCGGATTGGGGAGTGGAGCTTTGACACCAGTGGCTACCCCGGCATTTGTGCAGTGTCTAGGGAGAGGCTGGTCGCTGTCGCTGTCCTCCTCTGTTGGAGACTCTTGGCCTCCGTCCTTAGCTGCTGTCTGAATTGGTCAACCTCAGCCTCTCTCTGCTGCTGCCTTTTTTTTTTTTTTTTTAAGATTTTATTCATTTATTTGACAGAGAGAGATCACAAGTAGATGGAGAGGCAGGCAGAGAGAGAGAGAGAGAGAGAGAGGAGGAAGCAGGCTCCCTGCTGAGCAGAGAGCCCGACGCGGGACTCAATCCCAGGACCCTGAGATCATGACCTGAGCTGAAGGCAGCGGCCTAACCCACTGAGCCACCCAGGCGCCCTTTTTTTTTTTTTTTTAAAGATATTATTTATTTATTCGACAGAGAGAGACACAGCAAGAGTGGGAACACCAGCAGGGGAGTGGGAGAGGGAGAAGCAGGCTTCCAGTCGATCAGGGAGCCCAATGCAGGGCTCGATCCCAGGACCCTGGGATCATGACCTGAGCTAAAGGCACACGCTTAACCACTGAGCCACCCAGGTCCCCCACACCCCCACCCCCACCCCGCTGCCACCTCTTACTTGGTCTCCTTGTTCTGTGTGTCCGAACGTTCAGGTGGCTGTCATCTGTCCTCTGGGTCTCATCTCTGAACCTTCCCCTGCATTTCTGACCTCGGTAGCACCCTGTTAACAGGGTCGCCTGGATGGAAAGCAAGAGACCCATCCCCAAAACAGTATGTCAGTAGCAGGCAGTGATGGGATTAGCTGTTGTTTATTGACCACTGTAGATGTCACTTACACAGGCCTGTAAGCTAGCTGTCCCCTACTTGGCCATCTTAGGAGAAACTTGGGCCAAAGGAGGTTAACCACCGGGCTCAAGGTTACCCGCTACATCTGGATGGAACACAGACCCCCGGACCTCTGGCCCAGTTTCTCTTCATCGTGCTCTCCTTCCTCCAGGGAAATAATACCGATTTCATGATACCACTTGTATCATTTCAGGAAACTGTGCCACATTTTCAGTAAACTGATAAGTTTTCAGGTGGCCCGTGGGGAATAGAAGGGGTTGGCCAAAGGTCCCCATCGTTTTTTTCCTGTAGTGACTCCCACTTGAAGGTCGTTGCTCATAGGAAGGAGAGTCCTAAGTCCTCCCGTCAGCCTTGGCAGAGATCCTCATTAAACTCGTGAAATACTTGAATGAAACAGGAGAGTCTCCTGCTCTGTGCCCCCAGCAGTCTCTCTGGTCACGTTCAATCTCTTACTCTCCATCTTTGCTTCCTTCCGAGTGGTCTCAGAGAGCAGAGTCCAGGAAGCTAAGCCTTGCACTGTGCTCTGGAGTGTGTCTTCCTCTGGTTTCCCGAACACTCTTGGCTTTGCTAAGGCAGCCCCCAGCCACGACTGAAAATGTCCCCAGGCTGTCTTCCGGCCACACTGCCACTACTCTGAGATCTTTCAGAGGAAAACCCCCATCACCCTGGAAGCTCAAGGCCAGCGGCTTTCAGATAAGCCTCTTTCAAGTCCTGACACCTTTGGAGACTTTAGCTGTAAAGAGAAATGATTGAAAAGGATTCCAGGCACCTTTTAGTGAATGGGATAGCTACAGTCTGAGACTTAGGTCAGCTTCTCTCTATCTCTTTCTCTCTCTTTTTTTCTTTCAGAGACAGAGCACGAATGGGGGATAGGTGCAGAGGAAGAGGGAGAAGCAGACTCCCTGCTGAGCAGGGAGCCTGATGCGGGGCTCGATCCCAGGACCCTGAGATCCTGACCTGAGCCGAAGGCAGATGCTTAACCAACTGAGCCACCCAGGCGCCTCAACAGCTTCTTTTCATTTACTGCCTTAATTGTACAGGTGGCTGCTGGCTGCTGGCCATGACTCATTAGCACCAGCCAGGTGGGGTCTAGTTTCAGCTCACAGGTCTTAATGTCATTGCTGAGTGGCATTGACAGGAAGCTTAAATCTTCATTGAGAATAAACTAGTGTCCTACGGAGATACTCAACATTGTTCCCTTCCCTTTCACTTGGATCTGGAAGAGCAGCTTGTTTGCATATAAAAATGACGCATAAATAACCTCTAATTGAGGATCTCCCTGGGTAGGAAAAAAAACCAAAAGCTTTATTTAAATTAGGGACCTTGATAGGCATTTGGCTATTTAGAGGATTTTTTTTTTTTTTTTTTTTTAAAAACAGTCTGGTTCTTAGCTGCTCCAGTCAGATCTGGAAAGTCAGACCTAGGAAACATGTAATTACATGCAAGCCTTGGGGCTCCAAGAAGAGAGACGCACAGAAAAGAGAGTGCACAGATACCCATTTGGAGGGTACTGCGTTTTCTTGTGCCTGGCGCCAGCGGTGCCAGAGGTCTGCTTTGCACGTTGATCCTAAGGGGTGTGATGCACTTAAGGGTGTCCCCGTGGGAGACGCACAGAAAAGTGGCACGGCAGAGAGGCACGGAGTAGAGCAGTCTAGAGGGAGGTGGCCGGTTGTGTGTTGAACAAGCCGCATCGAAGAAAAAGCTTCTGAAATAGAAATAGCTTTTCTCTACCCTCAAGCACCAGCATTTACTCACTTGCACAGGTACTCTTTTTTCCTCACATCTGACGACTGTGGCGACATGGTTTTCTCTGTTTTGTAGATAGATGGTCAGTAGTTTGTCAGCAGTACAGGTCAAGCTGACATCAGAAGCTACGCTGGGAACCTCATCCTTACTCATGTGCATGGAAAGATGTGTTCCTGCCTTTGCATAGCTGGAGAACTTCCTGGAGGCGGTGTATTTGTGAGTTGCGCTATTTGTAGGCTGTTGTGTAAAGAAGGAGACCTTCTTTTCAAGCCAGGGCCTTCCGCAGGCTATACGGGAGTTGTCACTGGAACCAGAGGCTAAAAAAGCATACCTGAAATTGGTTTTTTTGGGGTTTTGTTTTTTGTTTTTAAGTAGGCATCACACCCATCCTGGAACCCAACACGGGGCTTGGGTTCATGACCCTGGGATCGAGACTTGAGCGAGATCAAGAGTTGAGCACTTAACTGACTGAGCCACCCAAGTGCCCCTAAATTAGTTTTGGAATTGACCTTGATTGGGCTGAGCCTAGATAGCCTCAGACCAGATGTTCTAGAAATGAGGAGTGTTGGAGGCATGGTGATCATCTGGTCTTCCTGACTGCTGGATTGAAGACTTATTCCGTTGTTGATAAAGATTAGATTCTCCAGGGGCACCTGGGTGGCTCAGTGGGTTAAAGCCTCTGCCTTCGGCTCAGGTCATGATCCCAGGGTCCTGGGATCAAGCCCTGCATCTCTGCTCAGCAGAGAGCCTGCTCCCCTCCCACCCCCCGCCTACTTGTGATCTCTCTCTCTGTCAAATGAATAAATAAATCTTAAAAAAAAAAAAAGATTCTCCAAAATGTCTATAGAAAGCACATTAAGGAGGGGGTGCCTGGGTGACTCAGTCAGTTAAGCATCTGACTTTGGCTCAGGTCTTGATCTCAGGGTCCTGGGATGGAGTCCCACATTGGGCTCCCTGCTCCGCAGGGAGTCTGCTTGTCCTTCTGCCTCTCCCCCGCCAGTGCTCTTGTACTTGTTCTCCCTCTCTCAAATAAATAAATCTTAAAAAAAAAAAAAAGAGCATTTATGATATATGTCAGTTACATTATGTGTTTGTTAAACATGGCAGTCACCTTGTATGTATTATAAAGAGTCATGTCATTTATTTTTTAATAGTTCTTGATTTTTCTAATTACCAGGTAAGTAGCCCCACATAATCACGGTTCTGGATCTGACACCTGTTTTTGTACATTCTTTGGCTTTTGTAGCGGTCAAACTGAGGGTGCCAAATGAGAGTAGGAAACCATAGACATTTTCCCATCTCCGCCCAAGCACCATGCATCCTAATGATAATGGATGGTAAACCTCCCCAGAGAGCTCGGCTTTTCCTCTTAGCAGTCATTTTTAAGGGTTGTAAACAGCCTGATTTTTTAAAATAACATTTCAGACACAAATGACATTTAGTGATTTGCATGTGTATCAGGATCTCGTGTGTGGGGTTTTGGGTTGGTCTTCTTGCTGCCTGAGCCATCTCATTTGGTATATAAAAAATAGAAGAGTATAAAGAAAGAAGCAACTTCTTCCTTCACCCAGACCTAATCTTTGTTGAAACGGTTATATTTCTTTTTTTTTTTTTTAAAGATTTTATTTATTTGACAGAGAGAGAGATCACAGTAGGCAGAGAGGCAGGCAGACAGAGAGAGGGGGGAAGCAGACTCCCCGCCAAGCAGAGAGCCCGATGCGGGGCTTGATCCCAGGACCCTGAGATCATGACCTGAGCTGAAGGCAGAGGCTTAACCCACCCAGGTGCCCCAAACTGTTATATTTCTTTCTGAGCTTTAATATGTATACATCCATGAAGCTTTGGATAAGACTGAGAAAAAAATAATTTTCTATCATGTCTCCGGAGTGTTTTCCCATATTACCAAATATTCTTCTTCTTCTTTTTTTTGAGATTGATTTATTTGAGGGAGGACACGTGCACCAGCTTGAGGGGAAGGGGCAGAGGGAGAGAGAGAATCCCATGTAGACTCCCCGAGAGCACAGAGCCTGATGTGGGGCTCTATCTCAGGATCCTGAGGTCATGACCTAAGCCAAAGTCAGACGCTTAACCGACTGAGCCACCCAGGCACCCCCCATATTGCCAAATATTCTATGCAAACATGACTCAGTAGTGTTTTGTGTGTGCCAGAATGTATTTAACAAATCACCCCCCACCCCCGCCCGTTGTTTGACTGTGTAGGCTGTCATCCAGTGTTTTTGTAGGCATGGACACTTGGTTTGTCTAATTGTTCCCTTAAGATCGATTCCTAAAAGTTGAATTATTGGTAAGAAGGATGAACGTTTTTCATACTCTTGCCTGGTGGGCAGAATTCTTGATGCTTGCTGTTGGCAGCGCTCCAAGTGGTTTCCCAGGACAGCTGGGTCCCAGACACCCGGGGGCGGAGGGTGGTGTTGCTAGGGTGGCAAGGTGGTGAGGGCCACTGGAGAAAAAGCTCAGAGAACTGTGGTTCCTCACGTTTTCTGCTGTTGCCTTCTTTTTGTTTTTTAGATTTTATTTTTTTGCCAGAGAGAGAGAGAGAGAGAGAGAGGCCACAAGCAGGGAGGGCCACAGGCAGAGGGAGAAGCAGGCTCCCCGCTGAGTGAGGAGCCTGATACGGGACTTGATCCCAGGACCCTGGGACCATGACCTGAATCGAAGGTAGACGTTTAACTGACTGAGCCTCCCAGGGGTCCCTGTTCTTGCCTTTTATTTATTTATTTATTTTGGAGAAGGGGGCTTGGTGTTCTTTTATTTGTATATTCCTTACATTTTTTTTTCTTTTTTAGTGTAAAAAGATAGGCTTGTATTATATTGTCTCTTTATACCTCTCCCACATAAAAAAGGCAGGCACTGGCCATGCATTCTGTTTCAGTAGGCAGCTCTTCAAAGTGTGTACTGTGAGAGCATCATAAAGGTGATTTGAAACGGTCACACTAGTGATGGTCCCCAGGGACTCCATGAGCACACTCGGAGAAGGAAGGGGCGTGGTTAACTAGGATATCCCTGGTCGTAATAACTAATCACAGAATATCCATAATCAGACTCGGCTCCCATCAGTGGTGACAGAAGTCATGCGGGGATTCTTGGTTCTGTAAAGATGAGACCAGGGACATCTGGGTGGCTCAGTGGGTTAAAGCCGCTGCCTTCAGCTCAGGTCATGATCCCAGGGTCCTGGGATGGAGCCCCGCATCGGGCTCTCTGCTCAGCAGGGAGCCTGCTTCCCTTCCTCTCTGCCTATTTGTGATCTCTCTCTGTCAAATAAATAAATAAATAATTAAAAAAAAAAGATGATGCCAACCTTGATGCTTCCGCCTGCTTCGCAGAAAGCTCTGGTTCTCCTTCACCGTCTCTCACACATACTCGGTGTGTGGCTGGAAAGGGAGTGGCACTTATGGGGAGCGGGGAGAGGAAAAAAGGAGGGCTAGGAGCAAAGGTACTTGCAAGAGGTAGTCTTCTAAATCTTCCTGGAAGAGTGGGGCACCTGCGTGGCTCAGTTGTTGAGCTTCTGCCTTCGGCTCAGGTCATGATCCCAGGGTCCTGGGTTCGAGCCCTGCGTCGGGCTCCCTGCTCGGCAGGAAGCCTGCTTCTCCCTCTCCTACTCCCCCTGCTTGTGTTCCCTCTTTTGCTGTGTCTCTGTCAAATAAATAAATAAAGTCTAAAATAAATAAATATATCGGTCAATCAGTCTTCCTGGAAGAGGAAGTTACCTCTGGGAGATTAAAGTATATGATTGTGTTTTTCCCGCACCAGGAAGTACGTACCCCCTAACAATGTGGCTTGAAGTTGGTAACTAGTAATACAGGCTATTGATTTCTTTTAATTAGGTGTTTATTAATGAAGGAATTGGTTTCTGTAACTGAGGAAAAGGTGGTATGATAAGATCTTTTCCTCCTCTCCCTCCTGCCTCTGTCATTTTTTTTTTAAGATCTTATTTATTTATTTGACACAGAGAGAGATCCCAAGCAGGCAGAGAGGCAGAGAGCGGTAGGGGCGCACAGGCTCCCTGCTGAGCAGAGAGCCAGATGCGGGGCTCAATCTCAGGACCCTGAGATAATGACTTGAGCTGAAGGCTGAGGCTTTAACCCACTTAGCCACCTAGGCACCCCCTCTGTCATGGTTTTAGGTGCTGTGTTTCAGTCCTCGGACCTGGACCCTGGAGGGCGTCTTGGTTTTAGAGACTCTGGGTGAGAAATGTGACTTAGGTTCAGAATACTTTTATTGAACAGTTGGCACTCGGGTAGATGTACAGAGATTAATGAGAGGAGATCCTTGCCCTGATTTAGTGGTAGAGAAGAGAGTAGGAATATAAATAATTGTTTCATTGTGGTAAACGTACATGACATAAATTTATCATTGGAGCCATTTTTAAGTGTAAAGTTCTGTGGCATTACATGTGCTCACATTCTTGTACAACCATTGCTACCATCCATCTCCAGAACTTTCTCGTCTTCTCCATTTTAAACTCTATACTTGTTAAACAATAACACCTCATTTTCCCCTCCTTCCAGCCCCTGGAAACCACCATTCTCCCTTCTATCTGTATGGATTTGACTACTTTCAGTACCTAATGTAAGTGGAATTGAGTAGTATTTGTCCTTCTGTGATTGGCTTGTTTCATTTGGCTTAATTCTTTGGAGAATTCTCTCAAGGTTCATCCATGGCATTGCATGAGTCAGAATTTCCTTCTTTTTTAAGGGTGAATAGATATTTCTTTGTATATGCCACATTTTGTTTAGTCGTCTGTCAGTAGACTTGGTTTGCTTCCATCTTTTCGCTCTTGGGAATAATGCTGCTGTGAACACAAGTATGCAAATAATCTATTCCTTTTGATTTCTTTTGGGTATCTACCTACAAGTGGAATTGCTGGCTCTGTGGTAATTCTGTGTTTAATGTTGCCATATTGTTTTCCACCAGTCGTATACAGGGTTCCAGTTCTCCATATCCTCACTAACCTTTATTATTTTCTGTGTTTTTTTTTACCCCCAGATAGTAGCCATCCTAAATTGGTATGAAGAAGTATCTTACCATGGGTTTGATTTGCATTTCCCTAGTGATTAATGATGTTGAGTATCTTTCAGCTGCTGTCTGTATATGTTCTTGGGTGAAGTGTCTGTTCAAGTCTTTTGTCAGTTTTTTAATTGGTTTGCTGCTGTTGTTGACTCGTAGGAGTTCTTTATATATTGTGGGTACGGTTGGATATTAGATTTGCAGATATTTTCTCCCATACCTTAGTTTGCTTTTTTACTCTGTTGATAGTATCCTTTGATCCCTAAAAGCTTTTCATTTTTGATGAGGTCCATCTCATTTATTTTTTCTTTCGTCATCTGTTTTTGGCATCTTACCCAAAAAGATCATTGTCAAATCCAATGCCATTGTGCTTTCCTCCTGTGTTTTCCTCTGGGAGTTTTACAGTTTCAGCTCTTACATTTAGGCCTTTGATCCATTTTGAGTTAATTTTTGTATATTGTGACATGTGGGGTTCCAGCCTCATTTTTTTTTTAATGTGGATATCCAGTTTTCCTAATATAATTTTAGAGATAATTTTACTATATGAAAGAAGATGCTTAGCTGCTACTCACAGGGGTTACTGAGCCAGTCTCTGGCAGGAGGGTTCTGTTTGAATGATGTAGGAAGAGAGGGCAAGTCTCTCGCTGTGTTCTGGAGAGGTGGCACACTTACAGGACGCTTCCCCAAGGGAACTGAGTACTGTTTCCTGGATATGTGTGGGAGCCATTTCAAGTGAGATGGGGGGGGCGGGGAGAGAGGGAGAGAGGGAGATCATCAAGGGAAGATTACAAACCGTTGGTGTGCAATGTGCTTCTTACTTTCCTGTCTTCAGTTGTGGGTGCATCATTAATAGAAGACTTGTTGGGACCGAAACTCCCCATGAATCTTTAGTTTGTGTGTTTTTTTGTTTTGTTCTGTTTTGGTGGGAGTGTGTTTGCTTATTTTAGGTGTTTGCCATGGTGGGGAGAAACAGGATTTCATAGTCTTACCAGCGTATACTGCATGGGGTGGGAAAAATACACCTCATAAAGAAAGGTAACTTGACGCATGGCCTTCGTCTGTGACGTACTCCACACTTGCTGTGGGATTCCTGCTCTCCTGGGGCCACAGCCTGGTCCCTTAGCCTGTGTGCAGCTGTGGGCCTGAGGGCTGGACGCAGAGCCCATGTCTCTTTCCGGAGGAATTCCAGAGGGACGCAGCTGCAGGTTTTTCTCTAACTGTTTGTATGTGCACAGGAAGTTCCTTACAGCCCACAGCTCTACATCTCATTTCCGTTCCATTGCTTGCCATCCTCGTCCTGGCCATTTGGCTGGAAGCTCCTGGCGCAGAGGGCCCCTGGCCGGGAGCCCTCGTGCCCTCTCGTGGTCCTCCCTCAATCCAGGTGGGATCTTGGGAGTTGAAGGCAAAAGCAAGGATGTGAAGGTCACGGAGGAGAAGACACCGTAGGGGAATTCAGTATAAATTTCTGTGTAAGGAAGTCTTTTCTAACTATAACATGATAAAGAAACTTTAGAAAAAAGTATCCATTTACATAAATAAAATTTTTTATCAGGAAACACCACTTCAAAGTATAAGGACAGTAAACTGGAAAAAACACGGGTGATAGCAATGAGAAATGGCCCATTTTCTTAGTATGTATAAGAGCTTTTGAGGATCAGGAGGAAGAGAAGCGTGGGTAGGGTATCAGCAGCGTGGTTTCAGAAAAACAAAAACAGAAGGCTTTTAGGCATATAAAAGGTATTTACTCTCACTTAAAACAGTGGTAAATTAGGGCGCCTGGGTGGCTCAGTGGGTTAAGCCGCTGCCTTCGGCTCAGGTCATGATCTCAGGGTCCTGGGATCAAGTCCCGCATCGGGCTCTCTGCTCAGCGGGGAGCCTGCTTCCCTCTCTCTCTCTGCCTGCCTCTCTGTCTACTTGTGATCTCTCTCTCTCAAATAAATAAATAAAATCTTTAAACAAGCAAACAAACAAACAAAAAAAAACAGTGGTAAATTAGATAGCTCCTGTGAAGTTAGATACTCTTAAAGAGTTTGAGGAAGTAGGTATGTGTGGATCATTGATGGGGGCTCTCCGGCCTTATGCATGGAAATTTTTAAAAAATGCATATTCTTTGCCTTAGCAAATCTAATACTAGAAACTTGTCCTACTTGTATAAAGCTTGTTTTAGCTTTTATTTTTTGAAGGTTTTATTTATTTATTTGTCAGAGAGAGAGAGAGAGTACAAGCTGGAGGAATGGCAGGCAGAGGCGCAGGGAGCCCCATGGGGGGCTCGATCCCAGGACCTCGGGATCATGACCTGAGGGGAAGGCAGACGCGTAACCCAGTGAGCCACCCGGGCATCTCTGATTCTCATTGTAAAGGCCCTGAAGCACATAGCCAGACCTAGAAGCAACTTCTTGGTCACCAGGCAAACCGTAAGTGAAGTTCAGTGCCGACACTTGTAAGTATAGCCGAAGACTTCAGAAATGGGTTGAATCTGTTGCGGGTGCATGATAATGATTACCCAGGATGTTTGAGGAAGCCAACACTTGATAATGCCAGCCAAAGACAGTCTACTCTGGGAGCAAGCAGAAACACCAGGAAAAATTCTGCGGGAAAAGATCATAAAGTGAAATGGTATATCCTTATGGTATATCCTCTGGAAAAAGAAGAAAAAATGTGTCCAGGAGTTTGTAAGTACAGAAGCTGAAGAAAGTGCTCACATCCTCTGTGATGAAAAAGAGAGAAATCGCGCCCACTAAATCATGACAGGTGCATTCGCTTGCTGGGACAGCAGTAAGAAGTTGCCACATATGTGTGTGAAAAAGGAAATGCTTACTTTCTTACTGTCCTGGAGGCCAGAAGCCCCAAATCTAGGGGTTTGGCAGTGTTGGTATCCTGTGGAGGCTCTGAAGGCAGATCCACACTTCGCTCCCAGTGCTGGTGGAGCTCCTTGGCTTAGATCTGGTCCCCACCCCCGTCCTGACATGGCATTGCCTCTATGTCTGTGTTTTCTCCTTTTCTGTTTTCTTCTAACGACACTTGCCATTGGGTTTAGTACCCGTCCTAATCTGGCATGACCTCAAGGTCCCTAACCTTAGTTACATCTGCAAAGACCTTCATTCCAAATAAGGTCACATTCTGAGGTTCTGAAGGTTGGGACATAGGGGGCCACCATTCAACCCGAAACAGTCTGTTCTTTTGTGCCCCTGCTCCCCAGTCACGTCTGTCCCACATGCAGAATACATTCACTCCATAGCAATTAGTTATTTGGGGTTTGTGAGGGAAAAAGAATTTTGAGAGGAGAGAGCCTGAATTTCTGGTATTGGAGAAGATGGATGGTCATTAATCTTTTTTTTTTTTTTCTTAAGATCGTTGTCAATTCAGGGGCGCCTGGGTGGCTCAGTGGGTTAAACCGCTGCCTTCGGCTCAGGTCATGATCTCAGGGTCTTGGGATCGAGTCCTGCATCGGGCTCTCTGCTCAGCAGGGAGCCTGCTTCCTTCTCTATTTCTCTCTCTCTCTGCCTGCCTCTCTGTCTACTTGTGATTTCTCTCTGTCAAATAAACAAATAAAATCTTTAAAAAAAAAAAAAAAGATCATTGTCAATTCACATACAGTTGTAGGAAGTAATACAGAGGGATCCGGTGGGCCTTTTCCTTAGTTTCTGTGATGGCAGTGGCTTAAAAAACACAACCAGGGGACTGATACATTTAAAAAAAAAATAAAAAAAAATTTATTTATTTATTTATTTGAGAGAGAGAGAGAGAGAGATTGGCAGTGAGAGAGAGCATGAGAGGGAAGGTCAGAGGGAGAAGCAAACTCCCCACGGAGCTGGGAACCCGATGTGGGACTTGATCCTGGGACTCCAGCATCATGACCTGAGCCGAAGGCAGTTGCTCAACCACCCGAGCCACCCAGGTGTCCCAGGGGATTGATATTGATACAGTGAAGATACAGAACATTTTCATCACTGAGGGGTCCCCCCCTC
This sequence comes from Enhydra lutris kenyoni, assembly GCF_002288905.1. Classification (NCBI taxonomy): domain Eukaryota; kingdom Metazoa; phylum Chordata; class Mammalia; order Carnivora; family Mustelidae; genus Enhydra; species Enhydra lutris. The sequence continues at coordinate 24,199,391 of NW_019154109.1, read as the reverse complement.
AGGCTGCCCTTTGTTTGCCTCCCCTGTGTTTGCCTCCCCTGCCTTCTCGGCACTCCCATTCCCCCCTGTCCCTAATCCCTGCCAACCACTAACCCGTTCTCCATTTCCATAGCTGTCGTTTCTAAAATGTGATATGAATGGAATCCTACAGTATATATACCCTTCTAGGGTTGCCTTAGTCTCCCTTAGCAGGATTATCTGGGAGTCTATACAGGAGGTGGTCTGTTCCTTTTCATTGCTAAGTAGTGTTCCGTGGCATGGACACATCACAATTTGTTTAACCGTTTACCCCTTGAAGAACATCTGAGTGGTCTCTAGTTTTGGCTGTTCTGTGAGCATTTGCGTACATGTTCTAGGGTGAGCATGTGTTCGTTTCTTTGGGATAAATGCCCAGCAGTACAATTTGCAGGGTCATATGGTAGTTGCATGTTTAGTTTTTTTTTTTTTTTTAAGATTTTATTTATTTATTTGAGAGAGAGACAGTGAGAGAGAGCATGAGCGAGAAGGTCAGAGGGAGAAGCACACTCCCCATGGAGCTGGAAGCCCGATGCGGGACTCGATCCCAGGACTCCGGGATCATGACCTGAGCCAAAGGCAGTCGTCCAACCAACTCAGCCACCCAGGCGTCCTGCGTGTTTAGTTTTTTAAGAAAGTGCCAAATTGTTGGGGCCACCTGCCTGTGTCTGTAGAGTATATGACGCTGGATCTCGAGTTGTGAGTTCGAGCCCCATATTGGGTGTAGAGAATGGGATGAATGAATGAATGGAATGAATGAATGAATGCCAAATTGTTCTCTTGAGTAGACGAACTGTTTGCGTGTCTACCAGCAGTGTATGACTGATCTTTTCTCCCTGTTGTCGCCAGCATTTGATGTTGTCACTGTCTTTTCTTTTGGCTATTCTGATGGGTGTGTAGTGACGTGTCACCTTGATTTGAATTTACATTTCCCTAATGGCTAAAGATGTTGTGTCTATCTTCATGTGCTTATTTGCCAGCTGTGTATCCTCCTGGGTGAAATGTCTCTTCATGTCCCATACTCTAATTGGGATTGATTGTTTTTTTACTATTGAGTTTTGAGAATTCTTATGTATTCTAGATACTAATTCTTTGTTGGACATGAATTTTACAAGTATTTTTTCTCATCTGTAGCTTGTGTGTTCATTCTTTTTTTTTTTAAGATTTTATTTATTTATTTGACAGACAGAGATCACAAGTAGGCAGAGAGGCAGGCAGAGAGAGAGAGGAAGGGAAGCAGGCTCCCTGCTGAGCAGAGAACCTGACTTGGGCTCCATCCCAGGCCTGGGATCATGACCTGAGCCGAAGGCAGAGGCTTTAACCTACTGAGCCACCCAGGTGCCCCTTGTGTGTTCATTCTAAGAGAGAATGTTTCACAGAGCACCTTTTATTTGTGATGAAATTAATTTTATCAGCTTCCCCTTTTATAGGTAATGCTTTTGGTATCAAGCTTAAGAAAATGTTGCCAAGCACTAGATCCTGAAGAGTTTCTCCTGTGTTTTTTCCTTAATAAATGTGATAGATTTTCTTTAAAGAGTTTATTTATTTATTTAAGGGTGGGGGAGCACATGAGTGGGAGGAGGAGCTGGGGGATAAGTAGACCCTCCACTGAGTGGGAAGCCCGTTAGGGGGCTCGATCCCAGGACCCTGTGATCATGTCTTGAGCCGAAGTCAGATACTTAACCAACTGAGCCACTGAGGTGCCCCAAATTTGGTAGATTTTTGCCTGTGCTTCATTTTATTTTATTTTATTTTATTTTATTTTATTTTTTAAATATTATTTGTCAGAGAGAGCTCAAGCAGGGGTAGCAGCAGGCAGAGGGAGAAGCAGGCTCCCCTCTGAGCAAGGAGCCCAATGCGGAACTTGATCCCAGGACCCTGGGATCATGACCTGAGCTGAAGGTAAATGCTTAATCTTTTGAGCCACCCAGGCACCCCTGGCCCTTTCTTTCTTTCTTTCTTTCCTTTTTTTTTTTTTTTTTTTTTTTAAGATTTATTTATTTATTAGGGAGAGAGTGTGAGTGGGGAGAGGGAAGGGGGTGGAGAAGACCCTTAAGTGGACTCCACTCTGAGTGCAGGGACTGACATAGGGCTTGATCCCAGGACCCCAAGACCACGACTTGAGCCGGAATCAAGAGTTGGTGGCCTAATTGACTGAGCCACCCAGGTGCCCCAACCTGTGGTCCATTTTAAGTTACTTCTTACATAAAGTGTGACGTTCAGGTCCAGTTCATAGTTTTACCTCTGGACGTCCCCTTGCTCCAGCACCCTTTCTTGAAAAGGCTCCTGTCCTCTGTGGAATTGCCTTTGTGCCTTTGTCAGATCGGTTGGACATACTTGTGTGGTTGCAGAATGAGTTCGGCCTGTGTTTACTGATAGTAGCTTTGGTTCCACAATTTAAGGAAAGAAAATCATTCTCTTGAAAGGATATTTACTTTAACTCCTCTTAGTCACCAGCATGGATGAGCCCTGCGAATTAATGATGACTTTGAGTGGGATCAGCTTGCTCTCCTTTCCAGAGTCACGTGATGTGTGTCGCTCTGGGAGTTCTTTCATCTATTTTTGGATTCTAGAGGAGTTTGGGGGGCCTAGGAGGTGGTTGATAAATGATGACTCCATCAACACCTAGAAGGGACACCGCAAAAGGATGAAGTCTGCTCATAGAGCCCTTGAACCCCTTTCTTCAAGGCCAGGAAGAATAAATACTAAGTTGAGTTTTCAAAGACACTACAGGACTTTCAGAAAGGAAGGGAAGTGGGTGCTGGGCACACTGATTTCCGTTTCCTTTCCCTGCTGCTCTGTGTTTAGGCCTGGGTGCTGGAGGAGACCTAAAGAGGAAATTAAAAAAAAAAAAAAAACAAAAAACATCTTTTGATAACCAGATAGTTTGGCCTCCGGGTTTCAGCAGCGTGGATGAGGATTGCTGGGGAAGGATGAGGGACCGCAAAGCTCCCCGTGCTGTTAAGGCTTCAGTAAACAGTTGGCCCACGTGTGGCCTTCAATTTGGAAAGATTCAGCAGAGGATCCAGCTGGCACCCTGGGCTCTCCTTTATCCCATTTATTTTATTTTTTATTTTTTTTTAAACTGGGTGAGAAAGTCAGCTTTCTTTTTGTGTCTCTCCCTCAGAGGGACTTAGAGTCCTGGGCGGTCATTTCTGTGCTGGGCATATTACTGTCTCCCCGTAAACCAGGCGGCAGCAGGTGCATGGCTTTGAGTATGGTATGCCTTGCCCAAAGACATGCTTGTCTGTTTCTAAGAAAAGGGGCTTGGTTTGCTGGGTCTTACCCTCTCAACCAGCCTCCTAAGCCCTCAAGTGAAAAAAAAAAAGGTGTGTGTGGGGGAAGTTCCAACCTTACTTGCAACCACGAGGCTAAGAATTGACGCTCCCGCTGACTTCCTCTTTGCGCCCAGCTTTCCAAGAGGGCTTCCGGAGCCGCAGAGTCCTCGAAGCTCGTGGTGATCCCAGATGCTTTCCAGAGTGTGTGTGTATGGGGTCGGGAGTGCCTTTGGGGCTTATCCTGTGGGGAGTCCAGAGACATACTCACAGATTCCATATTCAGGCTCAGAATCAGCGTGAGGAGCCTGGGATCCATCCCTGTCTGTACTGAATCATTTTAATCCAGTTGTGAGGTCTCGTGGCTGCTTGGGGACAAGGACAGTCCTGTCTTGCCCACTGTTTGGCGACAGTTGTTTACCAGGCCGTGGATGAAATGCGCGCTTGGCTTTGCGGGAGGAACGTGGGCACCCCCCCCCCCATTTTTTTTCTTTAAGAGAATTTTGAAGAACTACATCAGTTTTCACTTTGGACGGGTTTGCCTTCCAGATTTCCCCCGTCCTATTCCCGCTTTGGTTACATGGTTATGGTCCTGGCGTGCATACCGGTCTGTGTTCTCTTTCCTGCTTACACATTTATACGTCATCGTCCTGTCTCCTTCCCCGATCCCACTGTGAGTGTGGCGCCTGGTCAGAGAGTAGGAATGTTAGCGGTCCTTTCTCTGCACTTTCTGGAAGGGTTTCTCCACGTGTGTGCATCTGCTGTAACCGCCGAGGCCTCTGCTTGCTTCTGCTCAGACACACCTGCAGGGGCTCCCCGGTTTCCCAGAGCATCCGTCCCGCCTCCTTTAACTTGCATTTAAATACCATTTTCTCCCCCAAAGAATGAATTGTAGGGAATCACAAATGATTTGTCTTGACCTCTTCCTAGTTAATCGTTTGTCAGAAAAATTACCCAGGAAGGAAGTCTGCACGTTGCGAAGCCCTCAGAGAACACGTCGCAGAGCCTTGGGGACAATGTTCTGCTCCTGGCAGCTCCTGTGTCCGCGGTGCTGGCGCTCCTGCGTGTGCAGGGTCCTTGTGACTCGAGGGAAGGGAGGGCGTCTCCACCTCTCGTGTGGCAAGGCAAGGCGGTGCGTGTAGGGCCCAGGTTCGAAGAGCGGCTCAGCTGCGTCCTGGCTGTTAGGTCTTGCGCTGGTTGTGTCATTGCCTCCCTGTGCCCATTTCCTGCTGTGTCAGTGGCGATGATGAGAACCTTCTAAGGGCCGGGTTGAGGACTAAGTAAGGGAGGATCTGCAGAGTCTTGCAAATAGTTGCTGGTGTTTGGTGCGTTCCGTGTAGCTTTTTAAAATAAATTTAATTTTAATTTTAATTTTTTTTTAAAGATTTTATTGATTTATTTGACAGAGATCACAAATAGGCAGAGAGGCAGGCAGAGAGAGGAAGGGAAGCAGGCTCCCTGCTGTGCAGAGAGCCTGATGCGGGGCTTGATCACAGGATCCTGAGATCATGACCCGAGTCTAAGACGCTTAACAAACTGAGCCCCCCCAGGCGCCCCTTCCGTGTAGCTCCTAAGTGTTCCTGTTGCTCATTATCCCCAGTTGATTCTCGAGCAGTTGAAGCTGATGAGTAAGTGCTCCGTGATCGGGTTTTTCAGTAAGCGCTCCCGACTGAAAGAGAGCAGGGCCAAACAAACAATTTTACGAACCCAGAAGTGCGCTCTAGAAATGTCTTTTCTAGGAACGGAGGTTAATGCGATGGGCAGTTCGCGGGAAAAGTCTGGGCAGCATGTTTGTGTTGATGACTGTTGATCAGTGAGGATTTTTCTCATGCAAGTACCCGGGTTTTTCTAGGCTAAACTGCCTTTGCAGCCCCAGCATATGTATCAGGAATTAAAACTGAGAACTTGTGTGTTGGGGAGTTTCTTCTCTGGCACCGTTTAGGTGCTGGGTTTCCCCCCCTAGATACTGCTTCCTCTGTGGAGCTTAGCCTGTAGCTCAAGCCAAGTACTGATGGGGGTGGGGAGGTTGTTGAATTCTGCTGGGGCAGCTCAGGGTAGATACACAGACGGTGGCAGGGGGGTGCCCAGTGGTCTGGGGACCTTGGTTGGGCAAGTGGTCCTCCTCACCCCACCTTTTAAAACTCACATGGACATGATTTGGCTGATGAGATATTCTTGGCTTCTGTGAAGAGTAAGGCAGCCTCATGGCCCAGGACATGAGAATCACTCCTGCTTTCAAGAGAACATTTGCACTGAGGTATACTGGGTACCTGAGGGTTGACCTCAGTATTAGGATCGTTTCGGTTAGAGAGGGCAGAAAACCCAAGTGACTGGGTTTAAACAAGATGAGTCATATCTCACTGTCCTTCCTCTCTCAGCTCTGTAATCCTTGGAGTCTGGGACTCCCTTGATTTAGTTGCTCCACTACCTTTCGTCTCATGATGCCAGGGCTGCGAAGTGGCTGCTTGTGCTCCAGCTATCCAGTCTGCATTCCAGCCAGCAGGGAGGAGAGTCGGCAGGGATCGCGATATTTTAAGGAGATTCCTGGAAGCTGCCCCTCCACACTCCTGCCTATCGGTTTGGTTAGAACTTAGCACAGTCACTGGGAGCAGCAAGGGAGGCTGGGAAGCAGAGTCAGGTGCCCAGCTAAAACTCTGGGGACTGAGATTGAGGTGCACAGCTAGCTGTCCCTGCCTGAGTCCTTTACGATGGAATGGAGGCTCATGCTAATGAGCAGAACAAGCTTTGCTCTTACAGATACCAGGTCTGGGGGCGCCTGGGTGGCTCAGTCAGTTCAGTGTCTGCTTTTGGCTCAGGTCGTGTTCTCAGGGTCCTGGGATCGAGTCCTGTGTCCGGCTTCCCCCGCAGTAGGGAGTCCGCTTCTCCCTCTCCCTCTCCCTCTGCTCTCTCTCTCTCTCAAATGAATAAGTAAAATCGTTAATAATGAAATAAGCAGTTCTGAAGAAATGGAGGTCTGCTGGGGTCTGCTGGATGAATTCAGACATTCTTTTGGTAATCGTGACATACATTTGAGCGAGCCCTGCAGGTGCCCGGTCCTGCCAGGCTCGGGGAGCAGATGCTGAGTCACAGCTGGTCTCTCTGCTCCAGGGGTTGTAGGTTATTGGATTGTCCTGTGGCTGCTTTTTGGTACCTAAGACGCGTTTATTACATAACAATTTAGTGAGTTTCCAACTTAAGTATTTCTATATGTGGGGCGGGGGGAGGGTGGTGGTAATTGTATTCTGGCTGGGAGAACCCACTTGCAGTGCATGGGTTCTGGGGTATCCAGGCCCCTAAGACTGATGGCCTTACAGATATTACCAGAGCCCTCCCTGTTGCTGCCATGCCATCTGTTTGATTGGGAATCCCGTCAGCATGTTTGAGCTCTGTTTTATCTCATCTAAGACAAAGGACTGGCTCTTTAGTTTTCCTGTGCCTGTAAATTAGAGCTTCAGAGCCAGAGGGTGGGGGAATGGGGCAGGGTGGGGTAGGGGGAGGCAACCCCTGCCCCCAGAGGAGTGATGTAATGTCTGGGGGCCAGGGCTGGACGCCATATCAGTTAGCGGTGTGTTCCTTACTTAATGCTAGAGACAGTGAAAGTAACTGTCCAGTGTAATTGGGGTAACTTGCAGATACCCCCAGAGTGACGGAGCTAGAGGGGGTCCCCTTGCTTGAAGAGACTGAGCATCTGGCCTTCTTGCGCTGTTAGCTAGTGGTGGTGGCGAGTTCAGGGCAGGTGTTATGGGACGTCCACAAACCATTCCCAAGGCCCGGGAGGACATGATGAATCTCTGCACTTGACCTGGGGCTGGCTGGCTCTTTCCAGCCCTGGACTGGGGGGTTGCTAGGCTTTTCTCCATCTCCACAGCCCTCCGCCAGATCCTGAAGCAGCTTACTGAGAGTGGGACAGGCACCTGGAGGGGACCCCTAAATGTGGGGCAGCAGTTCCCTTCCTCTGTGTTCTTCTAGAAGGCTGTGCTTACCAAATACTAGCCCATTGCTCTAGGGGCACACCCAGCCTGGAGGCCTCCTGGGCTCTCCGCTGGCCTCCAACCAGCTTCTCAGCAGCTAAGTGTTGAGGGTGGAGGGTTTTCAACAAAGAAGCCACCCAGAGCTCCATTGCCCTGTTTGTTAGTAAGTGTTACTGTCAGCAATACTGGAACTGGGCAGAGGACCTGATGGACACGACCTGACGGACATGTGTGGGGAGCACACACACACACCAGCAGCGGCGCGGTTAGATGGGGTCCGGGCTGTCCGAGCCACCTCCTACGTGAGAACCACTGTAGAGAAATCACACTTCTGCGGCAGGACAGGAACCTGTGGCCCACTCAGCCCGCCTGTCGGAAGGGCCAGCTGGAGGGGCTGCTGCCCACTTGCTTCTGGGGCTTCCCAGAAAGGAAGTGTGTCTCTCTGAGGGACGAGGCTAGCACATCGCTCAGCACATCTGGGGGACTGGCCGATCGTGGGATCGAATGCTGGCATGTTCTCAGAACGACAGAGCCTTCGGGCTCCCCGTTGCTGGCTTCTAACAGCTAGGTTCTTTCAAACAGACTCCAGACTTAGGTTCCAGGTATCTTGAACAGGTGTGTGTGTGTGCGTGTGTGTGTGTGTGTGTGTGTGTGTACGTACGTACTTTCAGCTTCTTTTCCATACACAGATCACTTGGTCTGCCTGTAGTTCTCTGAAATTCTATGACCATTCGTGTACCATTCTGTTGACTCTCACGATGCAGCGGGGCCAAACCTTGTTCTATTCCTAACCAGTTCCCTCCGCGTCTCCTTTTCCCCATCACTGATCTCTGGAAGTAGAATCTATTTATGGAGAACATCAGGGCTCCAGTTCTGGAATACTGAAGAGAACTGGGGCATTTTGGGGCATTTGAAGCTAGAAGAGGTATTACGTTTGAGATTCAGCTGTGGGACCTTGAACAAGGCATTTAACTGATGGGCTCCAAGCTTCAGGTTCCTCATTCTGTAAAAAAGAGAGAAAATAGTTACATCTTGTTGTAATGGAGTTAAAGGAATTGGTGTCTTCCAGTGCCATGCAGGTGAAGAAATTGTATATCTCCTTTACTGGTTATTCCGTGTGTGTGTGTGTGTGTGTGTGTGTGTGTGTGTGTGTGTCCGTCCCCTTTCTAAAGATAACCTCATGTTGACCTGGCCTTCACCTGCTGTATTCAGACAGCAACCCGCAGTCCTAGATGGCTTGTTTTCCACCCCTCTCCCCCTCTAGAAAAATGTGCCGGAAGTGGCAGGAGCAGAATGTATTTGGATAGGTTGCACTGAATACGGAGATGCCACGTGAAACTAAGCCCCGCTCAAGCTCCAGTGGGCGAAAGCTAGTTTGCCTGTGAGGTGCAGCCAGTAAGGGGGTGAGCTCCGGGGTGTGGACCCCTTGGGTTGAGTCCTGGCTCTGCCGCCCGTGCCCTGCGCAAGTCATTTAACCTGTCCTCACCTCAGTTTTCATGTCAGTGGAATGGGTATGATAATCATTTCTATCACATAGGGTTCTTGTAAATACGTGAGATCATTTTAAAATACCGAGCCTAGTACCAACTAGGAAGAAACTACCCATTTTGCTTTTGTTACGATAAGAATGCTTGCTTTTAATTGTGGTAATAAACACTTTTGATAACATTCATGACCTTAGCCATGTTTAGGTGTACATTTCTGTAGTATCAAGTACAGTAACATCGTTGGGCGACCATTCTCCAGAACTTTCCCATGTAAAAGTGAAACTGTATCCACTGAACCACTCCTCACTTTCCCCCCTCCCCCAGCCCCTGGCTACCTCTACTCTGATTTGTTTCTGTGAATTTGACTAGTCTAGAGGCCTCCTTTAAGTGGAGTCCTACAGTGTTTGTCTTCCTGTGACATAATTATTTTAAATCTTAGCCCCCGACTCCCGATCACACCCTTGCCCACTCTTAGCGTTTTCTGTAAGCTTGAGACTGCCTGCCTTCTCCAGCCGTGGTCATTGTCAAATTATTTCCTTTCTTGAGAAAACGAGATACCTTGGGAGTCCCATATCATCCTGCTGAAGAGGGCGGGATTTGGGGAAAGGGAAATTAAAATGAAGGAGCCATAAGAAGAGGACATGAAATAGGGCAAAGACCGTTCACTCGTGGGACAGTGGAGTCTCTGTAGGGCTCCTTTCTCCGATTGTGTGAAAATTCAAACCTCTCTTCAAGGAGAGGAATGGCATAATGGACTCTCGTGTACCTCTTGCCCCCAGTTCAACAGGTATCTAGATTTTTTTTAGAGGCCACTTTGACAAGTTCCGGGAGGAAGAAAAGACTAGAAAAACCTAGACTGACCTGGAGACAGGTGTTTTCTTTGCTTGTTCACGTGGTGGTGTTTATCTCCATGATAAAGGGCTTCTGCCTCGGGAGTTCTAACTACTGCTTAGGTTGAGGATGAAAGGAAACAGGATTGCAGGCGAGTCATTTCACCTGGTTTCCACTTGGAACTTAGGAGGGTGGTTGTCCTGGGGCGCGTGGCCTACGCCCTGACTTACTAAATCAGTAATAGGTGAGGATGGTGTGGTTGTAGAAAGTAAGATCGGGGGCGCCTGGGTGGCTCAGTGGGTTAAAGCCTCTGCCTTCAGCTCAGGTCATGATCCCGCATCCTGGGATTGAGCCCCAGCCTCTGCTCAGCGGGGAGCCTGCTTCCTTTCCTTTCTCTCTGCCTGCCTCTGCCTACTTGTGATCTCTGTCTGTCAAATAAATAAATAAAATCTTTAAAACAAAACAAAAAAAAGAAAGAAAGTAGTATCACCAAACAGGCCCTGAAAACGTGGAGCCAAGACACACAGCTGTGTACTAGCAAAACAGCCAGATTTACCCTTGGTAAGAAATTGTGATGAACACTGGCTTTCGAGATGTGCTCAGTAACCCGATTTTATTGGCCATTGTGTCCATTTGTCCTGGGTTGTACCTGGGTTAAGGGAAATGATTGTTTACCTGCAAAATTAGGTAATATAACTACTTTATATACACTTTTTTGGTAGAGATGGGTCTTCGTATTAAAAAAAAATTTAATGGGTTTTAACTAGAAATAAAAATATCATGATTTCAGTAATCAAGTAGATTAAATACCTTTGGCTCCATGAAGCCCTCTTCATTTTTGTTCTTTCTTTGGACTTCTAGATGTATTTCTATCTGCTCATAAAAGGTACTGGCATAGACTTTGCCCTGCATAGCCTTAGGATGTGGAACCAGATGGAAGTTAGGAAAATGAAATAATGGGCTTGCACCTGTTTATAAATGTATAGTTTATAATCGTATAGAGGCTTTGATTCTTTTGGGTATTTTCATTTTTGAATCTAGCATAAGTCATGTACAAGTTTTATCTTCCTGTGACTTTTTTTTCCTGGCCTAACTGCTGTTCCAAAAATCCTGTTTTAAATGCTTTTCTGTTAATACGTGAAAATGTCAGAAAAGTAAAACGGTTTTCTGTTTTCCTTGAAGATTTTATTTATTTATTTGACACAGAGATCGAGAGAGAGCACAAGCAGGGGGAGCGGCAGGCAGAGGGAGAAGCAGGTTCTCTGCTGAGCAGGGAGCCCGATGCGGGGCTCTGTTCCTGGACCCTGGGATCATGACCTGAGCTGGAGGCAGAGGCTTGACCGACTGAGCCACCCAGGTGCCCCTAGAGTTTTCAGACAATTTAACAACTGAGTCAAAATATCGTTCCTCCAAAGATCCTTACTTGGTTTTGTGTCTCAGTTTGTGCAGCAGGAACTATTGTGCAAATAGTCTCATGGGGATTGACTGGGGCAACAGGAATGTCCAGTGTTCCTTAGGCTTGGACAGATCAAATCCAGAGCTTATGAGAAATGTAAGCTTGCCAAGTGTCCTGGTTTTTCCTTGTTAAAACCAGTTGTTAAAGAAAGTTCGATAGTGAAGCAATCTCCCAAGAAGCCCAAGAAGCCTCTAACTGCGCCACTTTTATCATCCCGTGTAATTAGGTCAGCCGGCTCCGCAAGGCTGGCTATGGCTTGTAGGGGTCTTGTAATGTAGACATTCTTATTTTTAAACTAATCTGTATACGATGGAAAAAAATGAACTCATTTTTGAAATGAACTCACTATCATTCTTTTAAGAGCATATCTTTTTTTATGCTTTTCTTTTTATGAAGAGTATGTACTATGGGAGAGGAAAAAGAGGTAGATTTTAGGTTCTGTACCCAGTTCCAATTCTAGTGTGTGGGGCGGTGGCGGGGGGGCTTCCCCACATCAATAAGTAATTCTCTCTCATGAGCAGGGTATTCGAGAATTCACCCTAATAATTCTGACACTACCTAGAGATCGCATTAATTCCCACGGATAGGGCTCAGTCCTGAGAGACTGCCCCGCATCCCTTCTGCCCTGACATCCGGTGTCCCCTGAAAGCACCTGTTGTCACCTGTCCTGCTGGCTGATTGGACATAGATTGAAGGTTCCAGCTGTCCCTTCTGTAGGTTTGATTAATTTGCTTAAGCAGCACACACAACATGGACATTTTACTTAAAAGGTTATGGGTTGATCGTAAAAGAGTATAAGGCAGGACCAGCCGGGTGGGAGAGATGCCATGTAGCGCAGGTTCTGAGGAGTGGGGTGTCGGTGCTCTCAGAGCCGGCTGCTCTCCACACACTCCATGTGTTCGCCAGCCAGGAAGCTCACCAAACCTCATCGTCTTGGGTCTGTGTGGAGGCTTCATGACAGCCCGTTTTTGATTATATTGTTGGTGTTGGCCTGGGATTCAGCCTCCAGCTCCTCCCCTTCCTGGAGGTCAGGGTGGGAGGGTTGAAAGTTCTAACCCGCTCAGCAATGGTTGGTTCCCCCGGCAACCAGCTCCTATCCTTAGGTGCTTTCCAGAAGCCTCCTCCTTAACATAACAAAGACCGGTGCACCGCTCTCCCTACTTAGGAAATTCAGGGGTTTTAAGAACTCTGCCAGAAAAGCAAGGACTAAATATGCATTTCCCATTTTCACAACATCACCGGTGCGTGTGTGTTGATGGCAACCGGACCCAGAGCGTGTAGGTTTGAGTTCATCCGGAACAGGCTGACCTCTTCGCGGCAGGGAAACCCCATGTTGGTTTAGGTGTTGGTTGTGTTTTATCCCGTGTCACCCCAGCCCGTAAGTGGTGGTATATATTTGGTTTACTGTGGGTGTGAGTGCGGACAAGACCACGGCCAGGCACTAGAGCAGAAGCCGCACAAGCAGGATGCAAGCCATGACCTTGACCTTAACTGCTCACTGGCCGAGTCCTCTGGCCCTGGCTTTGGATTTCACATGGGCTCAGTCCCTTCATGGCTCAGGGGCCCTCTGGGCCATCAGCACATCACCAAGGTGCATTCTTTCCACTTTCTGCTGTTCCCCGAGTGTCCGGACCAGGGCACAAGCCGGGATGAATACATTCTTGTTGCTTTGCAGTAGCGGCTTTAGAAGGGACCGCATGGAAGAGGAGGTAGGCATTACTGCCCTGCTCTCCGCCGCGGCCCCCGCAGATACCTGCGAGTAGGAAGCTGTGTTAAGGAAGGGGGGAAAAGAGACTCTGGGATCCTCCCTCTCAGCAGACTGACTTTCTCCTTTAGCACCTTCTGATCCATCCGACAAGATGGTAGCCTACGGATTCTTCCCTCCAGAAGCCCCTGGCGGAGGGCGTCCGCATCCGGGAGCGACTGTGAGCCCCTTTAATCCTTGCCCTCCTCTTTTCTCCTGCAGTCTTCCGTCTGCGCTAAGATCGTGCAGCTCCTGGGACAGAATGAGGTGGACTGTCGCCAGAAGCAGGTGGTCATCCTGAGCCAGGATAGCTTCTACCGCGTCCTCACGTCGGAGCAGAAGGCCAAAGCCCTGAAGGGCCAGTTCAATTTTGATCACCCGGGTGAGTCAGCGGTTGAGGGAGGGTGTGTGTGTGTGTGTGTCTGTGTGTCTGTGTGTCTGTCTGTGTCTTGCTGTGTCGTGCACTTGCTGGTTCACTGAGGACATTGTTTGACCCCTTGGAATCTGTTTCTTTGGATAACACGGGGATGAAGAAATGACCTTATGGGGTTATGTGGGGCCTGAAGAAGGAGTTTTGAAATGCATTACACAGTTGCATGGTGTCGTGACTAGGGCTTGCGTATGAACGAGGGTGACTCTGTGTGAGCCTGTTACTTGAGACTGGCACAAGCACAGCTGGTTCTTCTGCCTCCTCTGATCTGAAGCAGCTTGTGCCTCCCTCACTCCCCCACCCCCATCCCACACATGCATGCCCATGGCAGACTGTGAAACTCACCCGACTGGCAGAATGGACCGTGGAGAGCCCGGGATGTCTGCTTGTGTGACTTTCGCCTTGACGGTCCCAGACCAGTGCATTGCCCTTCAGCTGGTTTTGGTTCTTTTTTTTTTTTTTTTTTTTTAAAGATTTTATTTGTCAGAGGGAAAGAGAGCACAAGCAGGGGGAGGCAGCAGGCAGAGGGAGAAGCAGACTCCCTGCAGAGCAGGGAGCCCAATGCCCTGAGATCATGATCTCGGACCCTGAGATCATGACCTGAGTCGAAGGCAGATGCTTAACCAACCGAGCCACTCAGGTGCCCCTGGTTTTGGTTCTTGTAACTTGGAATCAAAACCTGGTGCCCCTTACACTCCCCTAGTTGTGTCTATACTTTTCTAGGTTAACATATGCCAGCTGCCAAGACAGCAGCTGAACTTGGAGGAGAGGTGGCTGGGGCTGGAGGGCGGGGAACAGAAAGGTAGAAAAAAGAAGTGAGTCCCTCGGAACGCATTCATACATTCTGTTTTGAGATCCAGGGAGTTTGCCTTCTGTTTTGGGTAGAGATCTGGCTTTTTTCAGTGGGAGCGTATGTGCTCCTCTAGGGTGTGGTACACGTCCACGAAATAGATGTGGATGATTATAGAAGAAGTCGTTTTAAAATTCAGCAACATTTAAACAGTCTGATTTCCTTCAGATGCCTTTGACAATGAACTCATCTTCAAAACACTCAAAGAAATCACCGAAGGGAAGACGGTGCAGATTCCCGTGTATGACTTTGTCTCCCATTCCCGGTAAGTGAGCTCGTCGGGACTAGGCATTGCTCCTCGCAGCTCCCAGAGCCGTCCCAGCTCCCAGGCTGCAGGCTGGGGCCTCCCCTTCCCCGTGCCCACGGCCACCCGTGTGTGAGCAGCAGCGGTGTGCGTCGTGGGTGTGCAAGGGTTGGGGAGTTTACCTGGTGCTTCCTGGAACAGTCTGCTCATCACCTTTTCCTGACTCTGAAAGGACAAGTTCATGAATTTGGGCTCAGGTGAGGGACAATACACTTGTCCTGATTCCCAGCCCCAAGCTGTTATTCCTGGAATCAGATGTGAATGGGCTGGGCAGAGGACATGGGAGGAAGAACAAAGAAAACTGTTCTTTCTTCTCTGCTGGTTGGACTGCGCAGAGAGGTGTGAGGGCACTGAGGTCACCAGAGACCAGATGCTCAACTCTCAGGAGAGTTCCTCAGTCATGTCCTTTCTGCTGATCTGTGTTTATGCTCCCGATGAGGAGGGGCTCATCTTCTTTCCCTCTGAGTGGTTGCCCGAGGCTTCTAGAGGACTTCACGATGCCTGCTGGCCAGGCTCTCAAGCTCCCTCGAGCCTGCCAGGACTCTGCTCACTCTGTGTCTTTGGGACTGACTTCCCAGGCAGACTCTAAACTTCTGAATGGCATTTCAAGCACGTGTCGTTGCTCCTTATTCTTGGCTAGTAATTACTCAGTAAGTGTTTTCAGCGCGGCGCTGTTTTGAAAGTTTCTCCCACCTGCTTTTCATCGTTTCCTCTTGGTTCCTTTCTTGTCATTCTCTCAAGTGGAATTTTTTTTTTAATGGGAAATTAGATTTCATGCATCTTTTGCTACCAAATGTCTCTATAATTAAAAGCCCATCTCTGTCTCCCTGTGTGTTCCTTTAGTACTATCTCAGCCAGTTTTTGATGCGGGATTCCTCACATGTTCTGTGCTTTTCCCAGAACTGGAAGGTGTGGCAGAGATTGGCTGGAGGAGGAGGAGGAGAGTGAACACAGTGTGCTGGAGAAGCCAGGCTGCTCAGTGCCTTGCCCTCATCCCTCCCCAGTATCTTCTCAAGGGTGTCCTACTAAGGATCAGATGCTACTGTGCTGTAAACTCAACAAGGTGCACCTCCAGCATCAAATCATCACAGACCGTGTAGGAATAAAGGGGTTTGGTATAGGAATTGGAGCTAGTAAGAGTATTGAGGGAGGTGCTGGGAGAGCTAAGATCTGGGAGGCTGTGGTCTGAGGCACTGGAGGAGAAGCCAGTGTCCATGGCAAGTCCAAGAAGCTGCCACATCTGAGCCCCAGCCTCCAAGGGGGGCCACTTAGAGTGTCTGCGAAGTAGCCCTGTGTGGCTATTAAGGTTTCTTAAAAATTATATGGGTTTTGTTTCATCTTCTACATTTCCCATTGGCAAAGCATCCTGGGACCCCAGAGGGAAAAGGATTCTGGGAATTGTAGTTTCTAGCCTTAGCAGCAAGTGGTGGTGATGTCCTATCTATGGGAGACAAGGGAGCCCACCAGCTCTCAGGTCCAGGGCAGGGCAGTGCTACAGAATTAAAATGCAGCCCAAGAACTAAAGGGCTCAAGGAGGAGTGTGAAGAAGGGAGGAAGGGATGGAGTATTTAGAGCAGGTTGAATAAAGGAGGTGATATTTAAACTGTATATTGGAAAGCGTAATAAGTCATTGGGGAAGGGGATTTTCAAGGTAATGGGTAGAGAAGCAGTTCAAGGACAAGCTTGGTGGGGAATCAACAGCTGGTTAGGAGGGGTAGGTTGGGCGTGAGTGTGCAGGAAGAGTGGCTGGAGGCCGGCCGGCCCCAGAGACCCAGAGAGGAGAGGCTGGGGATGCCAGGGCCAGATCGTGAGTGTGCTGGGAGTAGGGAGTCACAGATGGCTGTTGGGTGGGAGCAGATGGTTCTGGTGTCAGCAAGAGAGGATCACGATGCTATTTATGAAGTCCTTGGAGTAGTAGCCGAGGTGAGAGCCTCCCATCAGGTGGCGGAAGTCCGCGTGGCCGGCAGGCAGGTTCTCCCCGGACGGAGGGGGTGGGGTCGCGTGTGCCGCGTGAACTCCATCAGGTTCATGCATTAAGCAGCGAAACCCCAGCAGAATTCCCGTCTGGACGTGATGTCCTCCCCTACCCCTGATTCCTTTCACACCATACATTTGATAGCCCCTCTCTTTAGTGGCCCACAGCCCATATCTTTGTGAAACTTCTCTGGACCACTTTTGGCCACAGCAGTCCCTCCGCTTTCAAGGTCCACTTGTCAGGGACCCAGCTGTTCCGAGCTTACGGCTCCTGATGCATCCGCGGGCCTTTCATGGTGATGTACAAACAGATGTTGGACTAAGACCGAGAAGAGTCTTGTTTGCTGTAAATACGCTTCTCTGGCCTTGCCTCTCCTCATAAGCCACCCGAGAAGCTTGGATTTAGGTTCTCTCAAATGCTCTGATTGTCTTGGTATCGTGTGTGGACTTCGCAGCCAGACTCTGAACTTCTCCCCAGAATATTGCACCAGGCAAGCCTCCTCGCTTGTTCTGGGCTGGCAGTTGCCCAGTAGATGTTGTTCTTAGCTGTGGGCTGTTGGAAGGGTTCTCCTCCCTGGATGTACGTGCACACGTGGGACAGGATCAATTCCAGCTTCTTGGGGCACCAGCAACAGCACGGACAGCGATGTTTTCCTTGCTTTCCCAGGATCGGAGAGGCGTGTTTGTTGAGTTGGAAAACCACCTGTTCCTTGTTCATGCTTATCAGCGAGGCGTCCTAATTGCGTTGGATCTGGTGTCAGCGCATGTACACCTAGCACGGTCACGGTGCTCTCCCGGTGTGTGTTTTCCAGACGGAGCCCTGGGAGTCCCCCTTCCCCACACAAACGGGAACATTTCCGTTTCCCAGCAGAGACGTCCCACCCTCCTTTGTGCAGGGCACTTGCCCAGAGCGGCTCCCGTTTCCCTTCTGAGCTCTGTCCAGTTAGTTCGTTATCCTAAACCACAGGGGGCTCCCTGTTTTCTGGTAGCTGATACTCCTCCAGACCAGTGGTCCTCACCCCTGGCCGCACGTTTTATGGTTTTATAAAATACCAGTTTAGTGGTTTTATAAAATACCAGCACTCTGGCTCTACCCCAGATGAATGGAATCAGAGCCCTGCGGGGTGGGGCCCAGGCATACACTTTTTTCCTTCTAAAGATTTTATTTATGTATTTGACAGAGAGCGAGCACAGGCAGAGGGAGCAGTAGGCAGAGGGAGAGGGAGAAGCAGGCTCCCCGCTGAGCAGGGAGCCCGATGCTGGGTCCGATCCCAGCACCCTGGGATCATGACCTGGGCCGAGGACAGATGCTCAACCCACTGAGCCACCCAGGCATCCCAGGCATTTTTTTTTTTTTTTTTAAGATTTTATTTATTTTAGAGAGAGCACACATGGGTGTGTGCACACGTGCGGTGGGGGAGTGGTGTCGAGGGACAGGGAGAGAATCTGGCAGACTCCACACTCAGCACAGAGGCTCAGTCTCGGGACCCTGAGATCATGACCTGAGCTGAAACCAGGAGAAACCAAGAGTCAGTCTCTTAATGGACTGAGCCTCCCAGATGCCGCCAGGCATGCATATATTTTTTTAAAGCTCCCCAGATGGTTATGTGTGCATCCAGAATTACATCACTGCTCTAGAGAGTTTCCTAATCTTACCCGGTCCTCTTCGGTTGCCTTTTCTACCTCCTGTTCTGGCCCTTGGGTAGTGGCTCCCAACAGTTGCCTGCCTTAAAATTTGCCTAGGAACCCCTGGGTCTGAGCAAATAAGGAATCAGAGAGTGTTTATGGGAAGGAAGCTCCGTGCATCCTCTCGCCTGGGCAGCTGCCGACTTCCCTGTGTTTGCACAGATAAACCCATTGTCTTAAGGGTTTAAAAAATTGTTAAAAAATTAAAAAATTGTTTTATTTTACATTGTTTTATTTGGTTTTATTCCTCAGTGTGCACGTGAGTAGTAAACCTTGCAGTGGGAACTGTTACCTTGCTTTTTGTGACTTTGGGGCAAGAGGTTAGGTTAAGATGATGGTTAGGACAGAAGCGGGTGGTGACCCTGTGGGGTAGGTGGAGAGGTCATGCGTACCCCTGCCTCCTTGAGGAGGAGGAGGAGAGCACCTTCAGCCCTGGACCACAGACACACCGCTGCTTTCTTGTGGAGCCAGACCAGATGGAGCTTGGGAGGCTTTCCCTCCCTGTAGGCGCTTCCTCTGCTCTGCAACTTCCTTTTTCTGCCTCCTTCTCTCCCGACCCTTCCTGCCTCCTTCAGTTGCCTCCAAATGGGGGAGGGGTTGGGGCCGTTGGGAGAAGACTGAGTTTCTGTTTGTGAAAGTTCAGCGTTAGCTTCCATAAATGCCAGGCCTGAGAGCATTCCTGGAGACGCCTCCAGAAAAAAGAAGGAATCACATCTGCTTCTGTCTTTCTCTGTTGTGTGTTCAGCAGCATGGGTTGTTTTTTTTTTTTTTTTAAATCCCAAGGAGAGGGACGACTGCCTTCTGTTTCTGCTTTATGGTGAGAGCTCAGAGGAGACATTTGCCCCAGTTGTGATGGCCCTTTGGTTGGCCATCAGTGGGGGTCCGAGGGCTCTGCAAGGCGGCGGTAGCTTCCCCCTTTTGTTCCTGCTGTAGGTCTGCAGGGAGGGGGCCCCAAACCCCCAGACAAATGCTGCTGTCCTCCATCCTTTGCTCACCCTGTCTGGTTTGGCCCATCATCTGCTCTGTGCTTTGCAGGAAGGAGGAGACGGTCACCGTCTACCCCGCAGATGTGGTGCTCTTTGAAGGGATCCTGGCCTTCTACTCCCAGGAGGTGCGAGACCTGTTCCAGATGAAGCTTTTCGTGGACACAGATGCGGACACCCGGCTCTCCCGCAGAGGTGGGTTCTGAAGGCCTCCAGTGGCCCAGTCCAGCTAAGCCAGTTCAGCCCCAGGATGTCCTGCTGCTCAAACACCTGGTGGCATCTGAGAAGGGATTAGTCACTGTGTTGCATAACGAAAGGCTTGTGAGGTCACGGAGATGAATTCAGAAGTTTATGTTGTGGTTTTGCGGGGGAAAACATTGGATTAAATGCCCAGTTCTGTGTGGTTTTCCCACAGGCATCGTCATCAAGATAGGAACTAAAACTAGGATGTCTGGGGACAAGAATCCCTAGTGCCCACAGAGCTGGGCAGCTGGTCGTACCAGCCCGCTTCTGTAGTCTTTATTTCCCAGAAAGCTCTATGGAGGTTTGGTCCCTCTGTCCCGCCAGCTGCGGCGCAGTTGCTGGGTCATTCCCTCCGCAGGCCTTACTGAGGGTGTGCCTGTGTCGGTCTCCGTGCCTGGCGTCCTGAGGGACAGCTGTCCTTTGGTGGGGAGCGGAGCCTGTAATTCAGCCCGGCAGGACATGGAGTGGAGCCCTTGCTTCCACCTGCGGGATCAGGAAGCTTCACGGGGGGTGTGGCAGGGTGATGACGTAGACAATGCAAGAAATTACACGGTGCAAACACAGGCACACAGGGCTTGTTTCAGGAAGCAAGTGGCTGGAGTTCCTAGATGTCTGTCTAGAGAGATGCTGGAAATCGCTAGAGGCAGATTATGGGGTCTGTGGCTTCCCGTTTGGTCCCTGGTCCATGAGGGAGAGCTACCAAGGGGTTTTGAGTAGGGCAAATGAAAGGGCCTCGGCTCTCTGTTGGGAGATGAGTCTGCTGGAGGACATGGGAGTGAAGATGGTAGGTAGGGCTGCTGTAGGAAGTGGCAGGGTTGAGAGGGTACCAGCAGAGTCAGAAAATGACAGCCCCCTGTAGGGGCTGTGGGGATGAGGACAGTGAGCAAGGCTTCCAGTCTTCCTCACATGGAACAGGAATGAGACCCTGGGAGTGACAACAGTGACTCCTAGTCACAGAGCAAATCTTGGGCAGATTGGAATTAAAAAAAAAAAAAAAGATTTTATTTATTTATTTGTGAGGGAAAGAGAGAGAGTGAGTGTGTACAAGCAGGGGGAGCGGCAGGCAGAGGGACACTCAGGTTCCCCACTGCGCAGGGAGCCCAATGGCGGGGCTCGATCCCAAGACCCTGAGATGACCTGAGCCGAAGGCAGATGCTTCACCGACTGAGCTGCCCAGGCGCCCCTGCTGATTGGAATTTTATACGTTCCAGCCCAGAGCCTTCTGACCTCAAAGCCTGTAACATGTTCTCTTTTCAGTTCATGAAACAAATTTGTGCTTTATCCACTTAAGTCCTCTTTGCAAGAACTATAAATGGAACCAGCAGAATATAGAGAAATGAGACCTTGGATTTTTGTCCTCCCAAGGAATAATGTCTATGCTAAGTGAGTTGTTCTTCCACTTCCACTCCGAGGTGGCGTGGGGTTGGGTAGAACTCCTCAATGGAAGAAAGGAGAGTGGGAGGCCTGTATTCTAGTCCCACAGTCTCCAGCTAGCTTTGTGACTTTGGTGGCGCTTGGGACTCGTGTGACCTCCCAGGCTTGGGTTTCTTTATGGATAAGGTGAAGGAGACAGGCCTGTTTAGAGGGTCATGACTTGGGCCAGGAAAGAGTTGCGTGGTGTTTTTTAATAGATCATCAAGGCCCAAGCCTGGTATTCCCTCCTGCACCCGCCTCAGGGCCTGGTGTATCTGTCACCTTAGTCTCCAAACCCAGGTCCTGCCATGGTTGATCTACTCCATGTCCCTGTCAGTCTATCAAATCTGGGAGGCAACATAATGACCCGGGGTGGGGGTGGACAGGTGGGTGGAATTGGAGTCAGAAGAATTCTACTTAAATCCTGATTTCACCATTTAGTCGATGTCTGACCTCGGGCAGGTTATGTTGTAACCTCTTAGTCCCTCATAAATAGGGATACGCGCGTTGGTTGATGAGGTATCGATCAGTACCCCTGGGTTGTGAGGAGGAGCTGTAGGCAGGTTAAACGCCTGCTGGTGCGTTAGCTGATAACTGTCCGTGTGTTAGGTCGGGTCTGCTTTGTCTGAGATGGTAGATGTTCTGTTTTCCCGAGTTTTCCATCAGGACTGGTCAGAACCTCTGAGTGGTCATCTCATCCTCAGGAACGGGGACGCTGGCCTGTTCCCATCATCAGGTCAGCACCTGGTACTGAAGTCCTGGGCGGGGGGGGGGGGGGGGCGGCGGTGTAGTTAAATGCTTGAGGGAGAAGGGCATGTGAGCCGTGGCCAAATAGAACCAAATTTGAGAAATCCAGAATTCAGAATCCTTGAAAATCAGACGATCTTGGCCTCTAATTCAAACGGATCATCATGGCACTGATGGCACAGAGAATTCTCCCTTGCTTTCTTATACTGGGATTCTTGTGCAAAACGAGGGCAAGATAGGAGGTGATGGTGGCTTTCTGTGGGGTTTCTCTGGTCACATCCCTGATGCTCCCAGGGAGGCTGTCGCTTTCCCTCTCAGACCTCTGCCTTCTTGTGTCACCTGCTGGTGAGTCACTTTCCTGATGGACTTGCGGGGCCTTTCCACATGCTGCTTCAACAAGTTCATTCTCTGTCCTTGTAGGACAGAAAACATGCCTGGCATGTGCTTTGTGGGATGGGAGGGTGGGTTAGTCAGGAGCAGCTGCTGGGCCTCAGAACATTCCTGGAGACTTGAGTTAGTGCCATGGTTTTGCCCTTCTGCGTGTCACCGCACCCATGACCCTTGTGGTCAGAGTGTGGAATGGGGGCTTTGCCTTTGAGCCGTGCAGCTTTGGAAACACTCCCATCACGGGAACCCCTCATACTTTGGGGTATTGGCTTCTCCAGCCTTCACCTTCCTGCCATGTGTGTTATTTACTCTAACCCACCCTTGAATTTGGGGACAGGGAAGAACTGAGACTGGGGACCAAAGAGGGCTGACACCTACTCTTTTCTGCTATAATTCTCTGTGTTCAGTCCCCACAGCTTCAGGGCTGCAGTGGACCTTGAGTTGGTTAGTCTGTTACTAGAGCTAACACATTTCCTTGACTAATTTTTAAATTGAAATGGCTGAACCATTGAGGAATTGTATTTATTCTGGGTCTTTCTAAATTTTGTTCTTGGCTTTGGTTGACCAGAGGAGCCCTGGTGGCTTTGGAAGAGCGGCTGTGAGAGCCAAGACGGGAAGGTGGGCAGACGGGTAGTTTCCTGCGCTTTCCCCCTCTTCTGAAAGGGCCTTTTCCTTTCCAAGCAAATGTGCCAGGTCAGAGTGATGATCAGGGAGCCGGTATTGAGTCCCTGGAGTTTCCGGTTTGTGCCAAGACCTTGTTCTGACTCAGTCCTTGGCTTGGTCCTGTTTCCTGACTTTGCCTGAGGAGCCGGGCACTTTGGTGCCGTGAACTGGCTGGCCTTGTGTTGTCCTTGGCTTGAGGTGGGGTCTCGGGCTGTTGGAGGTGGTAACTTAGTGGAAGGCTCTCAGGGAGCAGAGGTGGGTGATGCCGTTTGGTTTTGCACGTTCCCAGTGTCTGGGCAACATTCTCCCCCATTTCCTGTTTCCCTTCCCAGGGTAGAAACTGAAGGGTGGCTCCTCCCTGTCTTCCCTGTTTCTCCCTCTCCACTGTGTCTTCCCGTGCGTCCGTGCCCTGCGGTCCCTCCCGCACGGCAGCCCCCCACTCCCACCTTTCCAGCTGCTCCGTGGGACCCTGGCTCTCGGCTGGGTCCGGCCTGCTCACCTGAGCTCACCTGAGTTCCTCTGAATTCACAGATGCTGCCCTCCCAGGGGCCCCCTGCTCTGTCAGGGAGCTGTCCTTCTCCTGAAGCTTCCCAGATTCGGTTACCATCCTCATGGGTGGTAGAAATTCAGGTTTATCGAATACGTCCCATGCACCAGCCACAGCGCTGAAGACTTTAAGCCCATCCCCCTGTATTCTGGAGTAATGACCTTATGAGAAAGTCTCTGTGTATCATGTCTCTATTTTACAGTTAAGGAAAATGAGATTCATAGAGGTTGGGTAACCTTTCTAAGGTCACAGAAGTAAGAGTGGGATCAGGATTCCAACCCAGGTTGGTTCTGCCTGCCCCGCTCCGGGTGGTGGGCCCAGGACCTAGGGCAGCCTCTGGGTGACTCTTCTGCTCCCCGTGCTTGCCCCCAGCCCTGCACCTTCCCCACGCAGTGGCGTAGGCGCAGGTAACAAGGGAGCCGCTGGCTGGGGCCGGGGGCAGCGGGAGAGCCCCCAGGGAGCCCGTGGGCCCGTGTGTGCATGCCGGGGGAAAGACAGGGGCCCACGCCATGCACGCCAGCCGCACTCATGTGCAGAGCGTGTCTTGTGAAACACACACATCAGGCTTCTGCACGGCTTTTAAGCAAAAGCTATCCGAGTGTGGCCGTGTGTTTGTTTTTTCCCCAGCTGATACCCTTTGCCCTGGCTTCCTTTTCCCTTTGTACTTTATCTGGGAACGTGGAGAAACTGGAGGCCACCCTGGCTGTGTGTTTTGGCCGAGGGGAGCCCGGTCGCCAGCGGGCCAGGGCTCCGGAGGCTGGTGGGGGCGAGCCACGTGGCAGCCCGGCTCCCTGGCAGAGCCTCCGGCCCCACGTCAGAATGCCTGGGAACACCATTTCCTGGCCGGGGGAGGCGCCTCTGCCTGTCCCGGGGCCGGGAGGGGCCGTGGGACAAGCCCTGACCCATCAGCAGGTGCTGATTACCCAAGACCAGGGTTTCTGCGGAGATGTCTTGTAAATGCAGGCAGATGTCTTGTAAATGCAGGCGTTGCTGGGAGAGTCAGGAGGTCTGGCCGTGTCACCTGACCCTCTGGAATGTGGTCTTCTCGCCATCTAATCTCACACATTCCACACCAGCCCGAATCCTAACCACGACAGCCTCCCTCTTTCCTGCCCCTGCCGGTGTGCGTGTGTGCGTGCGTGTGCGGACACACGGAATTATCTAGAGACGTGGCTGTCGGGAAATTCACTTGCAAGTGTGCCCTGGTGCATTTGCAGTGAGGTTCATCCCCTGCTGAGTCTGTAACCTGAGAAATGTTCGAGAGGAGCCAAGGGGCCTTCACGAATGGTTGCTGATGGACAGGGCACCCTCTCAGGGTCCGGGTGGAAGATCGGGCAGCCGTGGGGCTAAGATTTACAACAACACCCGTAGGGAGGCACTGTTTTGACGGAGAGAATCTCCTCCCAAGTTCTCACTGCCGAGTTTGCGGGGAGGCTGAGGCTCAGGGAGGTTGGTGTAGAGTGGCAGAGCCAGGATCCTAGTCCCTAGTCCCTAGAGTTTTTTGACGAAAGACTGTTAAAATAATAAAGGTGTTGGGTTGAAAGCCCTTGAATGACACCGCCCCAGGGGGAGAAGGTCGAAGATGGGGAGTGCAGCCCACTGTTTCCAAAACCAGGGTGTTGTCCCCTCAAACGAGGTGTTTTCTATTTGCAAGCCCCCGTGCTTGAGGTCGGCAGGAGTGGCTGGCCGCAGTGGGACCCTCTGCCTGGCTTCTGCCCCTGTAGGGGCTGGAATGTTGTGGGGGGGGGGTGCAGGCGTGATAAGGCAGCACGTCAGCAGTAGGTCCGCGGGCCGCACGCAGGTAAGTCACTGCAAGGGGACGCCGTCCAGGAGCCGCACCTCCTCTCTGGGCCCTGTCTGCTCCCTGTTATGAGCCCTGCAGGACCGTCCTGCTTTTTTATGTTGTTCACACTGAAATTTTATTTGGGTCAAATGCTGCTTGAAACCAGAAGACTGTTGGCTGAGGCTGGACAGCCTTTTGCTTCAGAAGATCCTTATGTCATCGCCCAATTTGACTATAACAATAAAAATGTAACTTGTTTTTCTTGAAGCTGCTGCTGACCCACTCTTGGTCAAGTCTCTCAGGAATCCAGCTTGTGAATCATCCAGAGTAATCGCAGAGCCTGAACGAGCCTGGTCTGCCTCAGGAAGGGCGGACATGTGTTGGCTCATGCACCATTTTCTTGATTCTTGTTTTTCCTTTTCTTATAGTATTAAGGGACATCAGCGAAAGAGGGAGGGACCTTGAGCAGATTTTATCTCAGTACATTACGTTCGTCAAGCCTGCCTTTGAGGAATTCTGCTTGCCAGTGAGTTGTGTTCTTGGTTTGTTTTTTGTTGAATTTAGCATTTAAAACTAAATCTCATACATACAGGTATGTAAGCCGATGGAGCCCCCGGGCCTGAATTTCATTTCTCTCTGAATGATCCTCTGTCCTCCAGTCCCAAGAAAGGGCAGCCTTTGAGGCGTTGTGCTCTCTGGGAGCTGTCGGCCGCCATCTTTGTCAGAATGGTCCTTCAGGGTCCCGCTGTCTGACTCCGGCAAACTCTGCACTCCTTGCTTGGTGGGCTCACGGTGTGAGGGTGCGCCATACCTAAGCATAGACTCGGCCACTGGGATCTTCAAAAGGTCTGTGATGGTTGTAGTATTGGTGTAGGGAGGGCTCAGCAGTAGGGTATTTCCTTCTGAATCTCTTCTGCCCTCCCCCCACCCCGCCCCTTTGAGCTTGTCTTTGGCCTCTGGATACGTTCCCCAATGGGAAGTGTCCTGCCATGTTGGAATAAGCTTCCTTACTTCTGCCATGGCACAGGCTCATCATTCCTCCTGTGGCAGCTGGGAACTCTCTGGGAGGTGCTTTCAGAGAAGGGAGGTTGGGGATATGGGGAATTTTCAGTGTTTAGTGAGTCGGCCCTCAGCACAGGAAACACTCTTGTCTTCAGGGGACAGAGAGGTGAGTGCTGCGGGAGGCCCACCAGGGACAAGAGGTGCGGTGGTTGTAGTGGTTGGATGGGGGGCAGGGGTAGTGGTAGAGGAAGAGGTAGGAGATGATGTCATTTGAGAAGAAGCGTTTAACTCAGGAGATACCTGCACCAGTGTCGTGTGTCCTCACCAGGTTGACCTCACCATGGTCTAACTGCCTAACGATTTATAATGAACTCTGAGTGAGAGTGGGGAGACATTGGGACTTAGCCTGATCTTAGTTGATCTCTTCTGGGAGACTGGAAGCTGTGGGCATGGAGAAGAGGTGTAGAGTGAGGCCGAGTGTGGGAATTTGTTTCTCCGAGTAATGAACTTCTTTCTTTCTCCTGGAAAAGTATGATCTCCAACTGTCTGTTCCTTCAAGTCTTTTAGTAGGTTTTGCGCCAAACCAGACTAGACTTCTGTTGTTTCAGATTGGGGACAGGTGGATTTTCTGAGTCAGTCTGAGTAACGCTGATGGCCTGTTCATTCCCCTGGAGAGGATTGGGTCACAGGATTAGGTTTCCAGACAGAGGGCAGAGGGAGTGGAGAAGCCAGGAAATTCGATCCATTCGTCTATCTATCTAGGGACGACTCCTCCTCTTTTTACCTTAATAATAGCGCAAGGTAAACTTACCGGACATGAACTAGAGCTAACTGCCACTATCTGCTGTTTCACTTAGTTATAACAGAGCTTAAAGTTCTGCACATTTTTCTGGGTGGTTTCTGCTTGTTCCCATTGTCCAGCCACTCTGTGATCAGGGAAGATCAGGTCATTCATGTGTAAGCCAGGAGCTCAGATCTGATAAATTGTCTGCCTAGTTCAGATTGGGTTTGGGCCTGACACAGTTGCATTTGAATGGTTTTAGTACACAAGATGCCCATGTGCTGAAGGCATCGTTAGGTGGAGGTGGTCTTACGCTAGACGTAAGCTGGGTCACACACCAGAACACAGTTACTTGTAAAGTGGTCCACAAAATCCCAGTGAAATAGGAAAACAGAAAAGGGAATGTATCTAATTGCGGCTTTACTTTTTTTTTTTTTTTTTTTTTTAAAGTGTGGTAACAAAATGACCATGCAAATGGTCATCAGGGGGATTATTTTTCTTGGATTTACCCTTGTGTTAGGATCAGTGGTGTCCCCTTTCAGACTGTATGTAGAAGTCCAAGGTGAACCACTTCCCTTTTCAATTTGGGTTTTTCTAATTCATATTTTTCTTAGTAGGGAGGAGGCAGTTACGAGTTTGGTTTCAAAGACCACATTCTCAGTGCAGGTCCTAAGCTTAAATAGTATTAAACCATTAATAATGAAAGATCAAGAGAGATGATTTATTGTAATTTAGATAAAGGAGCTAAAAAAATACTGTGTTGGCAGCTTCAAACTGCCACCCTCCGGGATCAGTGGTAGGAAGGCTGACCCTTTTCTCATGGCCCCTCAAGAGGGGCGTGGACCAGTTTGTTTCTTCTTTAATGCGTTGTGAATTTCTTTCTCCACAGACAAAGAAGTACGCTGATGTGATCATTCCTAGAGGTGCAGATAATCTAGGTGAGTCCTGGTGGGGAGTCATCCGGTGGAGGCATGACTTCTACCCTATGTCCGTCATACTTTGAGACAGGATGTGGTGACCAAGCAAGGTTCCATGGACGTGGCTGAACCACTGTTCTGTTCCTGGGAGCCAGAAAGGAATTTCTGCTTACGTAGTTGGCCTTGGGAACAGGCCCTTGTGTACATGTGTGTATGGCCATGGTCACAAATAGGAACTCATGCTTCTCTAACAGAAACCAGAGGACTGGACACTGGCCTTTGCTGTCACTCCCAGCGATGACACTTAGAGATGCCTTGCATCCAAGGCCATCTTTTAGCAAAAGCACGCTTTCTTCTTAATTTAATTTAGAATGACTTGCCATCAAGGTAGCCCTTCTGAAAGGGAGCTAGTTGCATTTATTTATTTGTTGGTTTTGGCTTGTCTGAGAAGTTGGGGTACCTCTGGGCTGAGGCAGACTGGGGCATGATCTGTGAGAAGTCCCTACCTTCTCATTCTCTTTTATTAATTAATTTCAACTTTCTTCCATTTAAACAGTTAATTTTTTTTGCTGAGTCATTTGGGAGTCTGTCTTAGCAATGAATATTTCACTGTGTATTTCTTTTTTTTTTTTTTTTTAAGATTTAGTTTATTTTAGAGAGAAAAGGGGGAGAGGCAGAGGGAGATGGAGAGAATTGCAGGCAGGCTCCCTACTGAGTGTGGAGCCCGATGAGGGGCTCAGTCTCAGGACCCTGGGATCATGACCTGAGCTGAAACCAGGAGTCGGATGCCCAACCGACTGAGCCACCCAGGCGCCCCTCACTGTGTATTTCTTAAAGAGAAGGGCATTTTCATTCCTAGCCACAGAACAGACATTCCATCCAGAGAAGTAAAGACTGATACAATTTCCTTTGACAGACTTGAGGCGTGCAGGCCCGTCGTTTTGTAGAATGGCCCTCAGTTTGGGTTCATCTTTGTTTCCTCATGATTAGATTCAGTTTACACAACCCAGGGAGAACACCGTAGGAGAGACGTTGTGTTGCACGGGTTCTTTGTGCAGCATCTCAGAAAGCACTCTGTCTTCATTCCACGTCTGGTGATGGTGATGTCAACATCAGTCACTTGCTTGAGATGAACCGTTTATTTCTAACGCTAAGAACAGAGAGTCCCCATGTTAACCTTTCTGAGCCTTCTGCAGGGATCATTCTACTTGGAATGGGGGGCTGGTGGGTTCCCTGGTGGAAGGCTTGTCTCCTCTCTGCACTGTCCCTAACACAGCCGCTCTCTGCCCCACAGTGGCCATCAACCTCATTGTGCAACACATTCAGGACATCCTGAACGGAGGGCTCTCCAAACGGCAGACCAATGGCTATCTGAACGGCTACATCCCTTCACGGAAGAGGCAGCCGTCGGAGTCCAGCAGCCGGCCCCACTGACCCCTGTGTCCTTCTAGCCCGGCCCCTCTCTTCAAGAGACAGGAGGAGGGATCAGAAGGCACTGTTCATTCGTACATGTGCTTTCCTAGGACATTGCTGTATTTAAGAACACACCATGGAGATGACATGCCTTTGTTTTTCCTTTTTTGTTTGTTTTTTTTTTTTTTTTTGTGCTTTGGAGCGGCGAAACGAGACCGAATTTGACCCTGAGCTTAAATGACAAACTGTGCCAACTACTACTGGTGATGCCTAATTATGAATCCAACGTGTAACCAGTTATAAATACATATATATATATATAAAAGGATCTATTTTTGTGTAAATGTACAAATACTGTAAAGCTGTTTGCTGTAAGTATTGTGCAGGAGGGCCTGTACTTGAGTGTCCGGGGCTTGAGCTGGAGTCTCACCGAGGGGCCGTGGCCGCTGTGTTCCGCCGGGGGCAGGCTCAGGCATGGGTGCGGGAGGTGGACGGTGGAGAAGGGGGGGGCCCCCGGCTCATGGCTCTCGTGCCTGTGCAGCTCGAGGACAGTGGAGCTGGGAGCCTTGGCTTGCCCCTCCCCTGCCAGGGGCCACTGCCTTTGAGCCGGAGCTTAATCATGTG
Organism: Enhydra lutris kenyoni; assembly: GCF_002288905.1. NCBI lineage: Eukaryota > Metazoa > Chordata > Mammalia > Carnivora > Mustelidae > Enhydra > Enhydra lutris. The sequence goes on along the minus strand of NW_019154109.1, from coordinate 24,169,865 downwards.
TTCACAAGAGATACTCCTTTCTTTTCTTCTTCTTTTTCTTTCTTTCTTTCTTTTTTTTTTTGAATTGAAATTAGGCAAGACTTCAGCTCAAAAATCAAACTCAGGGAAGAGGCCCACTAAGGAGAACAAATCTGTGTTTTCTTCTTGCCCAGTGCCGCCCCCTCCCCCTCGCAGCTGCCCGGGTAGCTCAGCCACTCCTTCGTGACCCACCTGCTTCTCAGTCTCTCCACAAGCCAGAGCTGCCCCTCTCTCCTTCCCTGATGGGCATGTGACGTGCTCTCTTCTGCAAAAAGGGGGAAGGAGAGAGTCGAATGGGATCTGGTGTTGTGTCCGAGGAAACACTGGGGGAAGTCCGCGATCAGATTCCTTGGGTCTTGTGCCAGAGGGTAGCTCGCACGGTGGCCCCTTGAGTCTGGGCTTTGGTTGAGGACTTCTGCTGGCGGAAGGACAGCCGACAGCCCTTCGCAGGGTGGCAGGGGGATTGAATGGTCGTTCCTGCTCACTGAGAAGCAGGGCCTGGCAGTGGGGTGAGGACAGCACGCACCATGCCAGCCAGGCAGATGGCCAGGTTCCAGGGAGAGCCCCACCTCTCCTGAGGGCTCCCTCTTTGGGAGGAGCACAGATCCCTGAAGATTCTTGGTGGAGGAAGTGGGGGACCAAGTGAGACCCAGGAGGGGTGACGAGAGGGTCCTGAAGCCTCCGCGATTAACCGCGGACGAGCAGGAGCCCTTCACTTCCCCGTTGAACATCTCCGTGCTCTGCAGGCCGTGCCCGCAGCCTTTCCACCACCTGACGCGTTTGGGGGGAACTTCTCCTCCCCATTGCTTTCCCAGCCCGCTGGAGCCATTCAGGTACGTCTGACACCACGTCTCTCTAGTCACACCGAATTGTCCCTCAGACTCATTGTCGTCCAGCTTTGATTCCCCCTTTCTGGACTCTGTGTGACTCTCACCCTGTGTGGCTGTTTGAAAAAGTCCGACCTCCTCCCCAGCAGAGCTTTGCCGCCCCTGAGACACTCAGGAGATAGCTGCAGGCTTGCGGGGGAGCTCCCGAGGGTGGGAGCGAGGGAAGGCTCCCGAGGGGCCTGCGTCTGAGGCCGGTGCTCCTCGGGATGAGTACGTTCTGGAATGCCACAGCATCCGTATTCTCTCTCTCGTCATGCCTTGCACGGTTCTCAGATGAAGGGTGGGTGGCAGGCCTGGGTTAGGATCCTGAGGACCCAAGGCCTCTTGGCCTGGATGGGGCCTCTCTGTGCTCAGGGGCAGCCCACCCCTGTCTGGGGGAGCCTTGGCCTTTCAGTGGGTAGCACATTCAACTTTACTTGAAGCTCCCAGGTGCCAAACCATTTAGTGCCTTGGCTGTCTGTCCCACTGCCCTGGAAGATGGAGTCTTCTCATCTCTGAGCCTTGATGTCCTCACCTGCTTCCTCAACTACTTGTGGTGTTGGGACCAAGCCTCCAGTGTCTCTCAATAGCCCAGTTGCTGGGAAACTGCTCTAGGGCTGCCTTGCCTCCTGGTAAAAAGCATCCCCAGTTCTTGGTGGCTTGGCTTGGGGCACTGGGCTGTGCCCACTGGGCAACGCTGACAACTCCCTTGGTTCTGTGACACACTGTCTGGGGCAAGGAAGGGATGAGAAACTCCATCCCTGTGTGGCCCCCTCAGTATTTAGCCAACTCTCTGAACTTGAGCTTTCTGTGTGACAAATCCTGGACTCGGTATTTTGAGTCATGGGTCTCTGATTCCACTGGAGAGTCAGCGGTGGGACCATTGGGCCAGAAACCATGACCCGAGGCTGCTGGGTCCTCTCTGTGGTCCAGCGGGGAGGTACCAGCAAGCAGGGTGGGGTGATGTCGGTCATGTGTGCGCGGGAGTCCCGTGGCTTCGGAGCTGCCCAGTGGTGCTTGCTGCTGCCCCGCCCCTGCCCAGGTGTTACCCATAGACCAAGTGTGTAGGGAACAAGTATCCACACTTTGTGTCATGGGAAGGCCTGACCTCACACTCCTTCATGCTAATGGAACTTGTGCTGACCCAGGTTTCTTTTTCTTGGGCAGCCTGAGGCCAGTAGGGGCAGAGAGATTGGATGCTGTAGGAGGAGCTCATGAGTGTCTGGAACTTTGGTTTGGGGTGGATAGGGTAGGCGTTTGAAGAGGCAGTGGTCAGACAAGGGGGTCCCCGAAGGACAGGCCAGGGGAGGGTGGCAGGGGAAGGTCTCCAGTTCCTCCTTCAGAGCCCATCATTCCAACAACCCGCTCTGGTCTTGGCTGCCGTGGTCATGTGGATGCCGCCATCCTGCCTCGCCTGGGCTCGGCACTGGACACTTGTCTCTGTGCCCGGGGCAGACGGCCAGTCTCTCATGAGGCCACTAGGTCAGGCTGTGAAGGCTCTCGTGCTCCTTGGCACGGTTGGGAAGCAGGAGGGACTGGAGCCCAGTCGGTTTCTGTATCCCCTCCTTTGCTGTCCTTGTTCTGCTCCCTTGATTAGCAGCCTTGACCTGTGCTAGCACCTGAGGCCAGCGGAGGGAGGCAGTAGCCTCTGGCAGGGCTACTGGAGTCTCGTACCTGCCTGTCAAGGATTCCAGCACCAAGGACTCGCGTTGGTTAGGCTGGCTAGGGAAGGTTCTGCATTGCAGGGCTCTGTTGCCAGAGAGGACCGGCTGGATTTCCCTCACTCCCTTTCACCCTGTCTCAGGGTGAAGTGGGGGAAACGGGCTTGGTGTCCGGTACAACGAGGCAGAGAACATGTTGAGAAAAGCACTGGGGTTGGTCTGGAGCTCAGAGTCCCCTTCGATCTTTTGTCTCTGAGCCCCGTGCTGCCCTCCTTAGGCCAGGTGGCTGGTGTTAGATCAGCTTCCTTGCTGCTCTTAGAGGCGGTGAGTGCCTAGCTGGTCCTGCCTCAGGAACAGGGTGAGTAGCTAAATAAAGACGTAGGCTTTTTTTTTCTTTCTTTCAGATGCTTGCTCTTCCTCCTTCCTTTCTACCACCCTGCCTTTATTGTTAGTAGTTACAAAAATGACCACATACTATGTACTTTGCTGTAAATAAAGACTGGACAAAAAAAGAGCCAATTCTTGTCTCCCTTGTGGTGTTTGGGCAGGAGGAGCAGTGACTGAGGCCAGCGGCCCTGAGGGCTCAGCCACTCAGGATGTGACTAGGAGGCTGAATGTACGCAGCCTCCTGTCACTAAGCCTCATGGTGTGGGCTGGACCCCGGACCTCAGCTGTCCTGGAATGTTGGTGAGACGCGCATTTGTGCATTTCTCGTCTGTCCCTGTCTCTGTCCCCAAAAGCCAGGGCCAAGGTTTCTGGGAGGCTTCTGATCTCTGGGAGGTTCTGGCTCCGAGTCGCCCAATCAATTCCTACCCTGAAGCATTCACCACCCCTTCCTGAACTCCTCCATTGAAACCCCAAGCAGCCTTCTAGAGGAAGAAAACTTCACGGAGGTGGGTGGAGGAAGTGTACATTGACAGTGTGAACAAGAGAGCTTGTGTGTGTGTGTGTGTGTGTGTGTGTGTGTGATTACTCAACATATCGATACATAACACAGATATTCATACATCTCCCTGTTTTTTTCTTTTTAAAAGATTTTGAGAAAAAGTGTGTGAGCCAGGGGAGGGACAGAGGGAGAGAATCTCCAGCGGGCTTCCTGCAAAGCACAAAGCCCGACTCTGGGCTCCATCCCAGAACCCGGGATCATGACCTGAGCCAAAACCGAGAGTCAGATGCCCTACTGACTGAGCCACCCAGGCGCCCCATCCCTGTCCCTGTTTTTAAAAGGCCTAGGTCACCCACCGCCAAAGACTGTAAAATAATTGGCCTTTGTGCTGTTCTCAGCCGCCAGTCGCCCACCAACCCTGCGGCTTCTCTGCCTCCATCCCTTCACCACGGCCTGCCAGACAGCCAAGCAGCCTCACCAACGTGCAGCGAAAATTCATAAAGGGAAACCTCGCTAAAATGGGGTCAGGAGGTCTGGACAGGTGTTCTCGCTCCCCACCCACGAGCCACTCCTCGTCAGCTGCAAACTCGAGAGGAAGAGACGACCCTGCACAGGGATACTACTTGACATTGGGATACCCTCATGGAGGAATAAAGGCTTACTTACCCTCCTCTCCCACCAGCGACAGTCCAGCCAATGGGAGACCCGCACAGATCAGCCAATGAGAGGCCTTGATACTTCCCACCGCCAGTTTACTCCAATGGACTTGTTTGTAACAGCCTTCCCACTTCCGCTTTCCTCTATAAACGCCGGCACCTGTGCTTTGTCCCGGTAGTTGGCGTCTTCTGGTTCGCAAGTCTTTGCTCTTCCCTGGTAAATCCATCTTTTGCTGGTATAATACCTGGCTGTTTTAATTTTAAGGCTAACAGTGTAGAGCCACCCCGCTGTTTCCAGATGCTTGTTTCACGCATACATGCAAACCCATCAAGGACTGTAGCGATCCGAGGGAACCTTCATTTGAGAGGATCCACCCTCAGAAGGCTGCTGTGTTGTAAAATAACACCCAGGTGCCTCTACCACAGCTGGTATTATCGTCCGGCGTGACCGTCCTCTTCAGGCCAGGGAAGGCATGATCAGTCGCGGAGAAGCGCCTTGCGTGGTGTCGCACAGGTAGTGGTTGTGCGAGCCGGTTTGGCTGTGTTCCCCTTTACCTTGCTCCCCACCCCCCACCACAGTCCTTGGTGGACACCCCTGGAGCTGGGTGCTTTGCTTGGGACTCAGCTCGTTCTTCAGGTTTCAGTTCTGCTCCCTTGTAAGTGGGAGGACAATGGGGCAGGCCAGTGAGGCCCTCAGCACCCTGTGTCACAACATCCTCCCATCCACCCTTCTGCTCCTCGGCCTGGAGACGCCCACTGGACTGGTGCTGCTTTGGCCAAACCCTCCTTCCGTTCAGACGAAAAGAAACCTGTTGGAACCTGCTTAAAGGTTCTACAGAAGGGGGACAGGTGGAGAAGGGGCCCTGGGAGATGGGGAAGTTCACAATTCTAACATCATCTGGTGGTGGAAGATGTTTAGAATTTTTTGCTTAAAAAAAAAAAAATTATTGGAGAGAGTGTGCCCGTGTGGTGGGAGGGGTAGAGGGGGAGGGAGAGAATCTCAAGCAGAGTTGGTGCTGATCTCACAACCTTGAGATCATGACCTGTGCCAAAATCAGGAGTCGGATACGAAACTGACCGAGCCACCGGATGCCCAGTTTTGCTGTTGTGGCTGTTTTGTTTTTTAAGATTTATATTTTTGAAGCTGAGTTTCAACAGATCACCTGCCAGAATAAAGTTAACCTAGAATGCAGTTAACTCACTTGCTAAATCTTGGGCTATGCCTCTCTATATACTTAATATTTTTCCGTCAACTGTGAGCCCAAGATAACAGCCAAATGAATCCGCTTGAGTTAGGACTAAACCCAGACAGACAGTGATTCTCAGTTAAATGAGTGGAGAGGGAGGGGCAGGAGGACATGAAACTGACACAAACTCACCTTCCTACAGTCCAGGTCCTGCTCGGCACTGGTTCCCCCGATACTGAGGGTTTGCTTGTCTAGATCAGGGCTTCCTCTGATGTCTGCAGAATGACCGTGGCCTGGGGTTCAGTGCAGTGTTATTGCTGACCGTGGCCTGGGGTTCAGTGCAGTGTTAAGTGCTGATCGCTGGTGGCCAGGGGAAGCCACATGGCCTCTGCCTTTCAATCCTGCATCTCTGTGGTTTTATGCTGAAAAGTCCAGGATTCTCTAATGTAAGGTAGTAACAGCTGTGGATGATGTTTCAAGATTCCTCTTTATCAGCGCCGTGCACTTTCTTTTCAGGTGGTGAAATTCCTGATTTTCATGGCTGTGCTCCCTTTGGACTTCTCCAGCCTTCACCGTACACCTTCACTTCGCCTCGGACCTCCTGCAAGGTATGTAAGAAATGCGGTTCCGCTCGGGTTCTACGGAGGAGCCGAGCGAACGATTTAACCCAGAGCTGCTGGGAAGGAGGCCCCCTGCCAGGTAAGGCTGTCTGGTGCGTGTCTGCCCTCTAGTGGTGGGATTTGGACCTGGCGCTGGGCCGATGTCCTTTGCTTGACTTCTGTGGTTTTAAGAGAGTGTCAGAGGGTCCCCAGACTTCTGACTGCTGATGTGATTCTTCTTTTGTTTCTTCCTGGAGGGTCTTTAATGAGAACCTTCATTAGGGCCGATCAGAAATGACCTTCTTGGTTTCTCTGTTGCGGTAACCTATTGCAAGTGGTTCTCTGAGCTGGTCATCCCGGTCTGTGGAAGTTCGTTGAAAAGATCACTGTGATTCATTCCTGGGAATTCTGATTCTGTAGGTCTGGGGAGAAGATCTTTCATAACAAGCCGTGCAGGTGAATCAGATGCATAGGCAGGGCGGGAAACCAGGGGTCTTGTAGATTTCATTGTACAGACCATTTGGATCCGTGGTGTTCATTGCACTGGGGGCCCATTTCTCCCAGAAATGTTGTCTGTGCTGTAAGCCTCCTCTCTGCCTGTGTGAGGACTGGAAAGAAGGTTTGAGTCTGCTCTTAAGCCCATTCAAGGCCAGCACTACCCTCTCAGGTTGCAAGACCCCCCACCCTGATCCCTAGCCCAGGTGATGCTAAGCTACGGCTGCCCTGGGAGAGTCCCTCAGGATGTCCTCAGGAATTCTGAGTTTTCCTGGAATCCAGGAATCCGAGCCCTTCATTTTACAGATGAGGAAACCAGGGTTTAGAGGCAAAGCGACTGGTCAGGACCGTCCCACCTGGGCACTGGGTCTGCAGTGGACTGATTAGGGCTTTAAAAAAGTGAGTTCCCTTCTGGGTTTCATCTTGGAGCTTCTCCAGGGGCAGCATTGTTGGCAAAAGTTGGGGTGGATCTCTGCTCTTGGACTGATCCTTTTTGGCAGGAAGGAGGACCTAAGTCAGACTCACTTGGTCGGCAGAAGGCAGTAGAATGAGGAGGAAAAGTTGAATGCCTTTTCAAAAGATTAAGTTTAGGGGCGCCTGGATGGCTCAGTGGGTTAAAGCCTCTGCCTTCAGTTCAGGTCATGATCTCGGGTCCTGGGATCGAGCCCCACATCAGGCTCTCTCCTTGGCAGGGAGGTTGCTTCCCCCTCTCTCTCTGCCTACCTCTCTGCCTACTTGTGATCTCTCTCTGTCAAAGAAATAAAATATTTTAAAAGATTAAAAAGATTAAGTTTAGTGTCAGTTGGGTTTTGTGAAAGGGGCTTCATCTGTGTTCAGTGGCTGCTGTGTCATCTAGTTCGCTACCAGGAGAGGCCGCCTGTTGGGGTAAGGACTCAGCAGACCTGGCTTGAAGTATTGGCTCCTTCGCAGAACAGCTGGGTGGTCTCGGGCAGGCTGTAACCCAGGCCCAGAGCCCTCTGCTTGGCCCAGAGTACTGAAGGAGTGTGTGCAGGCAGAGAGGCACAACTGTGCCTGGGGTAAGGTGCCCGGCAGGTGGTGGCTGTTTGTGTGCTCTTGGGATCGGGCTGCGCGGACGAGCCCGAGTTCTGGGAAGGCCATTTCTTCTCTGGAGCTCAGGCAACCTGGGAGAGGCTGGCTGGGTGCGGAAAACCCCTGGACTAGAATTCTCTGCACATGTTGCTCAATTCCTGCCCCGAGGGTAGCCTCCTCTACTGACCGAGGCGGCTTTAGCCAAACCTGAGTAGGCTGTCCTGCTGTGGAGACATGCCCCAGGGCTGTGAGCCTCCCAGGCGCAGACTCACCCCTTTCTGGGTGTCTCCTCAACTCTGATGCTGCTGTGATGAGAGAGGGACGGAGTCAGGAAAGACAGCTGTGTCGTGTTAGCTAGTAATTTAAAATGGATCCGAAAACATAATGGTGTGCTCTTTAAGACCTCAAAATAGTGAGTATCGGACAGTCCTGGCATCAAAACGAAGGGGTCGGATATTGTGTCCTCCGATTCAGTAGCTGGAGTCTGTCCGTCAGGTCGACAAGCTGAGGGGGTGCTGGGCATCTTCAGTGGGACAGCCTGGGTTGGGCCTGGCACACCCTTCAGGACGGTGTCCCCCTCCCGCAGGATGTACCCGGGCTGATGAAAGCACCTCTCTTTTCTCGATTAGGGTTTTTAATTTCTTTTTGTCCCTAGGCCCCTCTAGCACTGTGCCTTCTGAGCACCCCCTCTCAGGATAATGTTTTTACCTACATGAAATAACACCTCAGAACATCGAAGGAGGGGCGCCTGGGTGGCTCAGTCAGTCAAGCGGCTGCCTTCAGCTCAGGTCAAGATCCCGGGGTCCTGGGATCATGCTCTGATTTGCGGGGGGGGTGTCCCTGCTCAGCGGAGAGCCTGCTTCTCCCTCCCCCTCTGCCTCCCACTCTGCCTGTTTGTGCTCTCTCTCTCTGGCAAATAAATAAATAAATAAAATATTTTAAAAAATCGAAGGAAAAAATTAAATATATATATATATATATATACATGTATATGTATATGTGTATTTTTAAATTTTTAAATTAAGATTTTATTTATTTGAGAGAATGTGTGAGCAGAAGTGAGGGGGGGCGAAGGGAGAGGGAGTCAGGCTCCCCACGAGCAGGAGCCTGGAGCTGGATGTGGGGCTTCATTCCAGGACCCTGGGATCATGACCTGAGCCAAAAGCAGACGCTCAACCAACTGGGCCACCCAGATGGCCATATATATATGTATATATACATGTATATATGTATATATATATGCATATATATATACATATATATATATTTAAAGATATTCATTTTATTTATTTATTTGAGAGAGAGAGAGCATGTGCATGAGCAAAGGGAAGGGCAGAGGGAGCGAGAGACTCTCACTCAGACCCTGTGCTGAGCATGGAGCCTGACACGGGGCCCATCCCAGGACCCCAGGATCATGACACAAGCCAAAGTCAACACTCAGGTGCCCCAGGAAATGAATTCTATTGAAACACAGTTACCGAAATGTGGAAACAAATGGCTGATAGGGTAATACATGCGCTTCTTTATTAACCCATCAAATAACAAGATCCTGTGTCAGGTCTAAGAACTACCACGATTATGAAGAATTAATGAACCTAAATGATATTTTGAAATTCTGTTAACAACTATAATATATTATGAAAATGACTGATTTCTGCTGCCCATAAACAAGTACAAGTACGGTTAATATTCCCGTGGTTTGTCGCCTACATTCATAACGCAAGGAAATGCACACGTTTCACAGGCTGGTGAAAATGAAGTTTTAAATTCATTGACTGCCTGAATTTTGACCTTCTGTCATTCTGTCCTTACTCCTCAGACTAAGAACCCCTGGGTGAGATCCAGATCTTCCAAGTCACTGGTGACTGGGGTAGACAAAAGTGTTCCCTTTCACTACGTGTCTTAAGCGAGCCAGGCCTCTGCCCTGGCATGGGGCAGGTAGTGCATGATGGACACGGAGTCGGGTGGCCTCGCTCTGGTCTGAACTTGCCCATGATGTTGGCAGGTCCTATCACTCATCCTGCCAGCCTCTCCATCTGGGATATGAGACTGTAATCTCTGCCCTTCTCCACTTAATGGTTTTAGTACATGATGGGAGAGAGTAGATAGAACCTGGAATTAGAAACAGCAAAAACTATCATATAAACATAAAGCATTTATTTATTTCCAGTGCAAAGTGTAACGAGGCCAAAGTGCTACTTAGAAATGATCAACTTTGACTCAGGCCAAGTGTTGGCGAGGAAAATAAGATGTCTGTGCAGAGCCAGAAAGGAGGGTAGAGCAGATGAAGACAGTGAAGGGGGGTTTCCTGGGGTCAAAGCCTGTAGCAGCCGCTCAGAGACTGTGGCTCTGGGACAGCGTCCGTAACCCGGCCGCAAGCATGAAGACAAGTGTTCACTTCTTTCCCTCTGGCCAAAGTGGTCTATCATCCATTTCCCATTAATTTTTCTTTATGGTGTGGGCTGTAGATAGAAGTTCACTATTTTGCATGCGCTATCCTTCCGTTCCAGCGGCATCGTTGAAGAGACTCTCATCTTTGAATTGGTTCTGCACCTTTCCGAAAGGTCAGCTGTTCGCACTGTGGGCCTGTTTCTGGACTCTGCTCCGCTGGTCTTTTTGTCTATTTTGGTGTCCGCACTGTCTTGATTACTGCCGCTTTATCGTGAGTCTTGACATCAGGGAGCATTTGCCCTCTAACTTTGCTTTCTTTTTCAACATAGTTTTTTTTGGCTCTTATAGGTCCTTTGCATTTCTGTATGCATTTTAGAGTCCGCTTGTCAGTTTTCAGAAACTGTCCTGCTGAGGCTATACTGGGACGGTGTTGAATCCACAGGTTAGTTTGGGGACAGTTGTCATCTTAACAATGTTGTGTCTTTTGACCCCAGCACAAAGTCTGTCGCTCCATTTTCCTTGGTCTTCTTTGATTTGTCTCTGTAATGTTTTGTAGTTTTCAGTTTACGGATCTTGTGCATCTTTTGTCAGATTTGTTTTTATGTATCTTGTATTTTTTGATGCATGGTAAATAGTGTTTTTTTAGAATTCCAAGTTCCGATGTTGTTGCTAGCATATGGAAATGCACATGATTTTTGTATACCGGTCTTTTGTCTTGTGGAACTCCCTGTGGCAATATTATCTTTAGAGTGTTTTCAGGAGGAAGCAAAGATAGAACAGTGGTTTTATCTACTGTGTTTGACCAGAAGTTCTCGAGATTTCTATATTCACTTGTATCCTCTCTACAGGTTTGGAAATTACACATATTTTTCTTTTGTGATTATCTTTTAAAATTAATGTACAAGCATTAGCACACTTGACTTGACAAAATCCCTCACCTCCTCCCAAACAACGTAAGAGCTTTAGAAAGCCTCAACTCTCATCACACTGTCCATCCTACACGTTCATGTTGCTAAAGCATTTTAGTTCCACCTTGCTCTTTTATATCCCTTAAGTTCATTGTCATTACTGGTTTTCAAAAATTGTTACTGCTATATGCTGTCAGTTCTTGTTTGATTTACCCAGAATTTTGCTACTGCCTTTACTTCCTATGTCATTTTGCATTAGTCTTTGTACCGGATTCAGTTTTCTTCCTACAGTACATTCTTTTTTTTTTTTTTTTTAAGATTTTATTTTTATTTATTTGACAGAGAGAGATCACAAGTAGGCTGAGAGGCAGGCAGAGAGGAGGGGGTGGGGAAGCAGGTTCCCCGCTGAGCAGAGAGCCTAATGCGGGACTTGATCCCAGGACCCTGAGATCTTGACCTGAGCCAAAGGCAGAGGCTTAACCCACTGAGCCACCCAGGCGCCCCCCTACAGGACATTCTTGATGCAGTCCCCTCACAGAGGGTGTCAGTGGACTATGCTTTGTCGCAGATGTCTTTATTTCACCTTCATCTAAAAAAATTTTTTAAAGATTTTATTCTTAGATAATCTCTGCACCCAATGTGGGGCTTGAACTTACAACCCCAAGATGAAGAACCACACGCTCTACTGACTGAGCCGACCAGGCGCCCTTACCTTCACCTTTGTGTGGTAATTTAGCTATGTATTTTCTCCCAACGTTTCGAACATATTTTCTACTTTCTCCCGTCTTTTTGTTTGAAAGACTTCTCTTTGTCCCTGATCTTCTGCGTGTGTCATGAAGTGCTGAGGTGTGGATGTATTTTTAATTTTCCTACTTGTGCTTTCTAGTTAGCAAGATCTATGTGTTTCCTCTAGTCTAGAAAATCACAGCTGTCATCTGCTCACCTTTCTCTGTTCTCTCCCTCTAGAGCTCTAGTTACATGGATGTAGGACCCTGTATTCTCTCCCCTGAGTCTCTTACTTTTTTATTTTTCACGTTTTTAGCTTCTCAAGGCTGCATTTTTGCAAAGTTTCTCAGATCTATTTCCAGTTTCCTTATTATCTCTTTAGCCATGTTTAGTCTGCCATCTAAAACGTAGCCATCGAGTTTTTAATTTCATTGACTTTATTTTTAGCTTTCAGGAAAACTACTTCATCATTTAACAAGTCTGCTCGTTGATTTTTCTAGTGCCTTATCCTTATGTTTCAATTCCTATTCTTGGCTGCTGTAAAATATCTTCATTTTCTTGTTCACTCCCCTCTGTATTAAGCAGGGCTTTTTAATATTTTATCTAAAATTTCTAAGTATTTTGTAGCAAGAGGGCTTTCTAGTTATCTGAATCATCCTAGTGGGAAAAAAAACAATTAAAAGTATGCCATTCGTTCTCTCAAATTTTTTGCTCCAGAAAGTTTTTGCTTTGACTTCTGGGTCAAATGTCACCTGGGATTCCCAAACTTCCAGTGCTCTCAGTATGTGGGGTGTTCTGGGATGTCAGTGCTGTGGAGTGTTAGGACTCCAGATTAAACTGTAAGCTCCTTAAGGTCAGGAATTGCGAAGTGTGCTTCTCCTGTATTTTAATGTGCTCTAGGGCATACTTGTCCACATAATCTATGCATGGCAGTTGGATGATTTCCTTATTTGACTTTTCTCTGGAGCCAGACACTGCTAGCATGAGATGCACATATATTTTTATTTTTTTAAAAGATTTTATTTATTTATTTTTGAGAGAGAGCGAGCGAGAATGAGCGGGGGAGGGGCCAGAGGGAAAAGCAGACTGCCTGCTGGGCAGGGAGCTGGACATGGGACTCGATCTCAGGACCCCAGGATCACGACCCAATCAGAAGGCAGATGCCTAACTGACTGAGCCACCCAGGCGCCCGAGATGCCCATAGATTGTTTATGAATGTCGTGGAAATTTGTGTATGAGTTGGTCCTAATCAGAAGGGTGGACTGTTGCCTCGGGGTGGCCGGCTGGCAGATTGGGGTGCGGGGTGGGGCAGGCGCCATCTGTGCGCTGTTTCTCAGAACTGGCCACGAGATGGCAGCAGTGAGCCACAGCCCAGTCAAGTCCTTTCACCTTCAGAACAGCTGGAGGACAGTTGGTTCCAAAATGCCGACTGTTTACCGTGTGCCAGGCCCTGCGCCAAAGCCTCCCAGGCCTCGGGGACCTCACACATGGCCAGGGGCCACTCCCGTATAGACACAGCACTCCCGTGGAGCAGAATGGAGCATCCCCAAAGAGGGATGATCCTGGCTCCTGGATGTAGGGGGTCGCAGGGAGAAACCCTTGACACTTTCCCAGGGAACCCACACTGGTCGGTAAGAAGGAAACCTCCAGCACCTGTGTCACCACCTCTGTCTCACCCAACCCCTTACGTGGTTGTTGCATGTGAACGTGTCTTAGCATTCCCATTAGTGTTTCCTGCTAGAGCCTCCGAGGCCTGGCTTTGCAAGTGACCAGTGGCTTGACCCTGGATCAACAATCGACCCAATTTCTTTATTTTTGGATGACAGGATTGGTCCTTGCTGCTTCACAGGGTTGTGTCATATTTAAATAATAAAGGTTCATGCTTTGAACAGTCATTAGTGCCATCCATTTATGAGGCATTAAGATAATTGTTCATCTCCATTTCCCTAAAGTTTCTTCCAGGCTGGTTGGGTCCATTATGGGCATTTGTTGAGTTGATTAGAACGTAAACTCTCCTGAAAGAGGAGGTCCATAACCCACCGATGCATACCGGGCTGGTTCCGGCCAGCTTCAGAGCGGAGAGAAGAGCCGTGGCATTGACACGCTGGGATTAGCGTCAGGAACTGATACTCCCTGAGAGGATCTAGCCCGGCGTTCAGGAGGCAGTGTGTCTCCCACGGCGGGAGCTCCTGTGTCAGGCCCACCCAGGGCCCTGGAGGAAGGGGAGATGGGGTGCAGTCAGGCTGTAAGGGCACGGGTGAGGGGGCCCAAGTCCCTGAAACACGCTCCCAGCAAGAAAAGCCACAGTCACCTTTCAGGACCAGTGTGACAAGGGCCAGCTGGCTGGCGGGGACCTTCCCATCCCTGCTCGCTCTTGAGGGAGGGAGACTCCTTCTCCAGCTGCTGGGACTTTCAGGTCCCCGTGCAAGGCGCCTGGGAGGAAGAGGGGAGAGGAGGGCAGCCTGGAGAGAGGTCCCCATGCTTACCTTCCTGCCCCAGCAGAGAACATTCCAGTGAGACTGCTAGTCCTTCTGCTGCCAGAGTCTCTTCCCAAAACAGTCTATCGATACGATCACCACCAGGGTTTTAAAACCTCACTTAAAGGGAGGTTTCCACGCAGACACTTTGGTGTGAGTGCGAGCGTGTAGCAGGCTGCTGGGATGGGAGCGGGCGCCAAAGAAAAGGCTGCGTCCGAAGAGCGGTTCCTCTGAGACGGTTCTGGGCAGCTTCACGTTAGAGATTTTTTGTTCTTGCAGAGACCAGCCGGTCAGCAACAGCGACCTCCAGTTCTAACACACGTTCCGTAACGTGGCTTCCGGACACACTCAGATCCAGACCCTTTCCTCTTGGTTGCATTTTGTGTGTGTGTGAGCCCTGGGAGAAGTGGTTAGCACGCGGTCGCCTCTGTTTGTCGCTGTGGCCTCAGGGGGACCTGGCAGAGGGGTACCTTCTGTGTGTTCGTGTGTGAGAGAGAGTGAGAGCGTGTGTGAGACTGAGTATGTATGTGTGTATGAGTGTATGTGCGAGAGTGTGTATGTGGGTGTGCGTGTATGGACATGCATGTGTGCGTGCATGTGCGTGAGTGCATGTGAGCATGTGTGTGTGTGTGAGTGTATGTGCGAGTGTGCATGTGCGTGAGTGCATGTGAGCATGTGTGTGTGTGAGTGTATGTGCGAGTGTGCATGTGTGTGACTGCATGTGCGAACATGTGTGAGCGTGCATGTATGAACACACGCATGAGAGTGTGTGCATGTGAGCATGCGTGTGAGTGTATGTGTGTGCGCATGTATGAAACACGTGTGTGCGTGCGTGTGAGCATGCGTGTGAGTGTGTATACGTGAGTGTGTGCATGTGAGTGTGCATGCATGAGCGTGCGTGTGTGTTTGTTGGCCACAACACCCTGTAAGTCACACCATCTCCTGAACGCTCCTTTCATTCTCCAATGTGTTAGGCTTCAAGACCCCACCAGGGGGCATAACTGGAAATTCTCCCAATCCTTCCATTCACCAATGGTTTTGCACCCTCTCCTACTGTATGTGTGTCACTGTATGTGTGTCGTTAATTTCAAATTGCACTTGACTTCCGTGAAGTGGATTATGTTCCCTCATTTCCTATGAAAGGGATGGAGGTTTAGGAAAGGTCAAGTAACTGATACGAAGTCGGCAATGCATGGAGAAGCTGGAATTTGACCTGCTCTTTGCTGACTGCAAAGCCTAAACTCTCCCCCTCACTCCCGGCCACCCCCTCTGTGTCCTGCTTTCCCAAAGACCGAGTGCTGGTTCCCACGCTCCCCCACCTGGATGTCCTTCCAAGGGCCCTGCCCCCCACGAAGCTAGTCCCCCTCCGAGGCCCCTGCTCCCCTCCCCAGCTGGTGATCATCCCCTTGGCCGCCTCGGGTCCCCATGTAGCATCCCCATCTGGGACGGGAGTGTTCCTGTCTGCGTCATACAGGCCTCATCGCTGACTCCTCCAGCTCCAGCGCCTGTCTTGTAACTGGGTCTGAGCTGAGCGCTGGGCCCCTTTGGGGGCTGCTCCTGGGACCCCAGCAGTCTGCAGGGGCCGGGGGTTACTCCTCTGACCGTTTCCCACACACAGTACCCAGGCGGGAGCAGGGCCTGGATGGTGCTGCCTGAGAAAGTCGGGGGTCGATCTTGTCCTGCGTGGAAGGACTCAGGAAAGATAAGGTTTGCTGAGAGCAGCGTGGCCGGCAGAGGCCAGGCCCAGCGGACTGTGTGCTGCGGGTTTGGCTGAGCTGTGTCTGGGGGTGAAGGGAGCAGAGGGGTTAGGGCTCGTGTTGCCCGGGACTTCGGAAGAACCCGCGTGAATCATGTTCTCAGCAAAGTTCATGCCTTTCTGTTTTGTGTTTTTAGCTTTATAGGAGAACACAGACGGGGGGGAGGGGACGGAGGAGTAGGGGATGCATCTTATTACCCAGCTGAGGAACTGGAATCTTTGTGTTTTATTTTGCCATGTGGCGCTTTCTTTACATCTCACAAACCAGAACGCTTAGCTCTGAGAAGATGGTTAAATCTGTTCAAGGACGTTGCTCGGGGCTGTTGATTTCCTCTCTCCAGAAGGACATCCTTGTCATCAGATCACATTTTCCTGAAGGCGCGAAGTGGGGGAACCCCGCTGACCCGCGGTCTAGCACACAGCCGTGTCCCTGAGCACAGGAGGGCGCTTCTCTAGACAGGCCGCAGGAGGCTTGAGCTTGGGTTTCCAGAACTCTCTTCAGAGTGGTCATGGGTCTGCCGCCAGCCAGCGAGGAGGGCGTGAGGAGCTCGGCCCAGACGGAGATGTGGTTGGGAAAACGATGCCGGCAGCGGCGTACAGACGCGACCAGACTGGTGTTTCCATGCTCCCAACAAATCCCGTTCCCACCCGCACACCTGGGTGCAGATCTCGACTCTGCAAGCACACCTGTGGAGTCAACAGTCAGGACAGATGGAGGGGCTTAGCCTCGGGAAGGGGAGGGGAGGGCTGGGGGGAGCAGGAGCAGGTTCAGACTGGTAAGGTCTGTTTCTTGACCTGCATTGTGCTTTCTCTGTGTGCCTGCTTTGTGAGAACGACCCAGCTACTCACTTGGGGGGTGGGATCCTTTCTGTGTGTGCTGTACATCAGTAAAAACATTTATTTAAAAAAAAAAAATCTCTATTCCTCCCCGTGCTGGCCACGTGGTCTGGTCAGTCCCTTACACCCTCCGAGCCTGGGTTTGCTCACGCTGCCTCCGGTGGCCCGAGGACTCTGAGCAAACGGGTTCTTCTCAGCGTTGCTCAGCAAACAGGAGCTGTTCCTGTCGCGGCTGCTGGTGCTCAGGCCCCACCAGCCCCCCGGGCCCCGGGCAGCCCTGTGCTCTGCCTTCACATCTCGTGCCTCCCTTCACACGTGGTCCTGCCCGGTCGCCCCCTCCCTACCCACTGTCACCAAATCCTGTTCAGGGCACACACCGAAGACCTTTACCTGGTCCCTTTCCCTCCGCCCTGGATCCATCCTTGCTCTTTCTCCTGGGGCCCTGCCAGGCCTCCCCCGCAGCGGACTTTAGAGCCCAGTGCCCCGGTGATGCTCTGCTTGGCACCGCAGCCAGCCCTGGTGAGCAGGTGCCCTTGGGGCATGTAGTGAAATGCAGCGTCACCAGCTTCCCAGTGGGACATAAGGCCCGGCTCCCCCAATGGGAGGGATTTGAGGAGCCTCCCCTGGAGTCGTGCCTTTGTTCCACCGTCTTGCATTCAAGTGGCATGCTGTGTTTTCACTGCTGGGGAAATGTCATCTGAAAAATACACAGCAAGCGCTAGATGGTGCATCTGGCCTGCCATCTTGACGGGGAGGGCTGGGAAGCCCAGGGCAGATGCAGCACTCCCGCGGCTTCGTCGCTGGACTGGGCTCCCTGCTCCCAGTCTTGCCCTTTACAGCCTGTCCCTCCGTAACAGCCAGCTCCATATTTTAAGAATACAAGTCAAGGGGTGCTTGGGTGGCTCAGTTGGTTTAGAGTCTGCCTTTAGCTCAGGTCATGATCTCCAGGTCCTGGGACCAAGCCCCACATCAGGCTCTCTGCTCAGTGGGGAGCTTGCTTCTCCCCCTCTCTCTGCTCTGCCCCTGCTCCTGCTCTCGCTCTCTCAAATAAAGAAAATATTTTTTAAAAAGAGTATATGTCAAATCAAGCCACTCATTTGTCCCATAATCCTCCAGTTCTCGGCACACTTAAAACTAAAACCTCAAATGTGTTCTGTGACTATCCCACAGCTCACCCTGGCCCCCCTCCCACAGTGCCCAGCTCTAAGATCTCATCTTCCGCCACCCGCCTTCTTGCCAGTTTTCAGCCATGTCTTACTTGCTCCTTCTACATCCCTGCACTGCTCTCTTCTCAGGAACTTTGCACTGGCTGTTCCCTCTGCCTGGAATGTTCTTCCCTGAGAGCCCCATGTTCTGGCCTCATTTGGCTCTCTGCTGGAGGTGATACTCCGAGCAGCCATCCTTGACTGCTCAGCCTGTCTCCAGCCCTGGTCTCATTTTTAAACTGAGATTGTCTCGATGCACAGGTCTCGCTCCATCTGCCTACCTTTCCTTCTGCGCGGCTAATTTTGTGGGGTCCGTCTCCTGACTCGCACAGAAGTTTTGTGTTCAGGGACTTTGTAGGGTTTTCCTGCTGTATCCTCTGAGTCGGGGAGACTGGCTCACGGCCACGCTCAGTACATATTTCCTGAGTGGGTGAAGGCGTGCAAGGGGACTGCGTGTGAATTGCCCCAAAAGGTGAAGTGTCACCCCCTTGGTGGGGGTTGTTGTCTGTGCCTCTACCTTCGGGGCCAGTGAAGTGCCCTGCGGGTTGGGCCCTGGTTTCTCGCAGGCTAGTGGTGAAAGTGTGGGCCGTGGCCCCCAGCTCTGCGACTTGTTCCCAGGGTGAGCTTAGAGAAGCTACTGGATCTCGGTGCCTTTGTCCCCTCATCAGTAACTCAGTGCCAGTCCTGCCTGCCTTGGGGCTGGTCAGGGATGCTGGGAGACAGAAGCAGCACATCCCCCGGCCACTTATGGGTTCCTTCCCCCTCCGCGTCTTGTTCAGGAGGGACACAGTTGGGATGTAGTCAGACCCCCACTGTTGGCCATAAATTCAGTCTTATTCTCCAATTCAGCTCTGCCAGTAAATCTGACTTAAAAACAAAACTGTTTCATCTTTGTCTTTTTTTTCTCGTTAGTTCTGAACTTAGGAGGGGTGTTATTTACATGCCCCCCAGTGCATGATCTTGTTTGACCTGCACAGCAACTCCGTGAGAGAGGGAGCTGTTCGTTTCCTCCCCCTTTCTCAGGTGAGGCTTGGGGATGGCGTGTCCTGGGTCAGGCCACACAGTTAACAAACGGCAGAGCTGGGAGCCACACTGAACCAGCTAGCTCTGAGCCCAAGGCCCTTTCCATTTTGTCACGGGCACGTGTGGGTGATATGTCATCCCATGCGTCCAGGGAGGGCACAAAGGAGGACAGGTTCAGCAGGTCTGCTCTGGTGTTGGCTGGAGCACAGTCGTCAAAAGTATCGGGTCCGAGAGGCAGAGATCCAGTTTGGGGAGGAATGACACGGCACTGGGGTGGAGGAGGGTGGCCGGAGTTGGGGGGAGGGAAGCAGCAGAAAGGACACTAGGGGCACCTCCCAGCCTTTCAGCCCGGGCTGGGGAAAGAGCCAGGGGAGCCCATTAGCCAGAGCCCCAGCTGAGGCTAAGCTGCCTGACTGAAAAGAGACAGGCAGGGGGCCCTGAAGCCAGCCAGCCCTTCCCACCGCCAACAGGCAAGAAATGAGAGGCAGCCTTAGTGGAAGTCTTGTGGAAGAAACAGAAAAAGAGCACTTGGGGCATCAAAAACTTTGCTGGGTGTAGGAGAGGCCCTGCTTCTCTCTCAGATACGTCCCCATTTCCCCAGTGTGGCAATGAGAGGATGGCTGCCGAGATGCCACTGTGACCCAGGAGGGCTGACGTTTCCAGCTGTGGCCCGCTGTGCCGCTGAAACAGGCTTCACTCGGCCAGGAGAGCTTCGGCAGGCCCCCGCACCCCTGCCCAGAGCAGGGCAGGGCGGGGGGGGCACTCCAGAGGGCCAGCTGTCCTAGGTGGGGCTAGTTTGGACCCTGTGAGCTCTCAGATGGGGTCATTCCCCGGATGCGGGCTGTGGTTCCGGGCAGAGAACACCTGTCTCCCTGCTTCTCCTCCTCTGATGGCTCCAGCTCCACCCCACAGAATACGGCCTCGGGGTTTAGGGGCAAAAGTGAATTCAGGAGTGGAGTTGGGGCAGCCTTGCATCTCTAGGCCTCCTCCCACATCCTACATCTCCAGACCTTCCCCATGTACTGAATCTCCCACCCCCCACCCTCATATCCTGCATCTCCAGGCTCCTCCCCATTCTGTATCTCCAGGCCTCCCCTCCCCCATATCCTGCATCTCCAGCGCCCCCCATAGGATCTGCCTTCATTCCCCCTACATTTCTTTCTTTTTTTTTTTTTTAAAGATTTTATTTATTTATCTGACAGAGAGAAATCACAAGTAGGCAGAGAGGCAGGCAGAGAGAGAGGAGGAAGCAGGCTCCCTGCTGAGCAGAAAGCCTGATGTGGGGCTTGAACCCAGGACCTGGGATCATGACCTGAGCTGAAGGCAGCGGCTTAACCCATTGAGCCACCCAGGAGCCCCATTCCCCCTACATTTCTTACACGATGCTGCAGATTTTCACATTTGTTGTTTCCTTGGGTTCAGAAATTGTCTCCAGAGGATCTCTTGATGAGTTCTAGCCATGTTTTCTGAGTCAGTGTCGCAAGGGGGGGTCACACTGGTCACCTGCGTCACTGACCCCACACCAAGGTAGCTGAGCCCACCCAGTTAGCTACAGACAGCAGGGAGTGGACAGAGAGCAAGACACAGACTGAGTAAGCGTCAAAAGATCTGGCTAGAAAGGCCTGGAACACAGGAGAAGTCTCAGAAGAAAGAGGTAAGGGAGAAGCCATGTGGTGGGGCCCGGTGAAGCTCTGGAAGGGGTGTGGTGGTGGAGAACCAGAGGCGGACAAGGCCGGGGTTTGCTTAGGGCTACTGGCCCCATGAACTGAACCTGTGATGTGGGACCTGCAGAGGCCAGGGAGCGATTGGCTACGCTGACCGGCCAGAAGCGCACAGCCATCTTCTAGAAGACTTTATCTGGAAAGGACTGTGGCTCTCGGTGGTCCTAGGGCAGCTCTGTTCCCAGAGTGCCCTGTGACCCCAGAACCAGCAGTGCCTGGCACATAGTGGGACCCATTCCACCGGAGACTCGGCCCTGCCCTCCAGGCGCTCTTGACAGGTCCCAGCAGGACCAGCCCTCCCACCCCAGCCAGCCTCACCTCCTGCCTCAGTCACACTGAGCCACTTCACTTGTCTCTTACAGTGGACTGCTTGTGGTAATGAAATAGTCATAATGGAACCCTGAATCTTTAAGCTCCGAGAGCCACAGCCCTGTACCATATGGAGCTAAAGATAAACCATCCCAGAGAAGGCCTCGCTGGGCTCCGTGGTCTCGGTCTTAGCTGCCTCACCTGTCAGAGCTGTACTTTGTGCGTGGATCGGAGGCCGTGTTTGATGGCTCTCTTAGTGCCCCCATTCATTTTCCTTGCGTAAATTCAACAGAAAACTTGGAGGGCCTCCACTGCATCAGCCTGGCAGGAATTTTTGTCTGATTTGTTCCTGGCTGTGGCACCAATGCTGACGATGGTGGTGGCACACAGTAGGGGATCCATAACGTGTCCCCTCAGATGCCAGCCCCCACCAAGGCCCTACGAAGTATCTGTACCGTTCCCTGTCACAGGTTGTATGCCGAGGTCAGCCACCTCTGCCAGGGAGCCGAATCCCTGCACACCCTCTGACACTGAATGGTCCACCTGTGGGGAACACAGCTGGAGGGAGCAGGAAGTGGGGGTACACTGGCCTCCCAACACTTTGTCTGTAGCCTGAGGAGAAGCACTGTCCTCGGTTTCTCTTGAAAGTGGACCTCCCTAAGCATGAGGCCGGATCCATCTGGAATATTCCTCAAGATGGAGCGGAGCCCCTCCAGCCTCTGAATTCGGCCTTCCCTTTGGAGCGAACGCTGTCTCGGGTCACCAGGCCGTTCCTGCCTGGGAACCAGCACATTCTGCGGGCACTGGGGCATTATAGATCGGGGCTCGTGTCCTCCCGTGTGAGGCTGGGGAGAAGCAAGGCATGGCATTGCTGTAGGGAGCACGGGCCAGTGGTTCCCGGAGCGTTTGCTGAGACCGGCAGCGCCAACACCCCCGCAGGAACTTGTTCTAGAAGCAGAGCCAGAGGTCCCACCCTTGGCTTGCCGAATCTGAAGCTCTGGGGAGGGCCCCGCTCTCTGTGTTGACAAGTCCTCTGTGTCACAAGCAGGACTTATGCACCGAAACTTGACCTGGACCACACTCATCCAGATCAGCGTCTCAACATCAGCACCAAAGACTTTCTGGGCTAGACAGTTCTTTGTTGTGGGGGCTGTTCTGTGCACTGTAGGACGTTTCACAACAGCCTTGTCTTCTCCCCACTTGAGGCCGATAGTACCCATCTTCAGCTGTGACGACCAAAAGTGTCCCCAGATATTGCCAAATGTCCTCTCTGAGGCAGAATGGTGCCTTTGAGGACTATGGACCCAGACCCTTGCTTCTCAAAATGTGGCCAGTGGTCCTGTAGCATTGGCCTCACCTAGGAACGTGGTAGAAACAAAGACGCAGGCCCCACCCCAGATATCCTGAATTGGAATCTGCCCGGAACAAGGCCCTCAGGTGACTCGTCTGCAGTTGGAGATTGACAGATGCTGACCTGAACTCACTGCGTCGTGTGACAGATGGGGACACAGCACTCTAAAGGGAATGACCTCCTCATGATCCAAGGTCATGACTAGGTGCTGATTTTCTTTGATTATCTCTGTAGTTAGGAGAACGGACCACCTGGATCCTGAGGCCACAGATTTTGGAGGCTCTGGGCACAGAAGCACCTCTAGCTGTGACCAGAGCTTTGTCACAGCAGTGTCCGTAGCAGCCAGTACATATAGCAATTTTGAGATCGGGTTCAATATTCTGTACACTGTCCCAGAGTTGGGATTTGTCTGATGTTTTTCTTATGAGACTAGGATATAGTTTTGGGGGAAATCATAGGGTAAAGAGTCACTTACCTCTCATCATGTCAAAGGGTAGATTTTACTTTTTTCCCAATAACTGATTATATTTTCCAAAAAGCAAAATGCTCAGGTACCTGCTACCCACCCATCCCCCCGCCCGCCAGCTACCCACCAGCAGAGCGACTTGACTTTGCCTTGTTGATGCAAAACAAGTCTTGTATGATAACGTGCTCTCACAGTGTTCCAGCATCTTCTGCCAGAGCCTCCCATGGCCAGTGAGAGCAGCCAGGCTCCGTTAGAGCTGAGGTTTGACACAGTCTCACCTTTCCCTCATTCATGGGGAGTGATAGGCACGGCCCTTCTCTAATGAGCAGCCAGCCGCTTGGTGATTCCGCTTTCAGGGTTCCCGTTTCTGGTCACTGCCCCATCCTGATTAGGCAGGTTGACAACAAGCTCCTGCAGAGCAAAGGCGGCAGCGGCGGGTTCCCGTGAAAGGGGGTGAGAGGACCAGAAAGCCCCATGGAGGGTGAGGTCTCCTTAGGCACCTGGGTCGGAATTGCGTCCCGGGTACCGTGTGAACCGCCCTGGGGAATTCTCTGCAGTAGAACAGACTGTTGGCATCTCGACGCATATCCAAGCACTCCGCCAGCCCCTCCTTACAACACTCTCCTCCTCACACCCACAAGACAGGCCCCAGGCACCCTCATCTCCCCTACTGGCCTGACAGATTTGACAAAAATGTCCTCTGTTGGAGGAAATGGCACTGAGTTAAGATAGTAAAGATTTCTGTTCAAGTGCCAGTGTATTGTGAACTCAGTGTATCAGTTTTCTGTGGCTGCCATAGTGAGGTCGCACACACCTCATGCTTACAGTTATGCAGATTTATTATCCTTACAGTCTGGGGGTCAGAAGTCTGAAATGGGTCTGATGGGGCCAAATCAGGGTGTCAGTGGGGCTTCGATCCTGTTGGTGGTTCAAAGAGAATCAATTCCCTTGCCTTTTCAGCATCCAGGGCAGCCTGCCTTCGTTGGCTTATGGCCCCTTTCCTCCCTTTTTTTTTTTTTTAAAGATTTTATTTATTTATTTGACAGGGAGAGAGATCACGAGTAGGCAGAGAGGCAGACAGAGAGAGGGAAGCAGGCTCCCTGCTGAGCAGAGAGCCTAATGCGGGGCTCGATCCCAGGACCCTGAGATCATGACCTGAGCCGAAGGCAGAGGCTTTAACCCACTGAGCCACCCAGGCACCCCCCCTTTCCTCCCTTTCAAGGGACACTCTTCCAGCCCCTGTTTCTGCCGTCACATCTCCTCCCTGACTCGGATGTTTCTACCTCATTCTTGCAAGGACACTTGTGATTTCCCTGGGCCCACTCAACGAATCCAGGAGAATCTCCCCCACCCCAGCGTGCCTAATCACATCTGCAGAGTCCTTTCTGCCAGGCGAGGAGGCAGATTGATATGTGCTGGGAATTGGGATGTAGACATCTTTGGGACGTTCTTTGGGCCACCACAACCGATTTCATCTTCTGTTTAACAGCAGTGATAATGATAATAATATCTACTATAGGTACTAAATTGTGAGTTCGGTCTTTCTTTCTTTCTTTAGAGAGGGAGGTGGGAGGGCCAGAGCGGGGTAGAGCGAGAATCTCAGGCAGTTTCCATGCCCAGTGTGGAGCCTGACACAGGGCTGGATCTCATGACCCTGAGGTCATGACCTGAGCTGAAATCAAGAGTTGGACACACTTAACTGACTGGGCCATTCAGGTGCCCCCTAAATTGTGAGCTCTAAACTAGATCATGTGTGTCTTTTGTTTGGCCCCGGCCCGACCTGTGCATAGGGAGCCCTCCGTAACAGCTAACTAGTTACTATTGGAATGCTGAGGTACTCTCTTCGCCAACACATTGGTATTAGTATTTTTTTTTTGAAGATTTTATTTATTTATTTGACAGACAGAGATCACAAGTAGGCAGAGAGAGAGGGGGAAGCAGGCTCCCTGCTGACCAGAGAGCCCGATGCAGGGCTCGATCCCAGAACCCTGGGATCATGACCCAAGCCGAAGGCAGAGGCTTAACCCACTGAGCCACCCGGGAGCCCCACATTGGTATTAGTTTTATCAGGCCACCGTTTGGAAAGGCCAGGCGGTAATCAGACTGGGAGAGGGAGAGGGACTAAGAAGGTCGGGAATACAGGTGTTGTCTGGGGCAGGACAGGTGCAAATGGGGCGGTGTTGAGAGCAGGCTTTGGGTGATGTGGGCGGGGAAAGTCCACGTGCAGAATGGTATAAGCAGTACCATGAGGAGGGAGGGGTGAGCCAACTGGAAGAGAAGTATCCTAACATTTTTCTCAAGTCTCCCTGACTGCTGGTGGGTAATGGCTTCTCTCAGATGCCCACTGCTCCAGCACCTGCCACACCCTGGAAATGTGCTCTTCCTTCAAGGTTTCGCTCAAGCATTGCCTCCTCCTCCAAGAAGCCTTTGCTAATCATTCAGTAAGCGTGCTCGTTTCTTCTCTTCCAAATGTCAGGAGTGCTCTGCTCCGAGCCACTGGCATGGCGTGCCGTCATGTAATTTTTGACAATTAGATCATAAAACATTTTGCAGCCCTTCTGGGTTGCCTGCAGTGTCCAGCTTGGGGCTTGGTTGGCAACCGCCAACGTGTCCAACACTGAGCTCTTCTCTTCTCCCCTCTGTAATTCAGCATCAGCCTGTGGTTTCCTGTTCTGTTTAAAGCCCTCTTCTTTTCCAGTCCCTTAAGCGTGAAACCTCATTCACTTTTCGGCCTGCATTCTTCATCATCCATAGCTCAGTGGTAACCAAGTTTTGGTGATTCTTTCTTCTTAACAAAAATGCTGTGTGTGGGCACCTGGGTGGCTCAGTGGGTTAAGCCACTGCCTTCGGCTCAGGTCATGATCCCAGTGTCCTGGGATCGAGTCCCACATCAGGCTCCTTGCTCAGCAGGGAGCCTGCTTCTCTCTCTGCCTCTCCCTGCCACTTCGCCTACTTGTGCACTCTCTCTCTCTCTCTGACAAATAAATAAAATTTAAAAAATGCTGGGTGATTTGTGTGCCATATAGATTTGGGAGAACACTGGCATAGTGATTGGCAAGAGGAGACCCAGGAATCGGGACTCCAGGGTGCTGTTGGTCCCATTTCCACCTTTACAGAGTCATATGACCTTGGGAAAGGGCCCCTCCACCCCTAGCCTCCACCTTCACTTTCCTGGTGCCTAAAAGGAGAGCACTGCGCCGGAGAGTCTCAGATCTCCTTGTGGGCTCCTACAGCCTTCCTTTCTGTGTGCGCAGCCCACAGAGAGCCAGGGCCCCGTTCTCGGGGCTGTTGATTGCCCCCCTGTCCCTGGTGGAGGTGGGAGAGGACAGAGCTTGTTTTCAGACATCTTAAGTTAGACCCAGGCTCCCTCCCTGCAGACGATGAAGTTACTGATTAGGAAACCAATTTGCTCAGGAGACACTGAAGATAATTAGCAAGAGAGGAGGCCGTGCATCTGGGAAGGAGTTTTTCTAGTCCCTCAGGCATTGATCAGTCCATCCCACGAGTGCTATGCCGGCTGGTCAGGACTTCGACGGGGAACTAAAATCAGCAGCTTCGCAGGCACTAAGTAGATTACTGCAAGGAGGCAGATGCTGGTGTAGTTTTACTTGGGGGCTGCTTGATGCCCAAGAGCGACAACGGACATGCTCTTTCTTTTGAACATTTCTTCATTCGCGAGAAGAGTTTTGAGTGCTTAGTTCATACAAGGTGATGTCACTAACGAAAGGGGCTCTAGTGCCTTCCCTAACTGGTGGAAATGTTGAACCCAGGGAAGGATCCAGATGGATTACGGTGTAGGAACCGCACTTGAGACGGGATGTGGAAGTCAGTGAGCACCCCCGCCCCTCACCTCGAGTGCTGTGCAAGTCAGGCAGAGGGGAGCTCTGGCTTGGCCGGGGGTTAGCTCCGCCTCCAGAACGATGGCTGGATGCTCAGTAGGCAAAGGGTGCTTGAAGGTACCGGGGGCTCAGGGGCTGGCCTGAGTAAAATTGCTCAGGAGGAATAATGAAGGACAAGTTCAGAAAATGAGTGATCTGGGTGTTGATCGCAGCGCCCTACGCAAAATGAAATGGAATTAGAAAAATAGGTCAAGTTCAGCTTGTTCGAGACCTGAAAAGATGTTGGATTGAGTTTGCTGGCAATGGGGCAGCATCGGAAGTTTCTTCTAGGCACAGAGTCGCATGATGTATAGGGTTATACATTAATTAACAAGTGAGAAGGAATGTACTCCCATCTCATTCTGAGACGAAACCAAGAAGCTGTATACAAGGAAAAGGATGGCAGTGTCTCACATTCCTCATATTTCCGTGAAAAGGAGGAAGTGGCCAAGTCAAGCTCCGTGCCACCATTTCTGAAATCCCTCGTGATTCCCTGGGCTGTGGAGTGCAGAGAGGTGTGACGAGAAGCTGTTTTCCCCGATTCACTCCACTGCCAGGTGCTGCGTGCTTCTGGTTTAGGAAAACCAAGCACATGGAGAGCTATTTTTTCCTGAGTTCCCTCTCGGTGGCCAGAAACAGCCCCTGTTATGGTTAAATGAAAAAGAAAAAAAAAAAGAAAGAAAGAAAGAAAGAGGGGTGCCTGGGTGGCTCAGTGGGTTAAAGCCTCTGCTTTCGGCTCAGGTCATGATCTCAGGGTCCTGGGATCGAGCCCCGCATCGGGCTCTCTGTTCGGCAGGGAGCCTGCTTCCCTTCCTCTCTCTCTCTGCCTGCCTCTCTGCCTACTTGTGATCTCTGTCTGTCAAACAAATAAATAAAATCTTTAAAAGAAAGAAGGAAAGAAAGAAAGAAAGAAAGAAAGAAAGAAAGCAAGCAAGCGAGCGAACGCACGCCAGAGAAAGCATTCAAAAGTACTTAGCTGCTTGGGAGTGTTTGTGGCTGTTAGAAAAGATTTCTGCTGAGTGCGTTCAAGAGGAGAAATGCCCAATCCCTTCGGTGCCTATCTGCCAAAGGTCTGGTGGGGATTCTGGGAAGTGGGAGTGAGTAACATCCACACTGATGCAAACCAAAACAAACTAACAACACAACTAAACCCTGTTTAGCAATGAATAGTCCTTGGGATTGTAGATGTGCTACCGTGGGAGAGTTTCCTCATTTCCCTCTTATGTGCTGCTTCTCCCAAGAGAAGAAAGACAGAGGGCACAGGAAGGCTGCATCTGGGGTGCTCAGCACCGGAAGGGAAGAAAACTGGCCCATCAGTCCCAGTGCATGTGCTCTGTGTAATGCCTCATCACTTCTGATCCTCTGTACTGCGGATGAGCCAGCAGAGCTGGCTGACCTAGGGTGTCCTGGTCCACCCAGAGAGTAACATGAGATGCCTGGAGACTTGGGAGGGGGCACTGATGACTGGCGGTTCTAGGGTTCAGTAGCCCTAAACAACCAAGTGGGGCAGTGGGTTATAAAGAGAAAGGCAGAATTCATTTAAACTAGTGAGTTTTGAGACTGTGGACTCTGAGAAACAAATTGAGGGTTTTGGAGGGGAGGGAGTGGGAGGTTGGGTGAGCCTGGTAGTGGGTATTATGGAGGGCACGTATTGCATGGAGCACTGGGTGTGGTGCATAAACAATGAATTCTGGAACACTGAAAAGAAATAATAAAGAAAAAGAAAGAAAAAAAATAAACTAGTGAGTTTTGGAAGCTTGGATGAGGGGAAGTGGTTATAATTCATCAGTTACCTGAAGGTTTTACAAAAAACCTTTTTATTATATGGAAACACCTACCGGATAAACAGGAGTGACGTCATCAAAAATGACAGAATAGGGAACTCAAACACTGTTTCTTTATGAAAGCAATGACCAAGCAGGCAAAAACTGTCAGGATCAACTTTTTCAGAATTCTGGAAACTTAATAAAAAACTGACAATGACTAGGGGAGGCCTTAATGAAGAAAGAAACTGCTGAATTTCGGGAAGAGTTAACCACTTCCCAACCCCCACTCTTCAACTGGTCAGCTGGTACTAGAGGGAGCAGTGCAGATCTTCTTTCTTCCTTCCTCTCTCTCCTCCCTCCCTCCCTCCCTCCCTCCTTCCTTCCCTCTTTTCTTTCTTTCTTAAGATTTATTTGTTTATTTTAGAGAGAGTGAGAGAGAGAGCATACATGAACAGGAGAGGCAGAGGGCAAGGGAGGGAGAATCGCAAGCAGGATCCTTGCTGAGTGCAGAGCCTGACTCGGGGCTCAGTCTCACGACTCTGAGATCATGAGCTGAGATGAATCTAAGAGTTGGACACTCAACCGACTGTGCCACCCTGGCGCCCCTGCGGACCTTATTTTCAAAGTGCTGTGGTGTGTGTTTTGACCTGTCTGGTGGTGGCCTCCTGAAGATCGGCTGAACGGCTTGCTTTGTTTCTCCTGCTTTCGAGCTTCCTCAGGGCTGAAGCAGTTTCCCTGGGTGGTGTTTGTTGAAAGCACTGAAAGGCAAATACACTAGCTGCAGCCACCTACTGCAAGAGGTGACAGTGGGGGCAGGCAGGGACAGACAGGAAATCCCAGAAAGGAAAAGGCTGGGGAAGGAGATACAGAATAAAGGCTTTGAAAAGCTCCTGTCGACCAGGGCACCTAGAAGGCCACATACATGCCCAGAGCTGGACACATGCTCAGAGAAGATCTGAGAAGACCGTGAGCTTTCACCTCTGCATAACTTTTAGGTTCCCTCCTACAGGAAGAGAAGGCTAAGGCAGAGTTGTAAATGCCTGGCTAAGAACGGAAGGAATAACACATAGCCAATATGCAAAAATCAGGATAATTTTAAAAATATTTTATTTATTTATTTTTTAGAGAGAGAGAGCGAGAGAGCATGTGAATGTGCATGTGTGTGTGTGTGCGTGTGCACACACACACACACACACACACACACGAGTGGGGGGAGGGACAGAGGGAATAGGAGAGAATCTCAAGCAGACTCCTCACTGAGCCCCAACATGGTGCTCAGTCTCATAACTCTGAGATCACAACCTGAGCTGAAGTCAAGAGTTGGACGTTTAACTGACTGAGCCATTTGACTGACTGATGCCCTTCAGACAGTTTTTTTTTTTTTACTTTACTTTTTTGCCTCCAGGAGTTTAAGGACATCTCTGTCAGATCACTAGCTAAGCACTAAGCCAACAGAACAGACATCAGTGGTCACATGTCAGAGAATACAGTCTTGACATATACACAGTGAACAAAATAGTCTATGTGCCCATCATCCAGTGTCAAAAATTATCGACATTTTGTCACCCTTGTTTCATCCATTCCTCTACCTGCTTCTCAAGTTACACTTTTCATCCATTCCTCTACCTGCTTCTCAACTTACACTTCATTTTTTATCCTTTTACAGTCATAACACTTACATACATTGAAATGCATCAATTTTACCTGTTCAATTTTGACAGATAGATAAGCCCCTGTAGCCCCCAACCTTATCATTATCATATAGAACTTTATCATTAGATATAGAACATATCATTATCATATAGAACCTTATCATATAGAACTTTTCTATCTTCTCAGCAAGTCCCACATGGCCTTCTAGTAAACCCCCTCAGATTTTCTTTTAATACCTTTCATGGTCCAATATCTTGCCTTGTCCCCTGTGCCACACTTCTCCCCCCAAGGCTGGCAGTCACTGCCCGAGGAGCCAGGGCTGCAGATGGGAATGTGGGACGCTGCTTATGTATCTGCCTTATCTGTCCGCTAGTCCATGTACAGGTAGAGTAAATCCTCATGAAGGCTTTGGGAGAAATGGCCAGAGATAAGTAGTGTCCCTAATAGATTTGGTAGATGATATCATGGTGTAGTGTGACTGGTGGTAGGGTAGTAACAGCACTGCCAGCTGCAGCAAGGGGCTCCTAAATGGGGAACACTGGGAGCAATGTTTGGTAGGAGATTCTGGAATGGTTTAATTCTTCCAAGCCTTTTTACATACCATTTCCTTGTCCTGTGTCACCTCTTATCAGACTGCCTCTTACATATCCCTCAAGACTTAGTTCAGCATTTCTGGTTATACCAGAGAGCCTCCTTTTTTACTCCCAATATGAATTTCCATTATGATAGCCTATCATACTAAAACTGAATGTGTTGGTACCCTGGAATAGATTTAAACTTAAAAAAAAAAAAAAAAAAAAGAGCAGGGAGCCCATTGTAGGGCTTGATTCCAGGACCCTGGAATCATGATCTGAGCCAAAGGCTGATGCTTAGCCAAATGAGCCACCCAGGTGTCCCCAGACTTAAACTTTTTGAAGTCAGGATCCTGGTCTTATTTATCATGGTATTTTTTAGCCTCTAGAGTGCTGGTATATAGTAAGCACAGAATACATGTTTTAAAAATAGATTCATGTTGCAAATGTGGCCTTTACCTTACCTCGGTCAGTGGGCCATTTCGTGGATGAACTCCTCACCTTCTATCTTGGGCAGTTGTACTGCAAGAGCATGCCATTTATCACAAGAGGAGCTTGACGAGACAATGGTCTGAATCAGTTTGATAAGGTTTGGGGAGTGTATGCAAAGGATGGCTGATTTTGAAGTTCGATGCACTCTACTGAAATGTAAGCTCCTAAAAGTCAGGAACAATATTATTGTTTTATCTTCAGTAGAGGGCCCAGTGTGTCATAAGGACCCCCTGATGCAAGCACTGTTCCAGCAGAGGCCAGCTGGGAAGTGGCTTCTCCTGGTGGTCTAAATTGAAGGGAACCTCATAGCTTCCCTGTCTTCTCCCCACACAGACACCATCATCTTCCCCGAGAACTTAAGGTAGCAGTTTGTGTGTAAGTCATAAGCTAGCTTTCTTAGCTTGGGACCTGAGGAGCCTACCTGGCTGAGAAAGCCTTTTACTCTATTTATCAAACAGTAAACTTTCTTCACCTTCTATTGTGACTCCATTGGGAAAGTTCCTGGTTTCCTCTCTACCCTATAGCAGGGAACTGGCTCTGAGGCAAAGTCTGAAGCAGGCTTTGTGGAGACAGGTTGAACAGGGCAGCCAGGAGGTTGTCAGGAAGTTATTTTTGGTCATTTATGATTGAGAAGGATTTTGGCCTGGGTTCCCTAGGAAATGGAGCCTGAGGCAAAACTTATGAGCTGATGCTCATGGGCTGCAGGAATGCAACTCCAGGGAAGTTAGAGTGAGGGGAAAGCAAAATGATGCAAGGAGGAAGGGAAAGCAAATATGAGGAGGAGTGTTACCAAACTGGCTAGAGTTTAACCAAGAAGCATTACTATTGATCCATCAAATGGGAGGCCCCTGGAAGGTTTGTACAGAAATTCTGAGTCTGGGGCACCGGGATGGCTCAGTCAGTTGAGCATCTGACTCTTGATTTTGGCTCAGGTCATGATCTCACGGGATTGAGCCCTGTGTAAGACTCTGTGTTTCGCAAGGAGTCTGCTTGTCCTCCTCTCTCCCACCTGCCCATCCCCTCACCTCTATTAAATAAATAAATATTTTAAATAATAATAGTGATGATGATAATGATAAAAAAGAAATACTGAATCTAGTAGTAGTTGGGAAGAAGAAAGGAGAAGAATGGATCCATTGTCTCCTTCCTGTCTTCATGCTCTGACCAGCCAAAGTTCTCCCATGAGGCCTTAATTCCTTTGTACTCTCAGGCTGTGTTACCTGCCCCTGTGGGCAGCTGCTGGGGAAGCCAGAGCCCATGACATAAGTGGTTGTGGTGTGAGTCAGCGGCACACCTTCCCTCCCTGCCTGCCTATAGCAAAAGCCTGTGAGCCAGCCAGTGTGTATGCACAGTGGCTTAGGGAGACTAAGTGAGTGCTGCAGTGTGGGGGTTGGGATGCGTGAGGCATGGGACTTGACATGTAAGACATGAGTGACACTGCCCTATCAAGCCTGGAGCAACATGGGAGACCAGAAGCAGCTGCAGCAGTGGGTCCAGTTGCCCGTGCTGATGAAGAGGGCCTGGTGGTTAATGGGAGACAGAAAGAAGCAGGGATAGGGTCCCTCTGAGAGCAAAGCATACAGCTGTGTTATTGGCTCTCTCCCTCTTGCTTATGGTTTATTAGCTCCTGGAAAGCTGAGGCCATTTCCAGGTCCTGACCCTGAGTGCAACATCTGACACAGAGTAGGGGCTCTGCAGACAAAAGTGAGGAGACAAAGTGAATCCACCTAGGAAAAAGCCATCCACGTCATACCACACAGCATCTGACCAGGGTAAATGACTCCAGTACAGATGGAGGTCTGCCATGGTTTCCAGAGTCAGGGAGGGATTGTCCCAGTGCTGCTGGCTGCCTGCACACACTTGTGATTTACAGGATTTTATAGCCCTGTTTTCAGATGTTCACTCACCGTTACTGCTCTGCTGCTAATAAATATCTTGTCATAAATGATAAACTGGGCAACTCGAGGGGGACGTGGGAGCCATGTTTAAAGAGACTTCTGCAGAATAACCAACCCTGCCTATGGATTAGGTGGCCCCAAATTTATTTTCTAATGTCTGTCTGTCTTTATTGTTTATGTGACTGGACTCCAAGAGAAGCAAACTGCCTAGCTTTGTTGAAAATCTGAAAGAATGGGAGGCATGGTGGTAGGGAGCTGTCCATGGTACCGGATGTAGCGGCCAGGGGCTGCTCAGGTGCTGTTGGCCTTCCTTCCAGGGTGCTCGGCAAGATTTGTTCAGGAGGAAATGGGAGCCCTCCTGGAGGGCAGATTTCCTTAAGTTCCAGGAGGGTAAAGTACCACATTCCTCAGTGCTCAGCTGCTTGATTGGAATTTGAATTGAGGCAACTGGCAACAGTTTGGCCCTCATGGTGCAGCAACAGGTGCTTTAGGCTCTGACAGAGAAACTTACACAACCTGTGCTTCTAAGACACAGCTGGTGCTGCGTGCCACCCTGTGGATTCAGAGTCTTCTGTTGGTGCCCTCTTGGCCCTTCTCCAGATGCTCCTCCTTTCCCTCTCTCCTCTTTTTCCCTTTCCCTCCCCATGCTCTATCTGTCCCTCCCATCTTTTTACCAAATCCAAGCTTCACACCTGCTACATGCTGGAGAGCTGAAATGGGAGAAGGGCCAGGCAGCTGCCTGCAGGTGGGGATTGTGTTGTTCAGGGTGGAAGGGAAGAAAAGATCCAAGAGAAATAGAAAATCTTCAAAGTGACTGGCAACTGGGAAGAGGCTAGTTTGGACTTGCCAACTTTGGATTCAGGCAGATATGAGGCAGTGGGTGGAATGCCTGTTGCCCCGACACTGACATTTTATGAGAAATAAGGAAAATGTAGAGCTGTCGGTCCATTCAATAGGCCTCACTTCCTTAAACTGAGGCGTTAATTTGAAAATGGGAAGAGATACACTTTACTCTGATGTCATCAGAAATGGAAGAGAAAGTTAATTCTGTGGTCATGGCTGGAACTTGGAGTTTTGGGCAACAGAGTTCCTTGGTTTAGGACAACTCTTAGCATCCCTGGGTCGCTAAGAGTTGGGCTGAGCCTCTGTGGGGTCTGAAGAGACCAATCAGGTTGTGCAGTCATAGCTTAAGGGTCTGGGCTCTTTCTTCAAGTCACCTTATGCAGCAACGTGTGACTTCTGGGCAGGGTTGGCACACATCCAAAGATGGGGGGCAAGGTTATACCCTCTTCTAGTGTAGAAGGGAAGTGACTTTGGCAGCCACTTGGAAGAGGCAGTAGAAACTGCAAAGACCCCTGAGATCTGTCCCCACCCTAAGCCCACCCCCATGAAAATATTGTTCCCACAACTCAACCGATTATAGATTCATCTGGGTAAAAAATGTTCTTCCTTTAAAATTTAAATATTTCCTGGAAGGGCCAAGACTCACACTTGAATGAAGTTCCTCAGCATTATTTTTCCTGAGCAGCTGAAGTTCTGGGGCCTCTTCCCAGTTGGAATGTCCCATGGGTTGCAGGGAAGGAAGCAACTGCCAGCTATATTATTTTCCTCTGGCTCTGAGACTTCTATGATGCTGGTGGGCTGTAGCTCCTACCTTGATCCTGCAGGTGAACTGAAATTTCCACAGCTCTGGGACCACAGGAAAGAGAAAGTGCTGGTAGCTTCTCGTTTTATCTTTTTATGTTTTGGCAACATGGTGTAAGAACAACATGGTGTAAGAAACCTTGTAATCACAAACTTATTTTCAAATCTCAGTTTGCCTGCTTTATAGTGAGGAAGATTACTTATCTTTACCTATGTGAAGAAAGATGTCACCCCTAACATGTTGTGGGAGTCAGAGAGTTTGCATATCAAAAGCACCTAGAACACAGGCTTCTGTCAAGGGCTAGATTCTCAGTAGGAGAATAAATATACTCTCTATCAATAATGATGAATTTCTTCTCAAATGGATGCTTTTTTATTTCTGTTTCATGCTTATTGAATTTTCTAGAACTTTTTGAACAAAATAATAAACTATAATAAAAATGGTGGGCATCTTTGTTTAGGGCTTCTAGTATTTATACACTACAATTATGTCAGTTGGAAATAAGATCTTATTATCCTATTGTGAAACAACACATCTAGTCTCACATTTTAAAATGTTTATTTAGAACGTATCCAAATTTTATCAAATGCCTTTTTCACACCTTTTGTCATATATAACTGGCGATATGATATACTCATAGATTTGTTAATGTTGGACTATCCTTATGTTTGTGGGATAAGCTTTGCTTTATTACTGAGGATTATTTTTTAATGTACTAAATTCCCTTTGTAATATTTTAATTTGTCCTCCTGCCTCTACTCTTGAGGTCCAACTGCACAAAACAGCCAGAATTATCTTTGTATAGCATAAGTCACATCATGTTGCTCTCCTTCTTAAACACTTCTAGCATTCCATTGTAATGGCAATAAAATAAAACTCTTTATCTTAACCTGTAAGACCACTTATTGTTTAACTCCCACCTAACTCTCTCTCCACATTCCCCCTTGTTTCCTAGTTCAGCAGCGTTGTTTTGTTTTTGTTTTTGTTTTTGTATTTGTTTTTGTTTTTTAAAGGGGGAGAGACAGAGAGAGAGCACAAGCAGGGGGAGAGGCAGAGTGAGAGGGAGAAGCGGACTCCCCACTGAGCCGGGAGCTGGATATGAGGCTTAATACAGGAACCCTTAGATCATGACCTGAGCTGAAGGCAGATGCTTAAACGACTGAGCCACCCAGGCGTCCCAGCAGCACTGGTGTTAAACGTGCTAATATTCCTCTGTCCTGGGCCATATTCTTCCAAATTTCTTCTGAGCTACCTCTTTCTCATCAGTCCTAATCCAACTCAAATGTCACCTTCTTAGAGAATGGATTCCTGAGTTTTCTGGCTAGGCAGCTTCTCAGTTCCTCTATATCCTTCTACTTCATTTTCTTCTTGGAATTTAGTAGTGTCTGAAATTACTTTATTGCATTTTTTGTTTGTTTATGTGCTGATTGTCTATCTCCTCCCACTAAAATGTGTGTGCCTTGACAGTGAATATTTCTGATCTGTACTGGTCACTGCTCCTAGGAACTGCTGACTGGTAAATGATGGGAGCTCAGTCAATAGATTCACAGGTGCAGGTGGCCTATTATATTCTTGACCTTTTCTCTTTTAGTCCATTGTCATCTTTCAATAACTGCAAAGCCTTGACTGGTTTTCTTGTCATCTTTACCTTTGACTGGGAGCACTTTACATAGCACAAGACCCTCAGAGTGTAACGGGACCTTATAGATTATTTAGTCCTTGGACTTGTTCAGTGTAGGAACTTGCTTTCCCATCCTGGAAGATGCCCATCCCACCTTTGCAGATCTTTCTAGGAGCCGACAAGTGTATGTAATTGCTCTCCTTCCTTTCTTACTCTTCAGGGGGAAAGAACGTTGCAATGGGAATAGCTGAGGACTTTCTGAGACTAATGGTAGGAAGACACGAGTTAAGCCATAGGGTCTGTTGTCAAATAAGGGAGACAGATGTCTGACCCAAGTTATGTTTTACATGCCATGAGTGTTTTTCAGCTGGGCAGGAGCCCTTGGTTATTGTAGCCAGTTTTCCCAGGACCTGAGTGGCTGTGACTAGTGCCCTCTTATATCTTCTGAGCTTAGTTTGGGAATTCCTGTGCTCACACATAGATATAGTATTTCCTTTTCTCTTTTTTCTTTCCTGTGTTTATTATGAATTTCTTCCTTTATCTCAAAAAACATTTTATTATTTATCCATTGCCCTAATGGTGCTTTAGGATCTTAAGGACATTGGAAAAGAAGCAAACTAAAAAAAAGTCATTCAGGTGACTACCCACCTCTGTGAAGGAATCTCCCACCTGCTGGTACAATTCTTCTTCTTTTTTTTTTTTTTTTTCCAATTACTCTTGATGTCTTTGTTTTTATTTTTCCTCTAGACTGTGAGCACCTGGGAGAGGGATGGTGTCTTATTTGTCTTTGGATGCTCAGGGCCATCTTAGTGTCCGTCACAGAACAGAGACTAGATTTGTGTTGGTTAAAGAGACATTATTAGACCACCATGACAACATGGTGTGTGTCCCCAGAAAACCCACGGGCTCTCCCTTTGGTCAGACTAAGGTTTGAATCTTAAAGCTGCTACCTACTGCTTGTGTGGTCTCGGGCATGTTGCTTTAGTATTTTCTGGGCTTTCATTTTCTTTTTCCCATGTAAAATGGGGGTTGCAAAACCTACACATCATGGGAGGATTAACCATAAGAAGGTCTGTAAAATGCCTGTGCTTAGTAGGTGCTCCATGACCAGCAGCTGTGACCATTAATATTTTATGCTCTCCCAGACTTCTGAGCAGGGCTCAGTTTATTTATCCTGACTAATTATCCTCAGCAAGGAGGCTTCCCAACACCCTCATCAGTCATAATTACCCCGGTGAAGTCATCCGCAGGGTGCAGATCTGCCATCTGCTCAGAGGCCTCCCGGGCTGGGCTCCTCTCCCCCTTCTGGAGCCTGGGAGCAGATGTGGGAGGCTGAGCAGACAAGACTTCCGCTGCTGCTGTTAGCAGCTGAATTTCTGGAATTCCTGCTAATAGCTCAGATCAGAAAGTGAGAGTCGCTGTATATTCCTGGGGGCCTGCCAGGGCTTTGTACATGTGTGATGCCCCTTCTTCATTTCTCCCCACTCCCTCCCAACTTTCTTTCCTTTCTGAATTACTGGAATTTTCTGACAATGATGATAAGATAGGAAAGGAGATTGCTGTGGGCATGTGAACTTTTGTAGGATGAGGACACCCAGGGCAAGGGGAAGGAGATCGGGATGGTGTTGCAAGATGGGCCCCAGCAAAATGGCCTTTGGGGTCTTCCATCTCAGTCTCCAGGAGATGCATGGTATAGGAAGAGCAATAAAATGGGGGGTGGGGAGCAGGGCGCGCCTGGGTGGCTCAGACAGTTAAGCATCTGCCTTTGGCTCAGGTCATAATCCCAGGGTCCTGGGATTGAGTTCCGCATTGGGTTCCTTGCTCAGTGCGGAGTCTACTTCTCCCTCTCCTTCTACTGCTGTTCCCCCTGCTTGTGCTCTCTCTCTCCCTGTCAGATAAGTAAAATCTTTAAAAAAAAATGGGGTCAGGAGGTCTTGGATGGGGAATCCACATTCTTGTTAATGGACTGTGGACAAGTTCCTTCACATCCCTGGGACTCAGGGTCCTCACAGACGTGATGAGAGGTTGACCAAAAGGACTTCTAAGGTCAGCTGTCCTCTTTGAGGTCTAATGATTCTCTTTCCATATTTCTGGGTCTCTCTCCCCATTATCCCAACAATGGCATAGTGGGCCTAATCCTATGCCCCATTTCCTAGGTTTGCTTCTGGCCTTTCTTGGAGAGATATAATGTTTCCAAACATAGGGATAGAATTTCTAGTGTTGGAATTGCAGATACGATACAGGGAGTGCGGGCAACTAGCATATGTGTGTGTGCGGGGGGGGGGGGGCACGTGAGCACGAGTGAGCGAGTGCCAGGGCTGGAGGGGCATGGTGAGAAAGCAGAGAGGCCTTACTGATCATCCCTTAGATCCCATCATGGCCACTAGGTTAGGGCACCTGTGTGTCCACCTGTGGCCTGATAGAGCCTACCTTGTAACAGCAATGGCTGTCACTTGTCACTTGAGTACCTGTTGTGTACTCGGAATGGCTCAGACTATTTTCTGTTCCTCACAAGAACCCTGCAAGGTGGGAATTACAGTATTTATCACTTACAGTTTAGCAATTCTGGAACAACGTGGAGGTCCATGGGGTGTGGCAATCTATGGTGTTGCCAAGGCAGAGTCTGTGAGGCTGGGTGCGGAGGGAGTCCCTCAGCCAGTGAGGGAGGCTCTCTCATTGCTCTGTGTCCACACCTCCACCCAGCAAGGAGTCCTAATCCTTAAATGATAATGCTTGGCGTCTTGATGAAAAATGGTCTCTTTGAGAGAAAGCAACACCTAGTGTTGAGGATGGAGGCAAAAGTGAAGGTTAGGACAGTGGACCAAACAATAGAACTTTGAGATAAAGACTGGAAGGTTGAGTTCATTAGTGGCTTAGATTTATAATGGGACTGAGAGAGCTCAGCATGTTTTCTATACATACACACAGAGAGCCTGTGCAGGTGATGGGGAAGGTACTCAAAGTGCGGGTTACACAGAGTGTGGGTCCGAAAGATCAATGAGACCCAAAGCCCTGTTCTTTCAAGGAGTTCACAGTCTAGCAGGAACACAGTCAACAAATGGCCAAAGATTCTAGAAAACTCCATAAAATAAATACCCATGAACGGGACACTGAAGGGGTTACAGGAATCCACAGGAGGACTCATTTCTAACTCTGCTCATCCAGAAGGGCCTCTCGAAGAGGGAGTTGCTATTTGGATTTTATAAGCTGGTAGGATTGAGATGGGAAGATGGCATTTCAGGCAAGGCGATGAGTATGAGAAATGGCCTGTTTGTCAGATGCTGCTGGATAGGTTTGGAGAGTCACAAATAGACCAGTTTGGCTGGAGTATGGAATTCATGTAAATATTGTGAAAGAAAAGCCTGGAAGGGTAGGTGCTCTGACACACAGGGAGGCCTTCGATGCCAGCCTAAGGAGTTTGGATGGACTGCACTCTAGTGCAGGGATAAACAGACTAAAATTGCGGAGACTTTGAATCAACAAAGCTTCATTTTAACTCATGCTACAAATGA
Organism: Enhydra lutris kenyoni; assembly: GCF_002288905.1. NCBI lineage: Eukaryota > Metazoa > Chordata > Mammalia > Carnivora > Mustelidae > Enhydra > Enhydra lutris. The sequence continues at coordinate 24,130,240 of NW_019154109.1, read as the reverse complement.
TCTCAAGTCAGCAGGAAACCTGCTCCCTGTCCTCCTCACTCTGGCTCGTGATGGTGATAGAGCTCCCACCATTTAGCCTTGTCATTGTACATGGGAACATGGAAATTTATACATCATTGCTTAAAGGCTTCCACTCAAAACTAACATGTTACTTCCACTCACATTTTATTGATCCGAGGAAGTCATATGGTCATGGGGAAGGCAGGGAGGAACAATGTCACTGTGGACATGGAAAGAAGAGAGCAGGGATTTGGTGAAGAGAATCTTATTTATTTGACAGATAGAGAGAGAGAAAGAGAGAGACAGACAGTGAGAGAGAGAATACAAGCAGTGGGAGTGGGAAAGGAAGAAGCAGGCTCCCTGCTGAACAGAGAGCTCAATGCAGGGCTCAATCCCAGGACCCCAAGATCATGACCTGAGCTGAAGCCAGATGCAAGACTGAGCCTCTCAGGTGCCCCTTGGCGAAGAGAATCTTGATTGCTACAGTTAGGGAGGACATGGGATGTGCTTGTAACCTTTTGGACAGGGAGGTGGCATGACTGTCTGAACTTCCTGGGTGTCCAAAGTTCACATGCCCATTATTGCCCATATTACACTGAATGGTCTGCTCCATGTTGATTTACAGGTCTTATTCATCTTGTCCCTCAATGGTCCACAGATGCTCAAATGGGATTTTTTAGGTAGACAAGTTAATTTATTTTTTGAAGGATAGATTAGAGAGAGGGTAAATTGAAGCCTGGGGAGGTGAGTCACTGTACTTGTCCTGTTTAACTTTAAAGAAAGGAAGACACTCTCCTTAGAGTTGTCCTGCCTTTTTATTGGGAAACATTTTGTCATTTCTAGTGTATATGGCCATGTTAATAGTTAGAAATCAAGCAAAATAGTTATTCCTGGAGGCAGAAGACAGCTGCTTGCTCCTCTCATCAGGCGCTTCCCGAAGGGGCCTACACCCAATTTCATCATCTGGGGACTGTTCCCATCTGGTCTGGTGTGTCTGGAATGCTGGCCTCCTTGCCAGTCCCTGGTCTAATGGGTACATGAGTCTGCTAGCTTCTGGCTCTGGAGAGATTGATGTGGGCAGCTCTGGCAGGGACAGCTCAGGAGATCAAAGTGTCTTTTGAAAGCTGCATTGTTGCTGACGTCCCAAGCTTGATTAGATTGTGACTGGATTAAAGAGCCCTGATGCAATTAGTGGCTTCTCTTCCTTCCCACCCAGGGCAGGCAGAGGCTGCCAGGCAGGGTCAGGTGGAGACAGGGGTATGAATCCCCTCTCTGGCTCCCGGGGAGGGTAATTTGGTTTCAGTCAAGGCAGTGGTCCTGCTTGGGGTGACCATGTCACTGTCCATGTCACTGTCTGCTTCTTGGCAGCCTGAGCAGGATCCCAGCTGTTCCTCCTGGTAGCAAAGCTGCTGTGGTTAAGGGCTCAGCAGAACGACAGCCCCCATGAGGCAGTGTTTTATTTTCCAGCAATCACTGAGCGTGGATACACAAATACATTTATTCACTCAGCTCTCAGCTAATATTCCAGGATGTACTGTGTGCTGGGCACTCTGCTAGGCATTGGGCCTGACTGGACAAGGCATTTCTGGTTCCTGCCCTTCTGGGAGCTTCTGTTTTAGTAGAGGAGGCAGATAATAAGGGAGTAAATGCCAAAATAAACAAAATTCGTGGAGATTGTTATAACTACCACAAAGAGGATAAATGGAGGGCTGAGATATAGAAGGGAACCTCCCCCCCCCCCAACTACTTGTAGCTTCTTCCTCCTCATCCCAGCCTCATGCCATATTGAGAAAACAGGTGCTGTTATCCACTCTCTTCCCTTTTTCTCTTCCCATACTTGTTCCCCACCTGCCTATTTTCTGGCTCTTTCTGCTCTACTTGACCTCTAGATGCCAGTGAACTTTAGAACTTGCCTTGGGTCATTTCCCAATCTCTCTCTAAATTCTTTCTCTAAATAATTTTGTCCAGTTCCATATATTTAAAAAGACATCTTGGGGCACCTGGGAGGCTCAATTGGTTAAGTGTCTGACTCTTGATTTTGGCTCAAGTCATGATCTCATGGTTGTGAGACTGGGCCTCATGTTGGGCTCCACAATGAGCATGGAGCCTGCTTTAGATTCTCTCTCTCCCCCTCTCCTTCTGCCCCCTCCCCTGCTTATGCACTCTCTCACTCTCTCAAAAAAAGTAAAAATAAAAATAAAAAGACATCTCTATGCTGACGATGACCAAATTGGCCTCCCCAGCTCAGAATTCTGCTTAAAACTACAGAATTGCCCATTACCCACTTTCTTGATCATCTCACAGATTTCTTTTTTTTTTTTTAAAGATTTTATTTATACATTTGACACACAGAGAGAGATCACAAGCAGGCAGAGAGCCAGGCAGAGACAGATGGGGGGGGGAAGCAGACTCCCTGCTGAGCAGAGAGCCCAATGCAGGGCTCGATCCCAGGACCCTGAGATCATGACCTGAGCCAAAGGCAGACGCCCAACCCACTGAGCCACCCAGGTGCCCCCATGTCACAGATTTCTTTAATCATGTTTGAGGGGGACGCTTGACTTCCTCTCCCTCACCTACCCTGCTGACCCCAGGTTCTCCATCTCACTCAGTATAACCATCCACCCAGTGACTCAGTGCAAAACCTACAAGTTATCCTTGGGTTCTCCCTCTCCTTTTAAAAATATATCTTGAAACTGTTTCTTTTCATCTTCAGTGTCATGTCTTAGTCCAGAAAACCCTTATTTCTCTTCTGGACCTCTGTAATGACCTCTTCCCACATCTCCCTTCTTCCAATCTTGCCCCTCTTGCATCATTAAAACAAATTGAATAGCATCTTGACCCCAGTTGCCAAATACTGGAAGGATTTCTAACCTTTGCCCATCAACTTATATATTATTATTGTTCATTTTTTTAAAGTTCTAACCTTTTTAATCTTACAAATTAGACATGATTGTTATTTTACTTAGTATTTGTTTTAATTTGTTTATGTCTATTGTTTTCTTTGCCCTCCATTCTTTTTTGCATCTAAGTCTTCCTTCTTTTCTTTCTTTTCTTTTTTAAGATTTTATTTATTTATTTGATGGGGAGAGATCACAAGTATGCAGAGAGGCAGGCAGAGAGAGAGAGAGAGGGAAGCAGACTCCCTGCTTGAGCAGAGAGCCCAATGTGGGGCTCAATCCCAGGACCCTGAGATCCTGACCTGAGCCGAAGGCAGTGGCTTAACCCACTGAGCCACCCAGGTGTCCCCCTTCTTTTCTTTTCTTTCTTTCTTTCTCTCTCTCTTTTTTTTTTGAAGAATGTCCTTTAGTTTTTTAGTAGTAAACTCTCCCAGTTTTTGTTTCTCTGTAAATGTTATTCTTTTATTCTCTTTCTTTAAAGATAATTTTTCTGGGTGCGTTTTTTGTTTGTTTGTTTTGTTTTGTTTTGTTTTTTTTAGAGATAAAGAGTGTGAGTGGGAGGGCAGTGAGGGGCAGAGGGAAAGAGAGAATCTTAAGCAGGCTCCATACCTTACGTGAGGCTAGATCTCACAACCCTGAGATCATGACCTGAGCCAAAATCAAGAGTTGGACACTTAATTGACCAGGTGTCCCTGGGTACATACTTTAAATTGTCTGCTATTTCCTCTCAACCTCTTTAAGTTGTAACTCTATTGTTTCTTATTTCTGTTGTTACCATGGAGAAGTCAGTTGTCTTTCTCATGACCACTTCCTTGTAAGTAAGCTCATTGCCAGGCTGCTTTCAAGATCTTGTCTTTGCCTTTTGTGTTATGCAGTTTTACTGCTATGCTAGGTGTGGATTTCCTTTTATTTATCATATTTTGGATGTTTTACTTCCTGAATTTTGGGATCAATACTTGTCATTAGCTCAAATTTGTGGAGGCTTTTTTTTCCTAAAGATTTTATTTATTTATTTATTTGACCTTTTTAAAAAAAAATTAATTTCTTTTCAGCATAACAGAATTCATTGTTTATGCACCACACCCAGTGCTCCATGCCATACGTGCCCTCCATAATACCCACCACCAGGCTCCTCCAACCTCCCACTCCCGCCCCTTAAAAACCCTCAGATTGTTTTTCAGAGTCCATAGTCTCTCATGGTTCATCTCCTCTTCCAATTTCCCTCATCGTCCTTCTCCTCTCCATCTCCCTATGTCCTCCTTGTTATTTGTTATGCTCCACAAATAGGTGAAACCATATGATAATTGACTTTCTCTGCTTGACTTATTTCACTCAACATAATCTCTACCAGTCCCATCCATGTTGGTACAAAAGTTGGGTGTTCATCCTTTCTGATGGGGGCATAATACTCCATAGTATATATGGACCACATCTTCCTTATGTATTTTTAAAATTTTTAAGTGGTTCCATTTGTTCCCCCCCGCTTAAAGTTGTTTCTTCTTTCCTAATAGTTTCTTATTTTTTCTTATTTTTTTAAAAAAGTCTTCTTTATTTATTTTAGAGAGAGTGAGAGCTCAGGAAGGAGCAGAGGGATAGGTACAAGCAGATGCTGTGCTGAGCATGGAGCCTGACACAGAGCTTGTTCCCACAACCTTGAGACCATGACCTGAGCTGAAATCCAGAGTCAGATGCTTAATTTACTGAGCCACCCACGTGCCCCTTTATGTAATTAAAAAAAATTTTTTTAAATGGTTCCCTTTGTTTTTTCTCCTAAAGATGTTTCTTCTTTATTGATAGTCTTCCTTCCTTCCTTCCTTCCTTCCTTCCTTCCTTCCTTCCTTCCTTCCTTTCTCTCTCTCCCTCACTCTCTCTCTCTCTCTTTCTTTCTTTCTAGATTTTATTTATTTACTAGAGAGATAGAGAGCACAAGTAGGCAGAGCACCAGGCAGAGATGGAGAAGCAGGCCCCCTGCTGAGCAGGGAGCCCCATGCAGGGCTTGATTCCACAATCCTGGAATCTGAGCTGAAGGCAGCCGCTTAACCAACTGAGCCACCTAGGTGCCCCCTAATAATTTCTTATTGAATGTTCATCTTTGTATCTTTTATTTCTTTAACATAACATAAAAATATAGCTCAAAAATACATTCTCATATCTTTGGGGTTCTGGTTATCTAAATCTAATAATTCTTGTTTCAGTACTGATTCTCACTCATAGTGGCCTCTTCTGTACTTAATACTTTTAAAAATGTGAGCATGGGGTGCCTGGGTGGTTCAGTCGGTTAAGCATCTGCCTTCAGCTCAGATCATGATCCTAGGGTCTTGGGATCAAGCCCCCATCAGGCTCCTTGCTCAGCACTGAGCTTGCTTCTCCCTCTCCCACTGCCTGCTGCTCCCCCTGCTTGTGCTTGCTCTCTCTCTGGTAAATAAATAAAAGATCTTAAAAAAAAAAAAAGTGAGCTCATTGCTTGACCTTAGTTTGTAGAACTTCTGTAGGCCCAACATGGGAAACTTACTGCAGAGATGGTTTGGTTTTGCTTTTCTTAGTGAAGAGGGATTTCCTGGAAACAGGACCATTTGAGCATACCTAGAAGGTTTGGTTCAGAGAAAGAGTCCTGAGCTCAGGTTTCTCACTTAAATTTATTTGCCTAAATATCAAAATCCCCTCAATAATCTTAACAGAAGTCAGTTAAACTTTCATATTCTGGATTCCTAACAGTCTAGGTCAGCTCCTTACTACCCACCAAAGTCTTCCCACTCTGAATCCTTACCTCTTAAGACCTGGCCTCCCACCTCCGTGACCTGAATTTTCAGACACTCCACACTAAGCTCACATTCATATGTATGTCTCTGGGGGGAGGCATCATTTGTGGAGACATTCTCTTTCTTCTGTGAGATCTCTGATGATGAGGATGTGTCCTCACGTTTTGGTCTGGTTGTGGGAACGGGGAGGTCTTCAGAGCTCCTTGTCAGCCAGGTTTCAGTCACAACATACATGGTGTGTACTTGTTGTATATGATCAGCTCATGGGGCTCCTTGCTCCTTGCCTTTCAGCAGCTTCCTGTCACCCCTCAAGTCAGTCCATGCTTCTCACTGTGTCTCACAAGGCCCCAGGGAATTTTCCTTGTTGTCTCTTCAACTTTATTATTCATGACTCTTCTCCCCTGTCTATATCTCTAGTTACACTGGTCTTTTTTACTTCCTAACTGCCAAGCTCTTCCTGCCTGTATGGTGTGCACGGTCTTCTTTTGCTTACAACAGTCTCTTTCCTGCTCTTCACATGGTTCTTAACATCACCATTCTGAAAGGCCTTCCTTCATCACCTCCTCTAACTTATGCTTTCAATCGTTACTCTCCACCCCAGCCTCCTGCTGGTTGGTAACGTTTGTTGTATAGATATTCTAAGTTATATTTTAGCTAGTTTTTTTTTTGCTTTTATGATCCATGATTTTATGTGTTGTTTAAGAAATTTTTTTAGCATATCATAAAGACATCATGTTTATTTTCTCCTATAGTGATTCTAATTTGATTTTCTTCTTTTTTTTTAAATTAAATTTAATTTTTTCAGTGTTCCAAGATTCATTGCTTATGCAGCACACCCAGGGCTCCATGCAATACGTGTCCTCCTTAATACCCACCACCAGGCTCACCTAACATGAGAAACTAGTTGTTTTATCACTATTTGTTGAATTTCCTATCATTTCATGCTGATGTGTAATTTTTTTCCAAAGAGAAACAGAGTGTTGTATGTGACTAAATAGGCTTAAGTCAGTTACCAGTAGTCATATGAGGTTTGGGATGCTCTATTTGGATATTCAAGGGGAGATGTCTAGTATTCAGCTGGTTAGATGGGTCTGAAGCTTAAGGAAGATACAGAGTAAGAGATACATTAATCACTACTACATGGTACTTAAAACCATGGGACTGGATGGGATCATTAAGGGAATGCACGTAGATAAGGCAGACGAGGGGTCTAAGGACTGATCCTTGAGGCTGTGCAACATGCACAAGTAGGGAGGTGAGGAGGAGTAGCAAATGAGGCTGAGAGGTCACTAGGAAGTGACTGGTGATGGAGGAGGAAAGCCAAGTATCCCAAAAGTGAAGTGAGAAAAATTTCAGGAAAGAGGGAGTAATCAACTATATTGAGTGCTGCTGGTGGGTCTTGTCAGCTAAGACTGAGAAGTGGCATTGCTTTGGACAATATAGAGGTCTTTAGTGATTTTGATTAGTACAGTTTTGGTGTAATGTTGGGTATTAACTCAATCAGAATGGGTTGAAAATAAGAGGATGAAAGGAAGTAGAGACCATGAATATAGACAACACTTTCAAGTCTTGCTTTGTGATGACAATAAAGCTAGAAGGAGACATGGGGTGAAGGGAGGATTTTCTTTTTTAAATATAGGAGCTATTACAGTGCTTTTGTATAATGATGAGAATGATCCAGTAAAGAGAAAAATATGATGATACCGGAGAGAATAAGGAAAATTGCTAGAGTGATGTCCTTCCATAAGTGACAGGGAATAGGATCCACTGTCTAAATGGAGGCTTGGCTTTAGATTAAGAGTGCAAATAGATGTATTGTTGGCAACCATTGGTTCATGTGCAGACTAGGATCAAGGAGGAGCTCTGAGTTGCATTCTTCTTGGAACATCCAAAAACCTCTGACCATAAAAAGAGTATTCATATCCTGCACGATACCTATCATAATTGTCCTCTAACTCTCTGACTGTTCCTAAGACCAGAAAGGTCTTGGACTGGTTACTAATTTTTTTTTTTAACAACCCAAGGAGGAGTTTATCTACATGGACTGAGGAGGACATACCGGTCAGATGCCAGGGTGTGGCTATAACTTTGGGAAGCTAGACACAGAGAGAGTATGTGTACCTACTGAAAGAGAAAAGCTCGAGAGAGTACCTGCACTGTTGACCAGCAAGACCCTTATCAAGTTCTTCTAGTGGAATGAGAAATCTAAATTTAATTCTTAAGCATGCCTCTTGGGAATTTGACTTCAGGATGTGATATCCTTTGTTGAAAATTAATTGGGCCCCAGCTCTATGCCAGGTCCTGGGGATATATCATGAGTGAACATTGTCCTTGCCCCTTCAGAATTCAGACCCTGGTGGAGAGACAGATAGCGAGTCCAGGAAGCAGACTGAGAGAACCTTCCTGTTATAGACACAAAGAGCTACAGGGGTCATGGGAACGTGGCTGCAGGGCTGGGAGCTAACTGTAGAGGGATGACACCTTCTGCTGACTAATGGGGAGGGGAAGGAAGCAGGCATGTCCTGTGCTGTCTTGGCAGGGAGAATGCCCAGGCCAGCAGCTTCAAGGCTAATTAAGTAAAAAATGATGCGATTGATTTGTTTGCTTCCAGCTGAATAGAACTTGATCAGCATGGAAAACCAATGAGTTTAAAAATTTCTCCACTCTGAGCCCACAAGATGACCTCAGCATCTTCCCTTAACCTTACATTCCAGTGTTGAAATGTGATATAATTTAAATATTTCAAAATGCATCTCTGTAGTTGCATGAGTGGACCACACCTACCCACAGCAGAGTGTGATGGTTACCCATGGGTGTGTGGAAGTGGCAGGCAAAGAGGGGATGTTGAAGGGATGGTAGGAAATGACATGATTGGATCTGTTGATGTAAATCATTCTGGTGGTGCTGAGGGGGATGAACTGGAATGGCTAAGACAAGAGGCCAGAGGCTCAGGAGGAGCACGTTGCAATTCTTCAATCACGAGCTGAGGAAGGGAACGCCTGGGTGGCTCAGTGGGTTGGGACTCTTCCTTTGGCTCGGGTCATGATCTTGGGGTCCTGGGATTGAGCCCCACATCGGGCTCTCTGCTCAGCAGGGAGCCTGCCTCTCTGCCTGCCTCTCTGCCTACCTGTGATCTCTCTGTCAAATAAATGGAAAAAATCTTAAAAAAAAAAAAAAAAAAGCTGAGGAAGGTGGTGGCAAAGGGGAGGAACAGATATTTCCCAGGAGTTGACAGGACCCCAGATCCTATTTCATCCTTGGCAAATTCGCCACAGAAACATTAGATACCTGCTGTTTCATTACGATGGTCAGATCTTGAACTCAAATTGTCTACATTTGCTGAATTCAAATAGTTATTACTACATATTCCTCTTTAAATTTAATTTCAGCAATTTTTAAAATGGCAGTAAGATGCTAAACCCCAGGTGCAAGAGCAGCTGACATCAGAATTTGGAACTCTGAGAAAAAATCCAGGCTCTGGGGCAGCCCTTTATTCCTGCCTGTCTCCTTCTTCCTCAGTATAACAGGAACAAAGCAGGCCTAGAAGCCCAGACCTGCATGAAATTCTAGCTGTGTAGATACAGTGTCAGAGAGAAGAGTACAGTTTAGAAATCCATGAAGTAGGATGAAGCAAGAACTGACAGGCCTGGGGTGAATGGCAGAGAAAGACAGATCGGGACTCGTGGGAACATTTGTTTAGATGGCTATAGATTTCTCCTGATTTAATTGTCACAAAATGACAAGAAGTAGGAAGTAGGTAGTTGTGCATGTTACAGACAATGAACCTGAGGTCTTTGGAGGGAAGCAGCTTTGTTCCTCCTGAATGCCTAGAGTGAAAGGGAGAGGAAAGAGGTGAATTAAAGAAGGAACTTTTCAACAAAAGGGAGCTGGCACTTGGAGATTTGGAAAATTCTCAGCCTATCCATCTTGCAGAAACTGGGAAAGTTTGTGAAGAGAACAGTGTGGCTGAACAACCATTTGATAACAAATCATGGGTGTGACTCACAGACTTAATCAGCCATTTCGGCAGAAGCCGAACAAACATGATTAAGAGGGAATTGAAATCTTAGATAGGTCAAGTGATAGTGCAAAGCAGCTTTAAACGAGTTCAAACCCACATGAATTACTTTCAAGTGAGCTGGAAGAAATTGCAGATGTGACATAGAAATGCTGCCCTGAACGCTGAAGAGTCATGGATAATGACAAGGCCTCACACCTGTGGGCTTCCTTCTTTTTCCTGAAGGGGAAAGTTAGGTTCCCAAGACTTGATACTGACACTTGGTAAGATCTCAGAGCATACCATGAAGTCAAAGAAGTCTTGGCAGAGGAAACAGTGTCTCTGCGGAGCTGGTATGAGTTCACCAAAACAAGGCAAAGTAAGTTGAGGTAACCTCTTTGGGATGGGAACTAGAGTGGTAGACGAGAGGAGCACATGATCAAGGAGTTTGGTGCTGCTCCTTAGAATGAACCTGTGAACGAGAAGGAGTATGGTCTGAATGCCATCTCAGGGAGGAAGCAGGTCGAATGCCCATTCCCAAGATGTGTTGGTAAAGGGACTGATGGTGCTGGGGTCTCTGAGAAGGCTCCATGATGAGCCCCTCCCTTCCCCACCTGCATTCTGAACATGGGGAGATAGAAGACAAGAGAGTCAGCAGACGAGAGCTGAAACATCATCTTTATTAGTGATCAAGGCTAAGTTTGGAAGACTTTGCTTGGTGTGAGAGCTAATTAAACCCCTCAACTGGACCGACCTATCCACTCAGCCACAGGCAGTCTGGAGCCCATGATAGACACCTCTCTTCCCCACCTGCATTCTGAACACAGTGAGATAGAATACAAAAGAGTGAGCAGGTGAGAGCTGAAATGTCATCTTGATTAGTGACAAAGGCTAAGTTTGGAGGACTTAGCTTGGTATGAGTACCAGTTAAACCCCTCAACTGGACAGACCTATCCACTCAGCCATGGACGAGAGCTGACCTCCTGGAGAAGAGCAATGAGAGGTGGGGGGATGGCAAGAGTGTCACAGCCACACGTTGACAGAAACAACAGGAGCTGAAAGAGGCGTTCTAGACCCTGCCCCACCACCTACCATGTCATTCTTTAATTCTGTACCAGTCTCACTGTGACTTCCACTTACTTTTCTTTCTCCTTTATCACTTAGCTCTCTCAATCACTTCCTGGCTCATGGGGTATCCTCTATTAAATATGGAATAACATAATGTTTTTTGAACTATTAACTGATTTATTTTTCATTTCTTGGTAAATTTTATTTGTTCCTAGTTCCTACTTTCCTCAAGGACTTCTGCCCATTAAATCAATAGTAGTCATTGTTTCTAGAGAAAAATAAACGTGGCCTAGACAAAAGAATTACTGCTCAGTTTCATTTCAAAATAGTATTTTGTTGAAAAATAGAGTTTAAGTCCATAGCAGAGACAGTAGTCTGAAAACTTGCAAGAGCCAGGCTGACAAAGTCTGTTGGCATCCAGAGAAATAAACGTGGCTTATATTTATTCAGTTTGCAAATTGGGTAACTTGGACTTGAATTGTTCCTTAACTCCGAGTACCGGGGATCCCAGGCCTCCTGGGTTAGTTTGGTTGTATGAAGCACTTTGCCAAGATGGAGGTGGGAGATTATGTTCTCCTATAGTTCAGCTGAATGGGGGTGGGGGAAGCTAACTAAAAAATATCTTTGCTTCCCCAGCGTCATATCCAGTTAATGATGGAAGCTTCATGTGCCAAGTCCAGGTTGGAATTTAAGCTCTCTTGGTATGACCTGGGCAACCTGCTTAACCTTGAGTTGCTCTGCCATGGCTCCCTTGACTAATGCCAGCCTGCCCACATCAGTAGCTGTGGGCACCACATGAATCCAGCCCCAAGCTTCAGCTTAGGGAGCCCTCCAGATGTTGATTTGTTGGTATCCTCTTCAAATGTTCTCATGAGGAGGGTCCCCTGGGCTAATCACTCTCTTGGCTGGATATCTATCTTTTCTTGGTTAGCCTAGAGGGATTTGACAAACTTACATCGGCCTGTCACTTTGGTTCAGGCCAGATACCCTCACAGAGTAGGCTCAGAATCCATCAGCTCTCCTCGGACGCAATTAGCCAGGCCACGAGGGCAATGTGAGCCAGGCTTTCTGAATGCTCCGGCCTCTGCCTTTCTGGGAGGGAAGTCAGACAATTTATAGGATTGTCATGAAGAGTAAGTAAGATTTTACAAAGTGCCCAGCACTGTGTTTGGTATACAGTGGGTGCTTATGAATATTGGTTCCCCTTGTTTCATAGTGCATTCCAAGGGGTTGTCTCCGTGACGAGAAAGATGATGGCTTTTCTTCTTTAAAATTCATAATTTCAAGAGAGATGGAGAGCAGAGAGAGCCGGTGTGGGAAAAAGGCCGGAGAAGCAGGGTGTGCTGCTCTTTACCTCTGCTGAGATGCATCTCATAATAGCTACTTGGCCCACTGACACTTAGTCACTTAATTTGTAGTCACCTCCATTAGTCACTGCTCCTGGGTAAGTCTTATCACAATTATGATTCCTTTGCTTTATTTTTAAACCCAATCTTACTGCCATTGGAAAAACCAAGTTGGAACCCAGCAAAGCCAAGTGAACAAAACCTGCAGGAGAGATGAAATCTTTGGATCAGAGGGACTTATCGGTGGAGGGTTTTGAAAGTAAAGACAGGGTTTTATTGGGTAGGGGATAAATTGGGAAGTCAAAGTAAGGTAGGCTAAGGGTTGGTCTCAAAGAATCCAGCAGGGCAAACACCTTGATTTGATGCTCACAAGGGAAGGATCTGATGGAAGAGCCTCAGGCAAAGCTATTTGTCTCAATGCAGTTCTTCAACGTGGATGCACATGGCAGGGCTGCAAAACTGACACTAAAGGATGTTAGGGGTTTCTGGAAAACTAGAATAACGTTAATGCTGCTGCCTCTCTGGGGGTGGGGGAGGGGCTGCCTTAGTGGGTGAGAGAGCTACACTGTCTACTCTCAGAAGGAGCCAGGCTCTTGGTTATGCTCTGCTGTTACCATCTTGGAATTTGTAATGATTTTATCATTGAATTTGTGTTTTGTAAGAAAGTCTGATGGTATGAAGGAGCACATATGTGAACAGAGATAATCCAGGCAGCACACATGCAAGTGTAGGCCAAGTCTCCAAACACAGCCGGCAGTGGGCAACACACATGTTGAGCAGTTGGCCTGACCATCTTCTGTGCATGCCTGGGGCAGTCCAGGGCACTGAGGCCAGACAGGAGAGGATGATTGTTGTGGCCACAGTGGTAGCACATGACTGTGGGAGAAAGGAGGAGCTCCCCGTTGGCCAGTGCTGGAGTCTGCAGTGGAAGCCTGTCTCCGTGGCCTCTGTGCAGATATTAACTCTGAGTGCCTGAATAGGAACTGCAGGCACAGGCAGTAAACTTTGTGAGCAAATTATTACAGAATAAAAGCGTCCGTATGGGCATTGCAATAAAGCGTACAAGAGAGCTATTACAATTCTTCAAAGACTTTAAAACCTCTGGGTTTGAAAGCTGTTGCAGCATTGCAAAGTAGACATCCACAGGCTTAGAAATAGAAATTAAATTTAAAGATCATCACATTCAGTGGAAGAGAACCGTATTTTCTTATTTTAAAAACAGATTTTATTTATTTGTTTGAGAGAGAGAAAGAGAATGAGCATGAGCAGGGAGAGGGGCAGAGGGTGAAGCAGGCTCCCTGCTGAGACATCCCAGGGCCTGATCCCAGGACCCCGGGATCACGACCTGAGCCCAAGGCAGGTGCTTAACTGACTGAGGCACCCAAGTGCTCCTAGAACCATATTTTCATATGATGCTTTGGATGAACCAATCATTAATGAAAAAGACAATTTTTCCCTTGTAATTGAGGTCCAGCCATATAATGCATGTGCAGACATTTTGGATGATATACAAACCATGATACCACTTTTGGTTTGTTGTACATCTTCCTTAAGTTACAAGAAATGTCAGAGGACACATTAAAATGCCATTGTATAAATTTGTATTTAAAATTAAATTCAGACTTACACAGAACTGAATTATACGAAGAGTTAAATCTTTTTAGAAAAATTATTTTGCAAGAATTATGAGCTCTAGATGGACTAACATTTCTATTTTGAAAGGATTTATCAGAAATGCATCCCGGTGTTGTCACAGTTCACAAAATACTCTTAACAGTTCTAGTAGCAGTTACATCATCAGAAAGATCCTTCTCAAGATAAAAAATTACCAAAAGTTATTTGCAATCTTGCATTTGCCAAGAGAGACTATTCAGAATAGTCCTACCTAAAGCAAAAATGAAGTTGCTGAAACTATAAATTTCAATAACCTAGTAAATGAATTTCTAGGAAAGCAAGCCAGAAAAATCTCAACCAAGGTATTATGTTAAGATTATTTATTAATTTATATTTATTATACTTATTTATATTTATTATAATTTGTATTTATTAATAAATAATAAAGTATTATTTAATGTGTTATGTAAAATTACGATGCCAAAGTATTAGTTTTGCAATTTATAAATTTATGTTGTTTTCACCTATTACCATCCCACCTATTATGGTTTATAGGTAATATAATATTTTTAAAGGAAAAAGCTTTATATTTTCGTACCTTTAGTTGTACTCCCCTGTGCTTTTTGAAGAAGGGTCCCTGCATTTTTATTTTGTGCTGGCAGACGAATTATGTAAATAGCCCTACTCTGAGGGCTGCGTCTCAGCTAGTCTCAGGATGCATTGTGGAAAAAGGATCACTTTTCTCATCTGCTTTGGTAAAAAAAAAAAAAAGCACTTCATTTTTATAAAAGAGAAAGCTCTAGAGATTATCTAGGGGCAACAGGTGGCCTCCTCCTCTGAGGTGAACACCAGGAGCCAAGGGGTCAAGAGCCCATTCATTCACTGCTGACTTGCCAGTCCTATCACAAGGCCTGGCACAGCTCAACAAACATTTGTCAAATGGAGGGAATGTGAATGCCATCGTAGGAATGGGGAAGCTGAGTTTCAGAGAGTGTAAGCACAATATTCAAGGTCACAGAGCAATAGGAGTATGGGTCGAGTGGGGGAAGTGTGAACTAAGAGAGGATGAAAACTAAGGTATCCTGACTTATTCACATGTGGGATTTTCAAACCTGTTCCTCAGAACACTGATTCTGGGCACGTTAATGGGGCAGCCGTAAAATCAGGGTGCAATGGCAGAGCAGATTTGGGAAATACCACATTAAACAAAAGTAGATGGGTTTTGGCTTGTTAAACTACAGTGTTATCCAATTATTAGCATTCCAACGTACATGTGACTCTCCAAGAAAAGAATATGCTATGTAGTCTTTCTTCAGGTTGATGATCATGAGGTCTTTATTTGGTCATCACTGTTCCTCAGACACAGCCTAGGAAGTGATCATTGGTACCTTCCTTTTTGGTTTCTTCTGGGTGGGGTCTCTAGCAAAAGACTAAAAAGTGATGCTGCGGGCATAATAGGGCACCTGGGTGGCTCAGTGGGTTAAGCCGCTGCCTTCAGCTCAGGTCATGATCCCAGGGTCCTGGGATCGAGTCCCGCATCGGGCTCTCTGCTCAGCAGGGAGCCTGCTTCCCTTCCTCTCTCTCTGCGTGCCTCTCTGCCTACTTGTGATCTCTGTCTGTCAAATAAATAAATAAAATCTTTAAAAAAAAAAAAAAAAGTGATGCTGCAATTCTTCAGCAGCCAAACTCTGGGACCCAGGCTGGAGTACAAAGTTAGCTCTTGATTCTTGAGCCAGGCAACATGGTGCCAGGCAAATGAGCATGGATCCACAATCTGTGAGCCCAGTGCCTCTGCTCTCCTTAGCTGTGTGACATTGGATAAGTCAACTCATCTCTCTGAGTCAGTTTTCCCAGCTCTAAAATGGCAACAATATAAACCTATATCCTGGGTTATCGGAAGCTTATAATGTATGTGACATGGTGGAGTGTGAGGCCGGCCACATGACAGCTGTCAGTAAGTGCGGGCTCTCAAGTTTCTGCAGCCAGCATGTTGTCCCTGGTAGGTGTTTTGCAGATACTTCCAAGGTGGCAGAATCATTAATTCAGATGACATCTTCAAGGAGACCAACCTAGAGAATGGGTATAAGTTGGCATAAAGCATGTTATTCTTTTTTTTAAATTTTTTTAAATTTATTTTCA